>NW_026645654.1:0-327911 GCF_949987535.1 Balaenoptera acutorostrata
TAACACTAACTCTAACCCTAACCCTAACCCATACCCTACGCCCTACCCGAACCCCTCCCCGAACCCATACCCTAAGCCGTACCCTAACCCTCACCCTAACCCTAACCCTAACCCTAAGCTACCCTTGACTGCTTCTGCCTCCAATAGATTTCCTAAGCACTAGTGTTTTAAGGAACAGGTTAAAAAGAGAATCCTAATGTGATTTCGTGATAATGGGTGTGTTCCTTATCTTCTCCTAGTGTCTAAACTCTTCTCCATGTCTGGACCCCCAAATAATATTCCTTTACGTGCTAAGGGGTATCTAGAGAGTGTGATAGGTTTAATAACTACCCCCACCCTAACGCGTACCCTAACCCTAACCCCTACCCTAACCCTAACGCGTACCCTAATCCTAACCCGTACCCTAAACCGAGCCCTAACCCTAACACTAACCCTAACCCTAACCCTAACCCATACCCTACGCCCTACCCGAACCCCTCCCCGAACCCGTACCCTAAGCCATACCCTAAACCTCACCCTAACCCTAACCCTAACCCTAAGCTACCCTTGACTGCTTCTGCCTCCAATAGATTTCCTAAGCACTAGTGTTTTAAGGAACAGGTTAAAAAGAGAATCCTAATGTGATTTCGTGATAATGGGTGTGTTCCTTATCTTCTCCTAGTGTCTAAACTCTTCTCCATGGCTGGACCCACAATAATATTCCTGTACGTGCTAAGGGGTATCTAGAGAGTGGGATAGGTTTAATAACTACCCTCACCCTAACGCGTACACTAACCCTAACCCCTACCCTAACCCTAACGCGTACCCTAATCCTAACCTGTACCCTAAACCGAGCCCTAACCCTAACACTAGCCCTAAACCTAACACTAACCCATACCCTACGCCCTACCCGAACCCCTCCCCGAACCCGTACCCTAAGCCGTACCCTAACCCTCACCCTAACCCTAACCCTAACCCTAAGCTACCCTTGACGGCTTCTGCCTCCAATAGATTTCCTAAGCACTAGTGTTTTAAGGAACATGTTAAAAAGAGAATCCTAATGTGATTTCTTGATAATGGGTGTGTTCCTTATCTTCTCCTCGTGTCTAAACTCTTCTCCATGGCTGGACCCCCAAATAATATTCCTTTACGTGCTAAGGGGTATCTAGAGAGTTTGATAGGTTTAATAACTACCCCCACCCTAACGCGTACCCTAACCCTAACCCCTGCCCTAACCCTAACGCGTACCCTAATCCTAACCCGTACCCTAAACCGAGCCCTAACCCTAACACTAACCCTAACCCTAACCCTAACCCATACCCTACGCCCTACCCGAACCCCTCCCCGAACCCGTACCCTAAGCCATATCCAAACCCTCACCCTAAACCTAACCCTAACCCTAAGCTACCCTTGACTGCTTCTGCCTCCAATAGATTTCCTAAGCACTAGTGTTTTAAGGAACAGGTTAAAAAGAGAATCCTAATGTGATTTCGTGATAATGGGTGTGTTCCTTATCTTCTCCTAGTGTCTAAACTCTTCTCCATGGCTGGACACCCAAATAATATTCCTTTATGTGCTAAGGGGTATCTAGAGAGTGTGATAGGTTTAATAACTACCCTCACCCTAACGCGTACCCTATCCCTAACCCCTACCCTAACCCTAGCGCGTACCCTAATCCTAACCCGTACCCTAAACCGAGCCCTAACCCTAACACTAACTCTAACCCTAACCCTAACCCATACCCTACGCCCTACCCGAACCCCTCCCCGAACCCATACCCTAAGCCGTACCCTAACCCTCACCCTAACCCTAACCCTAACCCTAAGCTACCCTTGACTGCTTCTGCCTCCAATAGATTTCCTAAGCACTAGTGTTTTAAGGAACAGGTTAAAAAGAGAATCCTAATGTGATTTCGTGATAATGGGTGTGTTCCTTATCTTCTCCTAGTGTCTAAACTCTTCTCCATGTCTGGACCCCCAAATAATATTCCTTTACGTGCTAAGGGGTATCTAGAGAGTGTGATAGGTTTAATAACTACCCCCACCCTAACGCGTACCCTAACCCTAACCCCTACCCTAACCCTAACGCGTACCCTAATCCTAACCCGTACCCTAAACCGAGCCCTAACCCTAACACTAACCCTAACCCTAACCCTAACCCATACCCTACGCCCTACCCGAACCCCTCCCCGAACCCGTACCCTAAGCCATACCCTAAACCTCACCCTAACCCTAACCCTAACCCTAAGCTACCCTTGACTGCTTCTGCCTCCAATAGATTTCCTAAGCACTAGTGTTTTAAGGAACAGGTTAAAAAGAGAATCCTAATGTGATTTCGTGATAATGGGTGTGTTCCTTATCTTCTCCTAGTGTCTAAACTCTTCTCCATGGCTGGACCCACAATAATATTCCTGTACGTGCTAAGGGGTATCTAGAGAGTGGGATAGGTTTAATAACTACCCTCACCCTAACGCGTACACTAACCCTAACCCCTACCCTAACCCTAACGCGTACCCTAATCCTAACCTGTACCCTAAACCGAGCCCTAACCCTAACACTAGCCCTAAACCTAACACTAACCCATACCCTACGCCCTACCCGAACCCCTCCCCGAACCCGTACCCTAAGCCGTACCCTAACCCTCACCCTAACCCTAACCCTAACCCTAAGCTACCCTTGACGGCTTCTGCCTCCAATAGATTTCCTAAGCACTAGTGTTTTAAGGAACATGTTAAAAAGAGAATCCTAATGTGATTTCTTGATAATGGGTGTGTTCCTTATCTTCTCCTTGTGTCTAAAGTCTTCTCCATGGCTGGACCCCCAAATAATATTCCTTTACGTGCTAAGGGGTATCTAGAGAGTGTGATAGGTTTAATAACTACCCTCACCCTAACGCGTACCCTAACCCTAACCCCTACCCTAACCCTAACGCATACACTAATCCTAACCCGTACCCTAAACCGAGCCCTAACCCTAACACTAACCCTAACCCTAACCCTAACCCATAGGCTACGCCCTACCCGAACCCCTCCCCGAACCCGTACCCTAAGCCATACCCTAACCCTAACCCTAACCCTAAGCTACCCTTGACTGCTTCTGCCTCCAATAGATTTCCTAAGCACTAGTGTTTTAAGGAACAGGTTAAAAAGAGAATCCTAATGTGATTTCTTGATAATGGTTGTGTTCCTTATCTTCTCCTAGTGTCTAAACTCTTCTCCATGGCTGGACCCCCAATAATATTCCCTTACGTGCTAAGGGGTATCTAGAGAGTGGGATAGGTTTAATAACTACCCTCACCCGAACGCGTACACTAACCCTAACCCCTACCCTAACCCTAACGCGTACCCTAATCCTAACCCGTACCCTAAACCGAGCCCTAACCCTAACACTAACCCTAAATCTAACCCTAACCCATACCCTACGCCCTACCCGAACCCCTCCCCGAACCCTTACCCTAAGCCGTACCCTAATCTCACCCTAACCCTAACCCTAACCCTAAGCTACCCTTGACTGCTTCTGGCTCCAATAGATTTCCTAAGCACTAGTGTTTTAAGGAACAGGTTAAAAAGAGAATCCTAATGTGATTCCGTGATAATGGGTGTGTTCCTTATCTTCTCCTAGTGTCTTAACTCTTCTCCATGGCTGGACCCCCAAATAATATTCCTATACGTGCTAAGGGGTATCTAGAGAGTGGAATAGGTTGAATAACTACCCTCACCCTAACGCGTACCCTAACCCTAACCGCTACCCTAACCCTAGCGCGTACCCTAATCCTAAACCGTACCCTAAACCGAGCCCTAAACCTAACACTAACTCTAACCCTAACACTAACTCTAACCCTAACCCTAACCCATACCCTACGCCCTACCCGAACCCCTCCCTGAACCCGTACCCTAAACCGTACCCTAACCCTCACCCTAACCCTAACCCTAACCCTAAGCTACCCTTGACTGCTTCTGCCTCCAATAGGTTTCCTAACCACTAGTGTTTTAAGGAACAGTTTAAAAAGAGAATCATATTGTGATTTCTTGATAATGGGTGTGTTCCTTATCTTTTCCTAGTGTCTAAACCCTTCTCCATGTCTGGACCCCCAAATAATATTCCTTTACGTGCTAAGGGGTATCTAGAGTGTGGGATAGGTTTAATAACTACCCTCACCCTAAAGCGTACCCTAACCCTAACCCCTACCCTAACACTAACGTGTACCCTAATCCTAACCCGTACCCTAAACCGAGCCCTAACCCTAACACTAACCCTAACCCTAACTCTAACCCATACCCTACGCCCTCCCCGAACCCCTCCCCGAACCCGTACCCTAAGCCGTACCCTAACCCTCACCCTAACCCTAACCCTAACCCTAAGCTACCCTTGACGGCTTCTGCCTCCAATAGATTTCCTAAGCACTAGTGATTTAAGGAACAGGTTAAAAAGAGAATCCTAATGTGATTTCTTGATAATGGGTGTGTTCCTTATCTTCTCCTCGTGTCTAAACTCTTCTCCATGGCTGTACCCCCAAATAATATTCCTTTACGTGCTAAGGGGTATCTAGAGAGTGTGATAGGTTTAATAACTACCCCCACCCTAACGCGTACCCTAACCCTAACCCCTACCCTAACCCTAACGCGTACACTAATCCTAACCCGTACCCTAAACCGAGCCCTAACCCTAACACTAACCCTAACCCTAACCCTAACCCATACCCTACGCCCTACCCGAACCCCTCCCCGAACCCGTACCCTAAGCCATACCCTAAACCTCACCCTAACCCTAACCCTAACCCTAAGCTACCCTTGACGGCTTCTGCCTCCAATAGATTTCCTAAGCACTAGTGATTTAAGGAACAGGTTAAAAAGAGAATCCTAATGTGATTTCGTGATAATGGGTGTGTTCCTTATCTTCTCCTCGTGTCTAAACTCTTCTCCATGGCTGGACCCCCAAATAATATTCCTTTACATGCTAAGCGGTATCTAGAGAGTGTGATAGGTTTAATAACTACCCTCACCCTAACGTGTACCCAAACCCTAACCGCTACCCTAACCCTAACGAGTACCCTAATCCTAACCCGTACCCTAAACCGAGCCCTAACCCTAACACTAACCCTAACCCTAACCCTCACCCATACCCTACGCCCTACCCGAAACCCTCCCCGAACCCGTACCCTAAGCAGTACCCTAACCCTCACCCTCACCCTAACCCTAACCCTAAGCTACCCTTGACTGCTTCTGCCTCCAATAGATTTCCTAAGCACTAGTGTTTTAAGGAACAGTTTAAAAAGAGAATCATATTGTGATTTCTTGATAATGGGTGTGTTCCTTATCTTCTCCTCGTGTCTAAACTCTTCTCCATGGCTGGACCCCCAAATAATATTCCTTTACGTGCTAAGGGGTATCTAGAGAGTGTGATAGGTTTAATAACTACCCTCACCCTAACGCGTACCCTAACCCTAACCGCTACCCTAAACCTAACGAGTACCCTAATCCTAACCCGTACCCTAAACCGAGCCCTAACCCTAACACTAACCCTAAATCTAACCCTAACCCATACCCTACGCCCTACCCGAACCCCTCCCCGAACCCTTACCCTAAGCCGTACCCTAATCTCACCCTAACCCTAACCCTAACCCTAAGCTACCCTTGACTGCTTCTGCCTCCAATAGATTTCCTAACCACTAGTGTTTTAAGGAACAGTTTAAAAAGAGAATCATATTGTGATTTCTTGATAATGTGTGTGTTCCTTATCTTCTCCTCGTGTCTAAACTCTTCTCCATGGCTGGAACCCCAAATAATATTCCTTTACGTGCTAAGGGGTATCTAGAGAATGGGATAGGTTTAATAACTACCCCCACCCTAACGCGTACCCTAATCCTAACCCGTACCCTAAACCGAGCCCTAACCCTAACACTAACCCTAACCCTAACCCTAAACCATACCCTACGCCCTACCCGAACCCCTCACCGAACCCGTACCCTAAGCCATACCCTAACCCACACCCTAACCCTAACCCTAACCCTAAGCTACCCTTGATTGCTTCTGCCTCCAATAGATTTCCTAAGCACTAGTGTTTTAAGGAACAGGTTAAAAAGAGAATCCTAATGTGATTTCTTGATAATGGGTGTGTTCCTTATCTTCTCCTCGTGTCTAAACTCTTCTACATGGCTGGACCCCCAAATAATATTCCTTTATGTGCTAAGGGGTATCTAGAGAGTGTGATAGGTTTAATAACTACCCTCACCCTAACACGTACCCTAACCCTAACCCCTACCCTAACCCTAACGCGTTCCCTAATCCTAACCCGTACCCTAAACCGAGCCCTAACCATAACACTAACCCTAACCCTAACCCTAACCCATACCCTAGGCCCTACCCGAACCCCTCCCCGAACCCGTACCCTAAGCCATACCCTAGCCCTCACCCTAACCCTAACCCTAACCCTAAGCTACCCTTGACTGCTTCTGGCTCCAATAGATTTCCTAAGCACTAGTGTTTTAAGGAACAGGATAAAAAGAGAATCCTAATGTGATTCCGTGATAATGGGTGTGTTCCTTATCTTCTCCTAGTGTCTTAACTCTTCTCCATGGATGGACCCCCAAATAATATTCCTATACGTGCTAAGGGGTATCTAGAGAGTGGGATAGGTTGAATAACTACCCTCACCCTAACGCGTACCCTAACCCTAACTGCTACCCTAACCCTAGCGCGTACCCTAATCCTAACCCGTACCCTAAACCGAGCCCTAAACCTAACACTAACTCTAACCCTAACACTAACTCTAACCCTAACCCTAACCCATACCCTACGCCCTACCCGAACCCCTCCCTGAACCCGTACCCTAAACCGTACCCTAACCCTCACCCTAACCCTAACCCTAACCCTAAGCTACCCTTGACGGCTTCTGGCTCCAATAGATTTCCTAAGCACTAGTGTTTTAAGGAACAGGTTAAAAAGAGAATCCTAATGTGATTTCTTGATAATGGGTGTGTTCCTTATCTTCTCCTCGTGTCTAAACTCTTCTCCATGGCTGGACCCCCAAATAATATTCCTTTACGTGCTAAGGGGTATCTAGAGAGTGGGATAGGTTTAATAACTACCCTCACCCTAAAGCGTAGCCTAACCCTAACCGCTACGCTAACCCTAACGAGTACCCTAATCCTAACCCGTACCCTAAACCGAGCCCTAACCCTAACACTAACCCTAACTCTAACCCTAACCCATACCCTACGCCCTACCCGAACCCCTCCCCGAACCCGTACCCTAAGCCGTACCCTAAACCTCACCCTAACCCTAACCCTAACACTAAGCTACCCTTGACTGCTTCTGCCTCCAATAGGTTTCCTAACCACTAGTGTTTTAAGGAACAGTTTAAAAAGAGAATCATATTGTGATTTCTTGATAATGGGTGTGTTCCTTATCTTCTCCTAGTGTCTAAACCCTTCTCCATGGCTGGACCCCCAAATAATATTCCTTTACGTGCTAAGGGGTATCTAGAGAGTGGGATAGGTTTAATAACTACCCTCACCCTAAAGCGTACCCTAACCCTAACCCCTACCCTAACACTAACGCGTACCCTAATCCTAACCCGTACCCTAAACCGAGCCCTAACCCTAACACTAACCCTAACCCTAACCCTAAGCCATACCCTACGCCCTCCCCGAACCCCTCCCCGAACCAGTACCCTAAGCCGTACCCTAACCCTCACCCTAACCCTAACCCTAACCCTAAGCTACCCTTGACTGCTTCTGCCTCCAATAGATTTCCTAAGCACTAGTGTTTTAAGGAACAGTTTAAAAAGAGAATCACATTGTGATTTCTTGATAATGGGTGTGTTCCTTATCTTCTCCTCGTGTCTAAACTCTTCTCCATGGCTGTACCCCCAAATAATAGTCCTTTACGTGCTAAGGGGTATCTAGAGAGTGTGATAGGTTTAATAACTACCCCCACCCTAACGCGTACCCTAACCCTAACCCCTACCCTAACCCTAACGCGTACCCTAATCCTAACCCGTACCCTAAACCGAGCCCTAACCCTAACACTAACCCTTACCCTAACCCTAACCCATACCCTACGCCCTACCCTAACCCCTCCCCGAACCCGTACCCTAAGCCATACCCTAACCCTCACCCTAACCCTAACCCTAACCCTAAGCTACCCTTGACTGCTTCTGCCTCCAATAGATTTCCTAAGCACTAGTGTTTTAAGGAACAGTTTAAAAAGAGAATCACATTGTGATTTCTTGATAATGGGTGTGTTCCTTATCTTCTCCTCGTGTCTAAACTCTTCTCCATGGCTGGACCCCCAAATAATATTCCTTTACGTACTAAGGGGTATCTAGAGAGTGGGATAGGTTTAATAACTAACCTCACCCTATCGCGTACCCTAACCCTAACACCTACCCTAAAACTAACGCGTACCCTAATCCTAACCCGTACCCTAAACCGAGCCCTAACCCTAACACTAACCCTAACCCTAACCCTAAACCATACCCTACGCCCTACCCGAACCCCTCCCCGAACCCGTACCCTAAGCCGTACCCTAACCCTCACCTTAACCCTAACCCTAACCCTAAGCTACCCTTGACGGCTTCTGCCTCCAATAGATTTCCTAAGCACTAGTGTTTTAAGGAACAGGTTAAAAAGAGAATCCTAATGTGATTTCGTGATAATGGGTGTGTTCCTTATTTTCTCCTAGTGTCTAAACTCTTCTCCATGGCTGGACCCCCAAATAATATTCCTTTACGTGCTAAGGGGTATCTAGAGAGTGTGATAGGTTTAATAACTACCCCCACCCTAACACGTACCCTAACCCTAACCCCTACCCTAACCCTAACGCGTACCCTAATCCTAACCCGTACCCTAAACCGAGCCCTAACCCTAACACTAACCCTAACCCTAACCCTAACCCATACCCTACGCCCTACCCGAACCCCTCCCCGAACCCGTACCCTAAGCCATACCCTAACCCTCACCCTAACCCTAACCCTAACCCTAAGCTACCCTTGACTGCTTCTGCCTCCAATAGATTTCCTAAGCACTAGTGTTTTAAGGAACAGTTTAAAAAGAGAATCATATTGTGATTTCTTGATAATGGGTGTGTTCCTTATCTTCTCCTAGTGTCTAAACCCTTCTCCATGGCTGGACCCCCAAATAATATTCCTTTACGTGCTAAGGGGTATCGAGAGAGTGGGATAGGTTTAATAACTACCCTCACCCTAAAGCGTATCCTAAACCTAACCCCTACCCTAACCCTAACGCATACCCTAATCCTAACCCGTACCCTAAACCGAGCCCTAACCCTAACACTAGCCATAACCCTAACCCTAACCCATACCCTACGCCCTACCCGAACCCCTCCCCGAACCCGTATCGTAAGCCGTACCCTAACCCTCACCCTAACCCTAACCCTAAGCTACCCTTGACGGCTTCTGCCTCCAATAGATTTCCTAAGCAGTAGTGTTTTAAGGAACAGGTTAAAAACAGAATCCTAATGTGATTTCTTGATAATGGGTGTGTTCCTTATCTTCTCCTAGTGTCTAAACTCTTCTCCATGGCTGGACCCCCAAATAATATTCCTTTACGTGCTAAGGGGTATCTAGAGAGTGGGATAGGTTTAATAACTAACCTCACCCTATCGCATACCCTAACCCTAACCCCTACCCTAACCCTAACGCGTACCCTAATCCTAACCCGTACCCTAAACCGAGCCCTAACCCTAACACTAACCCTAACACTAACCCTAACACTAACCCTAACCCATAGCCTACGCCCTACCCGAACCCCTCCCCGAACCCGTACCCTAAGCCGTACCCTAACCCTCACCCTAACCCTAACCCTAACCCTAAGCTACCCTTGACTGCTTCTGCCTCCAATAGATTTCCTAAGCACTAGTGTTTTAAGGAACAGTTTAAAAAGAGAATCATATGGTGATTTCTTGATAATGGGTGTGTTCCTTATCTTCTCCTAGTGTCTAAACTCTTCTCCATGGCTGGACCCCCAAATAATATTCCTTTACGTGCTAAGGGGTATCTAGAGAGTGGGATAGGTTTAATAACTACCCTCACCCTAAAGCGTACCCTAACTCTAACAACTACCCTACCACTAACGTGTACCCTAATCCTAACCCGTACCCTAAACCGAGCCCTAACCCTAACACTAACCCTAACCCTGACACATACCCTACGGCCTAACCGAACCCCTCCCCGAACCCGTACCCTAAGCCGTACCCTAACCCTCACCCTAACCCTAACCCTAAGCTACCCTTGACTGCTTCTGCCTCCAATAGATTTCCTAAGCACTAGTGTTTTAAGGAACAGGTTAAAAAGAGAATCCTAATGTGATTTCTTCATAATGGGTGTGTTCCTTATCTTCTCCTCGTGTCTAAACTCTTCTCCATGGCTGGACCCCCAAATAATATTCCTTTACGTGCTAAGGGGTATCTAGAGAGTGTGATAGGTTTAATAACTACCCCCACCCTAACGCGTACCCTAACCCTAACCCCTGCCCTAACCCTAACGCATACCCTAATCCTAACCCGTACCCTAAACAGAGCCCTAACCCTAACACTAACCCTAACCCTAACCCTAACCCATACCCTACGCCCTACCCGAACCCCTCCCCGAACCCGTACCCTAAGCCATACCCTAACCCTCACCCTAAACCTAACCCTAACCCTAAGCTACCCTTGACTGCTTCTGCCTCCAATAGGTTTCCTAAGCACTAGTGTTTTAAGGAACAGGTTAAAAAGAGAATCCTAATGTGATTTCGTGATAATGGGTGTGTTCCTTATCTTCTCCTAGTGTCTAAACTCTTCTCCATGGCTGGACCCCCAATAATATTCCTGTACGTGCTAAGGGGTATCTAGAGAGTGGGATAGGTTTAATAACTACCCTCACCCTAACGCGTACACTAACCCTAACCCCTACCCTAACCCTAACGCATACCTTAATCCTAACCCGTACCCTAAACCGAGCCCTAACCCTAACACTAGCCCTAACCCTAACCCTAACCCATACCCTACGCCCTACCCGAACACCTCCCCGAACCCGTACCCTAAGCCGTACCCTAACCCTCACCCTAACCCTAACCCTAACCCTAGGCTACCCTTGACGGCTTCTGCCTCCAATAGATTTCCTAAGCACTAGTGTTTTAAGGAACATGTTAAAAATAGAATCCTAATGTGATTTCTTGATAATGGGTGTGTTCCTTGTCTTCTCCTCGTGTCTAAACTCTTCTCCATGGCTGGACCCCCAAATAATATTCCTTTACGTGCTAAGGGGTATCTAGCGAGTGGATAGGTTTAATAACTACCCTCACCCTAACGAGTACCCTAATCCTAACCCGTACCCTAAACCGAGCCCTAACCCTAACACTAGCCCTAACCCTAACCCTAACCCATACCCTACGCCCTACCCGAACCCCTCCCCGAACCATACCCTAAGCCGTACCCTAACCCTCACCCTAACCCTAACCCTAACCCTAAGCTACCCTTGACTGCTTCTGCCCCTCCAATAGATTTCCTAAGCACTAGTGTTTTAAGGAACAGTTTAAAAAGAGAATCATATGGTGATTTCTTGATAATGGGTGTGTTCCTTATCTTCTCCTAGTGTCTAAACTCTTCTCCATGGCTGGACCCCCAAATAATATTCCTTTACGTGCTAAGGGGTATCTAGAGAGTGGGATAGGTTTAATAACTACCCTCACCCTAAAGCGTACCCTAACTCTAACCACTACCCTAACACTAACGCGTACCCTAATCCTAACCCGTACCCTAAACCGAGCCCTAACCCTAACACTAACCCTAACCCTAACCCTAACCCATACCCTACGGCCTACCCGAACCCCTCCCCGAACCCGTACCCTAAGCCGTACCCTAACCCTCACCCTAACCCTAACCCTAACACTAAGCTACCCTTGACTGCTTCTGCCTCCAATAGATTTCCTAAGCACTAGTGTTTTAAGGAACAGGTTAAAAAGAGAATCCTAATGTGATTTCTTGATAATGGGTGTGTTCCTTATCTTCTCCTCGTGTCTAAACTCTTCTCCATGGCTGGACCCCCAAATAATATTCCTTTACGTGCTAAGGGGTATCTAGAGAGTGTGATAGGTTTAATAACTACCCCCACCCTAACGCGTACCCTAACCCTAACCCCTGCCCTAACCCTAACGCGTACCCTAATCCTAACCCGTACCCTAAACCGAGCCCTAACCATAACACTAACCCTAACCCTAACCCTAACCCATACCCTACGCCCTACCCGAACCCCTCCCCGAACCCGTACCCTAAGCCATACCCTAACCCTCACCCTAAACCTAACCCTAACCCTAAGCTACCCTTGACTGCTTCTGCCTCCAATAGATTTCCTAAGCACTAGTGTTTTAAGGAACAGGTTAAAAAGAGAATCCTAATGTGATTTCGTGATAATGGGTGTGTTCCTTATCTTCTCCTAGTGTCTAAACTCTTCTCCATGGCTGGACCCCCAATAATATTCCTGTACGTGCTAAGGGGTATCTAGAGAGTGGGATAGGTTTAATAACTACCCTCACCCCTAACGCGTACACTAACCCTAACCCCTACACTAACCCTAACGCATACCCTAATCCTAACCCGTACCCTAAACCGAACCCTAACCCTAACACTAGCCCTAACCCTAACCCTAACCCATACCCTACGCCCTAACCGAACACCTCCCGAACCCGTACCCTAAGCCGTACCCTAACCCTCACCCTAACCCTAACCCTAACCCTAGGCTACCCTTGACTGCTTCTGCCTCCAATAGATTTCCTAAGCACTAGTGTTTTAAGGAACAGGTTAAAAAGAGAATCCTAATGTGATTTCGTGATAATGGGTGTGTTCCTTATATTCTCCTAGTGTCTAAACTCTTCTCCATGGCTGGACCCCCAAATAATATTCCTTTACGTGCTAAGGGGTATCTAGAGAGTGTGATAGGTTTAATAACTACCCTCACCCTAACGCGTACCCTAACCCTAACCGCTACCCTAACCCTAACGAGTACCCTAATCCTAACCCGTACCTTAAACCGAGCCCTAACCCTAACACTAACCCTAACCCTAACCCTAACCCATACCCTACGCACTACCCGAAACCCTCCCCGAACCCGTACCCTAAGCCGTACCCTAACCCTCACCCTAACCCTAACCCTAACCCTAAGCTACCCTTGACTGCTTCTGCCTCCAATAGATTTCCTAAGCACTAGTGTTTTAAGGAACAGTTTAAAAAGAGAATCATATGGTGATTTCTTGATAATGGGTGTGTTCCTTGTCTTCTCCTCGTGTCTAAACTCTTCTCCATGGCTGGACCCCCAAATAATATTCCTTTATGTGCTAAGGGGTATCTAGAGTGTGTGATAGGTTTAATAACTACCCTCACCCTAACGCGTACCCTAACCCTAACCCCTACCCTAACCCTAGCGCGTACCCTAATCCTAACCCGTACCCTAAACCGAGCCCTAACCCTAACACTAACTCTAACCCTAACCCTAACCCATACCCTACGCCCTACCCGAACCCCTCCCTGAACCCGTACCCTAAACCGTACCCTAACCCTCACCCTAACCCCAACCCTAACGCTAAGCTACCCTTGACGGCTTCTGCCTCCAATAGATTTCCTAAGCACTAGTGTTTTAAGGAACAGGTTAAAAAGAGAATCCTAATGTGATTTCTTGATAATGGGTGTGTTCCTTATCTTCTCCTCGTGTCTAAACTCTTCTCCATGGCTGGACCCCCAAATAATATTCCTTTACGTGCTAAGGGGTATCTAGAGAGTGGGATAGGTTTAATAACTACCCTCACCCTAACGCGTACCCTAACCCTAACCCCTACCCGAACCCTAACGCGTACCCTAATCCTAACCCGTACCCTAAACCGAGCCCTAACCCTAACACTAGCCCTAACCCTAACCCTAACCCATACCCTACGCCCTACCCGAACCCCTCCCCGAACCCGTACCCTAAGCCGTACCCTAACCCTCACCCTAACCCTAACCCTAACCCTAGGTTACCCTTGACGGCTTCTGCCTCCAATAGATTTCCTAAGCACTAGTGTTTTAAGGAACAGGTTAAAAAGAGAATCCTAATGTGATTTCGTGATAATGGGTGTGTTCCTTATCTTCTCCTAGTGTCTAAACTCTTCTCCATGTCTGGACCCCCAAATAATATTCCTTTACGTGCTAAGGGGTATCTAGAGAGTGTGTTAGGTTTAATAACTACCCCCACCCTAACGCGTACCCTAACCCTAACCCCTACCCTAACCCTAACGCGTACCCTATTCCTAACCCGTACCCTAAACCGAGCCCTAACCCTAACACTAACCCTAACCCTAACCCTAACCCATACCCTACGCCCTACCCGAACCCCACCCCGAACCCGTACCCTAAGCCATACCCTAACCCTCACCCTAACCCTAACCCTAACCCTAAGCTACCCTTGACTGCTTCTGCCTCCAATAGATTTCCTAAGCACTAGTGTTTTAAGGAACAGGTTAAAAAGAGAATCCTAATGTGATTTCTTGATAATGGGTGTGTTCCTTATCTTCTCCTAGTGTCTAAACTCTTCTCCATGGCTGGACCCCCAATAATATTCCTGTACGTGCTAAGGGGTATCTAGAGAGTGGGATAGGTTTAATAACTACCCTCACCCTAACGCGTACACTAACCCTAACCCCTACCCTAACCCTAACGCGTACCCTAATCCTAACCTGTACCCTAAACCGAGCCCTAACCCTAACACTAGCCCTAACCCTAACACTAACCCATACCCTACGCCCTACCCGAACCCCTCCCCGAACCCGTGCCCTAAGCCGTACCCTAACCCTCACCCTAACCCTAACCCTAACCCTAAGCTACCCTTGACGGCTTCTGCCTCCAATAGATTTCCTAAGCACTAGTGTTTTAAGGAACATGTTAAAAAGAGAATCCTAATGTGATTTCTTGATAATGGGTGTGTTCCTTATCTTCTCCTTGTGTCTAAACTCTTCTCCATGGCTGGACCCCCAAATAATATTCCTTTACGTGCTAAGGGGTATCTAGAGAGTGGGATAGGTTTAATAACTACCCTCACCCTAACGCGTACCCTAACCCTAACCCCTACCCTAATCCTAACGCATACACTAATCCTAACCCGTACCCTAAACCGAGCCCTAACCCTAACACTAACCCTAACACTAACCCTAACCCATAGCCTACGCCCTACCCGAACCCCTCCCCGAACCCGTACCCTAAGCCATACCCTAACCCTAACCCTAACCCTAAGCTACCCTTGACTGCTTCTGCCTCCAATAGATTTCCTAAGCACTAGTGTTTTAAGGAACAGGTTAAAAAGAGAATCCTAATGTGATTTCGTGATAATGGGTGTGTTCCTTATCTTCTCCTCGTGTCTAAACTCTTCTCCATGGCTGGACCCCCAAATAATATTCCTTTACGTGCTAAGGGGTATCTAGAGAGTGGGATAGGTTTAATAACTACCCTCACCCTAACGCGTACCCTAACCCTAACCCCTACCCTAACCCTAACGCGTACCCTAATCCTAACCTGTACCCTAAACCGAGCCCTAACCCTAACCCTAACCCATACCCTACGCCCTACCCGAACCCCTCCCCGAACCCGTACCCTAAGCCGTACCATAACCCTCACCCTAACCCTAACCCTAACCCTAAGCTACCCTTGACTGCTTCTGCCTCCAAGAGATTTCCTAAGCACTAGTGTTTTAAGGAACATGTTAAAAAGAGAATCCTAATGTGATTTCTTGATAATGGGTGTGTTCCTTGTCTTCTCCTCGTGTCTAAACTCTTCTCCATGGCTGGACCCCCAAATAATATTCCTTTATGTGCTAAGGGGTATCTAGAGAGTGTGATAGGTTTAATAACTACCCTCACCCTAACGCGTACCCTAACCCTAACCCCTACCCTAACCCTAGCGCGTACCCTAATCCTAACCCGTACCCTAAACCGAGCCCTAACCCTAACACTAACTCTAACCCTAACCCTAACCCATACCCTACGCCCTACCCGAACCCCTCCCTGAACCCGTACCCTAAACCGTACCCTAACCCTCACCCTAACCCTAACCCTAACCCTAAGCTACCCTTGACGGCTTCTGCCTCCAATAGATTTCCTAAGCACTAGTGTTTTAAGGAACAGGTTAAAAAGAGAATCCTAATGTGATTTTTTGATAATGGGTGTGTTCCTTATCTTCTCCTCGTGTCTAAACTCTTCTCCATGGCTGGACCCCCAAATAATATTCCTTTACGTGCTAAGGGGTATCTAGAGAGTGGGATAGGTTTAATAACTACCCTCACCCTAACGCGTACCCTAACCCTAACCCCTACCCGAACCCTAACGCGTACCCTAATCCTAACCCGTACCCTAAACCGAGCCCTAACCCTAACACTAGCCCTAACCCTAACCCTAACCCATACCCTACGCCCTACCCGAACCCCTCCCCGAACCCGTACCCTAAGCCGTACCCTAACCCTCACCCTAACCCTAACCCTAACCCTAGGCTACCCTTGACGGCTTCTGCCTCCAATAGATTTCCTAAGCACTAGTGTTTTAAGGAACAGGTTAAAAAGAGAATCCTAATGTGATTTCGTGATAATGGGTGTGTTCCTTATCTTCTCCTAGTGTCTAAACTCTTCTCCATGTCTGGACCCCCAAATAATATTCCTTTACGTGCTAAGGGGTACCTAGAGAGTGTGTTAGGTTTAATAACTACCCCCACCCTAACGCGTACCCTAACCCTAACCCCTACCCTAACCCTAACGCGTACCCTAATCCTAACCCGTACCCTAAACCGAGCCCTAACCCTAACACTAACCCTAACCCTAACCCTAACCCATACCCTACGCCCTACCCGAACCCCACCCCGAACCCGTACCCTAAGCCATACCCTAACCCTCACCCTAACCCTAACCCTAACCCTAAGCTACCCTTGACTGCTTCTGCCTCCAATAGATTTCCTAAGCACTAGTGTTTTAAGGAACAGGTTAAAAAGAGAATCCTAATGTGATTTCTTGATAATGGGTGTGTTCCTTATCTTCTCCTAGTGTCTAAACTCTTCTCCATGGCTGGACCCCCAATAATATTCCTGTACGTGCTAAGGGGTATCTAGAGAGTGGGATAGGTTTAATAACTACCCTCACCCTAACGCGTACACTAACCCTAACCCCTACCCTAACCCTAACGCGTACCCTAATCCTAACCTGTACCCTAAACCGAGCCCTAACCCTAACACTAGCCCTAACCCTAACACTAACCCATACCCTACGCCCTACCCGAACCCCTCCCCGAACCCGTGCCCTAAGCCGTGCCCTAACCCTCACCCTAACCCTAAACCTAACCCTAAGCTACCCTTGACGGCTTCTGCCTCCAATAGATTTCCTAAGCACTAGTGTTTTAAGGAACATGTTAAAAGAGAATCCTAATGTGATTTCTTGATAATGGGTGTGTTCCTTATCTTCTCCTTGTGTCTAAACTCTTCTCCATGGCTGGACCCCCAAATAATATTCCTTTACGTGCTAAGGGGTATCTAGAGAGTGGGATAGGTTTAATAACTACCCTCACCCTAACGCGTACCCTAACCCTAACCCCTACCCTAATCCTAACGCATACACTAATCCTAACCCGTACCCTAAACCGAGCCCTAACCCTAACACTAACCCTAACCCTAACCCTAACCCATAGCCTACGCCCTACCCGAACCCCTCCCCGAACCCGTACCCTAAGCCATACCCTAACCCTAACCCTAACCCTAAGCTACCCTTGACTGCTTCTGCCTCCAATAGATTTCCTAAGCACTAGTGTTTTAAGGAACAGGTTAAAAAGAGAATCCTAATGTGATTTCGTGATAATGGGTGTGTTCCTTATCTTCTCCTCGTGTCTAAACTCTTCTCCATGGCTGGACCCCCAAATAATATTCCTTTACGTGCTAAGGGGTATCTAGAGAGTGGGATAGGTTTAATAACTACCCTCACCCTAACGCGTACCCTAACCCTAACCCCTACCCTAACCCTAACGCGTACCCTAATCCTAACCTGTACCCTAAACCGAGCCCTAACCCTAACCCTAACCCATACCCTACGCCCTACCCGAACCCCTCCCCGAACCCGTACCCTAAGCCGTACCATAACCCTCACCCTAACCCTAACCCTAACCCTAAGCTACCCTTGACTGCTTCTGCCTCCAAGAGATTTCCTAAGCACTAGTGTTTTAAGGAACATGTTAAAAAGAGAATCCTAATGTGATTTCTTGATAATGGGTGTGTTCCTTGTCTTCTCCTCGTGTCTAAACTCTTCTCCATGGCTGGACCCCCAAATAATATTCCTTTATGTGCTAAGGGGTATCTAGAGAGTGTGATAGGTTTAATAACTACCCTCACCCTAACGCGTACCCTAACCCTAACCCCTACCCTAACCCTAGCGCGTACCCTAATCCTAACCCGTACCCTAAACCGAGCCCTAACCCTAACACTAACTCTAACCCTAACCCTAACCCATACCCTACGCCCTACCCGAACCCCTCCCTGAACCCGTACCCTAAACCGTACCCTAACCCTCACCCTAACCCTAACCCTAACCCTAAGCTACCCTTGACGGCTTCTGCCTCCAATAGATTTCCTAAGCACTAGTGTTTTAAGGAACAGGTTAAAAAGAGAATCCTAATGTGATTTTTTGATAATGGGTGTGTTCCTTATCTTCTCCTCGTGTCTAAACTCTTCTCCATGGCTGGACCCCCAAATAATATTCCTTTACGTGCTAAGGGGTATCTAGAGAGTGGGATAGGTTTAATAACTACCCTCACCCTAACGCGTACCCTAACCCTAACCCCTAGCCTAACCCTAACGCGTACCCTAATCCTAACCCGTACCCTAAACCGAGCCCTAACCCTAACACTAGCCCTAACCCTAACCCTAACCCATACCCTACGCCCTACCCGAACCCCTCCCCGAACCCGTACCCTAAGCCGTACCCTAACCCTCACCCTAACCCTAACCCTAACCCTAAGCTACCCTTGACTGCTTCTGCCTCCAATAGATTTCCTAAGCACTAGTGTTTTAAGGAACAGGTTAAAAAGAGAATCCTAATGTGATTTCGTGATAATGGGTGTGTTCCTTATCTTCTCCTCGTGTCTAAACTCTTCTCCATGGCTGGACCCCCAAATAATATTCCTTTACGTGCTAAGGGGTATCTAGAGAGTGTGATAGGTTTAATAACTACCCCCACCCTAACGCGTACCCTAACCCTAACCCCTGCCCTAACCCTAACGCGTACCCTAATCCTAACCCCGTACCCTAAACCGAGCCCTAACCCTAACACTAACCCTAACCCTAACCCTAACCCATACCCTACGCCCTACCCGAACCCCTCCCCGAACCCGTACCCTAAGCCATACCCTAACCCTCACCCTAAACCTAACCCTAACCCTAAGCTACCCTTGACTGCTTCTGCCTCCAATAGATTTCCTAAGCACTAGTGTTTTAAGGAACAGGTTAAAAAGAGAATCCTAATGTGATTTCGTGATAATGGGTGTGTTCCTTGTCTTCTCCTCGTGTCTAAACTCTTCTCCATGGCTGGACCCCCAAATAATATTCCTTTACGTGCTAAGGGGTATCTAGAGAGTGGGATAGGTTTAATAACTACCCTCACCCTAACGCGTACCCTAACCCTAACCCCTACCCTAACCCTAGCGCGTACCCTAATCCTAACCCGTACCCTAAACCGAGCCCTAACCCTAACACTAACTCTAACCCTAACCCTAACCCATACCCTACGCCCTACCCGAACCCCTCCCTGAACCCGTACCCTAAACCGTACCCGAACCCTCACCCTAACCCTAACCCTAACCCTAAGCTACCCTTGACGGCTTCTGCCTCCAATAGATTTCCTAAGCACTAGTGTTTTAAGGAACAGGTTAAAAAGAGAATCCTAATGTGATTTCGTGATAATGGGTGTGTTCCTTATCTTCTCCTCGTGTCTAAACTCTTCTCCATGGCTGGACCCCCAAATAATATTCCTTTACGTGCTAAGGGGTATCTAGAGAGTGGGATAGGTTTAATAACTACCCTCACCCTAACGCGTACCCTAACCCTAACCCCTACCCGAACCCTAACGCGTACCCTAATCCTAACCCGTACCCTAAACCGAGCCCTAACCCTAACACTAGCCCTAACCCTAACCCTAACCCATACCTTACGCCCTACCCGAACCCCCTCCCCGAACCCATACCCTAAGCCGTACCCTAACCCTCACCCTAACCCTAACCCTAACCCTAAGCTACCCTTGACTGCTTCTGCCTCCAATAGATTTCCTAAGCACTAGTGTTTTAAGGAACAGGTTAAAAAGAGAATCCTAATGTGATTTCGTGATAATGGGTGTGTTCCTTATCTTCTCCTCGTGTCTAAACTCTTCTCCATGGCTGGACCCCCAAATAATATTCCTTTACGTGCTAAGGGGTATCTAGAGAGTGGGATAGGTTTAATAACTACCCTCACCCTAACGCGTACCCTAACCCTAACCCCTACCCTAACCCTAACGCGTACCCTAATCCTAACCCGTACCCTAAACCGAGCCCTAACCCTAACACTAACCCTAACCCTAACCCTAACCCATACCCTACGCCCTACCCGAACCCCACCCCGAACCCGTACCCTAAGCCATACCCTAACCCTCACCCTAACCCTAACCCTAACCCTAAGCTACCCTTGACTGCTTCTGCCTCCAATAGATTTCCTAAGCACTAGTGTTTTAAGGAACAGGTTAAAAAGAGAATCCTAATGTGATTTCTTGATAATGGGTGTGTTCCTTATCTTCTCCTAGTGTCTAAACTCTTCTCCATGGCTGGACCCCCAATAATATTCCTGTACGTGCTAAGGGGTATCTAGAGAGTGGGATAGGTTTAATAACTACCCTCACCCTAACGCGTACACTAACCCTAACCCCTACCCTAACCCTAACGCGTACCCTAATCCTAACCTGTACCCTAAACCGAGCCCTAACCCTAACACTAGCCCTAACCCTAACACTAACCCATACCCTACGCCCTACCCGAACCCCTCCCCGAACCCGTGCCCTAAGCCGTACCCTAACCCTCACCCTAACCCTAACCCTAACCCTAAGCTACCCTTGACGGCTTCTGCCTCCAATAGATTTCCTAAGCACTAGTGTTTTAAGGAACAGGTTAAAAAGAGAATCCTAATGTGATTTCTTGATAATGGGTGTGTTCCTTATCTTCTCCTCGTGTCTAAACTCTTCTCCATGGCTGGACCCCCAAATAATATTCCTTTACGTGCTAAGGGGTATCTAGAGAGTGGGATAGGTTTAATAACTACCCTCACCCTAACGCGTACCCTAACCCTAACCCCTACCCTAACCCTAACGCGTACCCTAATCCTAACCTGTACCCTAAACCGAGCCCTAACCCTAACCCTAACCCATACCCTACGCCCTACCCGAACCCCTCCCCGAACCCGTACCCTAAGCCGTACCCTAACCCTCACCCTAACCCTAACCCTAACCCTAAGCTACCCTTGACTGCTTCTGCCTCCAAGAGATTTCCTAAGCACTAGTGTTTTAAGGAACATGTTAAAAAGAGAATCCTAATGTGATTTCTTGATAATGGGTGTGTTCCTTGTCTTCTCCTCGTGTCTAAACTCTTCTCCATGGCTGGACCCCCAAATAATATTCCTTTATGTGCTAAGGGGTATCTAGAGAGTGTGATAGGTTTAATAACTACCCTCACCCTAACGCGTACCCTAACCCTAACCCCTACCCTAACCCTAGCGCGTACCCTAATCCTAACCCGTACCCTAAACCGAGCCCTAACCCTAACACTAACTCTAACCCTAACCCTAACCCATACCCTACGCCCTACCCGAACCCCTCCCTGAACCCGTACCCTAAACCGTACCCTAACCCTCACCCTAACCCTAACCCTAACCCTAAGCTACCCTTGACGGCTTCTGCCTCCAATAGATTTCCTAAGCACTAGTGTTTTAAGGAACAGGTTAAAAAGAGAATCCTAATGTGATTTTTTGATAATGGGTGTGTTCCTTATCTTCTCCTCGTGTCTAAACTCTTCTCCATGGCTGGACCCCCAAATAATATTCCTTTACGTGCTAAGGGGTATCTAGAGAGTGGGATAGGTTTAATAACTACCCTCACCCTAACGCGTACCCTAACCCTAACCCCTAGCCTAACCCTAACGCGTACCCTAATCCTAACCCGTACCCTAAACCGAGCCCTAACCCTAACACTAGCCCTAACCCTAACCCTAACCCATACCCTACGCCCTACCCGAAACCCTCCCCGTACCCGTACCCTAAGCCGTACCCTAACCCTCACCCTAACCCTAACCCTAACCCTAAGCTACCCTTGACTGCTTCTGCCTCCAATAGATTTCCTAAGCACTAGTGTTTTAAGGAACAGTTTAAAAAGAGAATCATATGGTGATTTCTTGATAATGGGTGTGTTCCTTATCTTCTCCTAGTGTCTAAACTCTTCTCCATGGCTGGAACCCCAAATAATATTCCTTTACGTGCTAAGGGGTATCTAGAGAGTGGGATAGGTTTAATAACTACCCTCACCCTAAAGCGTACCCTAATTCTAACCACTACCCTAACACTAACGCGTACCCTAATCCTAACCCGTACCCTAAACCGAGCCCTAACCCTAACAATAACCCTAACCCTAACCCTAACCCATACCCTACGCACTACCCGAAACCCTCCCCGAACCCGTACCCTAAGCCGTACCCTAACCCTCACCCTAACCCTAACCCTAACCCTAAGCTACCCTTGACTGCTTCTGCCTCCAATAGATTTCCTAAGCACTAGTGTTTTAAGGAACAGTTTAAAAAGAGAATCATATGGTGATTTCTTGATAATGGGTGTGTTCCTTGTCTTCTCCTCGTGTCTAAACTCTTCTCCATGGCTGGACCCCCAAATAATATTCCTTTATGTGCTAAGGGGTATCTAGAGAGTGTGATAGGTTTAATAACTACCCTCACCCTAACGCGTACCCTAACCCTAACCCCTACCCTAACCCTAGCGCGTACCCTAATCCTAACCCGTACCCTAAACCGAGCCTTAACCCTAACACTAACTCTAACCCTAACCCTAACCCATACCCTACGCCCTACCCGAACCCCTCCCTGAACCCGTACCCTAAACCGTACCCTAACCCTCACCCTAACCCCAACCCTAACGCTAAGCTACCCTTGACGGCTTCTGCCTCCAATAGATTTTCTAAGCACTAGTGTTTTAAGGAACAGGTTAAAAAGAGAATCCTAATGTGATTTCTTGATAATGGGTGTGTTCCTTATCTTCTCCTCGTGTCTAAACTCTTCTCCATGGCTGGACCCCCAAATAATATTCCTTTACGTGCTAAGGGGTATCTAGAGAGTGGGATAGGTTTAATAACTACCCTCACCCTAACGCGTACCCTAACCCTAACCCCTACCCGAACCCTAACGCGTACCCTAATCCTAACCCGTACCCTAAACCGAGCCCTAACCCTAACACTAGCCCTAACCCTAACCCTAACCCATACCCTACGCCCTACCCGAACCCCTCCCCGAACCCATACCCTAAGCCGTACCCTAACCCTCACCCTAACCCTAACCCTAACCCTAGGCTACCCTTGACGGCTTCTACCTCCAATAGATTTCCTAAGCACTAGTGTTTTAAGGAACAGGTTAAAAAGAGAATCCTAATGTGATTTTTTGATAATGGGTGTGTTCCTTATCTTCTCCTAGTGTCTAAACTCTTCTCCATGTCTGGACCCCCAAATAATATTCCTTTACGTGCTAAGGGGTATCTAGAGAGTGTGATAGGTTTAATAACTACCCCCACCCTAACGCGTACCCTAACCCTAACCCCTACCCTAACCCTAACGCGTACCCTAATCCTAACCCGTACCCTAAACCGAGCCCTAACCCTAACACTAACCCTAACCCTAACCCTAACCCATACCCTACGCCCTACCCGAACCCCACCCCGAACCCGTACCCTAAGCCATACCCTAACCCTCACCCTAACCCTAACCCTAACCCTAAGCTACCCTTGACTGCTTCTGCCTCCAATAGATTTCCTAAGCACTAGTGTTTTAAGGAACAGGTTAAAAAGAGAATCCTAATGTGATTTCTTGATAATGGGTGTGTTCCTTATCTTCTCCTAGTGTCTAAACTCTTCTCCATGGCTGGACCCCCAATAATATTCCTGTACGTGCTAAGGGGTATCTAGAGAGTGGGATAGGTTTAATAACTACCCTCACCCTAACGCGTACACTAACCCTAACCCCTACCCTAACCCTAACGCGTACCCTAATCCTAACCTGTACCCTAAACCGAGCCCTAACCCTAACACTAGCCCTAACCCTAACACTATCCCATACCCTACGCCCTACCCGAACCCCTCCCCGAACCCGTGCCCTAAGCCGTACCCTAACCCTCACCCTAACCCTAACCCTAACCCTACTAAGCTACCCTTGACGGCTTCTGCCTCCAATAGATTTCCTAAGCACTAGTGTTTTAAGGAACATGTTAAAAAGAGAATCCTAATGTGATTTCTTGATAATGGGTGTGTTCCTTATCTTCTCCTTGTGTCTAAACTCTTCTCCATGGCTGGACCCCCAAATAATATTCCTTTACGTGCTAAGGGGTATCTAGAGAGTGGGATAGGTTTAATAACTACCCTCACCCTAACGCGTACCCTAACCCTAACCCCTACCCTAATCCTAACGCATACACTAATCCTAACCCGTACCCTAAACCGAGCCCTAACCCTAACACTAACCCTAACCCTAACCCATAGCCTACGCCCTACCCGAACCCCTCCCCGAACCCGTACCCTAAGCCATTCCCTAACCCTAACCCTAACCCTAAGCTACCCTTGACTGCTTCTGCCTCCAATAGATTTCCTAAGCACTAGTGTTTTAAGGAACAGGTTAAAAAGAGAATCCTAATGTGATTTCGTGATAATGGGTGTGTTCCTTATCTTCTCCTCGTGTCTAAACTCTTCTCCATGGCTGGACCCCCAAATAATATTCCTTTACGTGCTAAGGGGTATCTAGAGAGTGGGATAGGTTTAATAACTACCCTCACCCTAACGCGTACCCTAACCCTAACCCCTACCCTAACCCTAACGCGTACCCTAATCCTAACCTGTACCCTAAACCGAGCCCTAACCCTAACCCTAACCCATACCCTACGCCCTACCCGAACCCCTCCCCGAACCCGTACCCTAAGCCGTACCCTAACCCTCACCCTAACCCTAACCCTAACCCTAAGCTACCCTTGACTGCTTCTGCCTCCAAGAGATTTCCTAAGCACTAGTGTTTTAAGGAACAGGTTAAAAAGAGAATCCTAATGTGATTTCTTGATAATGGGTGTGTTCCTTACCTTCTCCTAGTGTCTAAACTCTTCTCCATGGCTGGACCCCCAATAATATTCCTGTACGTGCTAAGGGGTATCTAGAGAGTGGGATAGGTTTAATAACTACCCTCACCCTAACGCGTACACTAACCCTAACCCCTACCCTAACCCTAACGCGTACCCTAATCCTAACCTGTACCCTAAACCGAGCCCTAACCCTAACACTAGCCCTAACCCTAACACTAACACATACCCTACGCCCTACCCGAACCCCTCCCCGAACCCGTACCCTAAGCCGTACCCTAACCCTCACCCTAACCCTAACCCTAACCCTAAGCTACCCTTGACGGCTTCTGCCTCCAATAGATTTCCTAAGCACTAGTGTTTTAAGGAACATGTTAAAAAGAGAATCCTAATGTGATTTCTTGATAATGGGTGTGTTCCTTATCTTCTCCTTGTGTCTAAACTCTTCTCCATGGCTGGACCCCCAAATAATATTCCTTTACGTGCTAAGGGGTATCTAGAGAGTGGGATAGGTTTAATAACTACCCTCACCCTAACGCGTACCCTAACCCTAACCCCTACCCTAACCCTAACGCATACACTAATCCTAACCCGTACCCTAAACCGAGCCCTAACCCTAACACTAACCCTAACCCTAACCCTAACCCATAGCCTACGCCCTACCCGAACCCCTCCCCGAACCCGTACCCTAAGCCATACCCTAACGCTAACCCTAACCCTAAGCTACCCTTGACTGCTTCTGCCTCCAATAGATTTCCTAAGCACTAGTGTTTTAAGGAACAGGTTAAAAAGAGAATCCTAATGTGATTTCTTGATAATGGGTGTGTTCCTTATCTTCTCCTCGTGTCTAAACTCTTCTCCATGGCTGGACCCCCCAAATAATATTCCTTTACGTGCTAAGGGGTATCTAGAGAGTGGGATAGGTTTAATAACTACCCTCACCCTAACGCGTACCCTAACCCTAACCCCTACCCTAACCCTAACGCGTACCCTAATCCTAACCTGTACCTAAACCGAGCCCTAACCCTAACCCTAACCCATACCCTACGCCCTACCCGAACCCCTCCCTGAACCCGTACCCTAAACCGTACCCTAACCCTCACCCTAACCCTAACCCTAACCCTAAGCTACCCTTGACGGCTTCTGCCTCCAATAGATTTCCTAAGCACTAGTGTTTTAAGGAACAGGTTAAAAAGAGAATCCTAATGTGATTTCGTGATAATGGGTGTGTTCCTTATCTTCTCCTAGTGTCTAAACTCTTCTCCATGTCTGGACCCCCAAATAATATTCCTTTACGTGCTAAGGGGTATCTAGAGAGTGTGATAGGTTTAATAACTACCCCCACCCTAACGCGTACCCTAACCCTAACCCCTACCCTAATCCTAACGCATACACTAATCCTAACCCGTACCCTAAACCGAGCCCTAACCCTAACACTAACCCTAACCCTAACCCTAACCCATAGCCTACGCCCTACCCGAACCCCTCCCCGAACCCGTACCCTAAGCCATACCCTAACCCTAACCCTAACCCTAAGCTACCCTTGACTGCTTCTGCCTCCAATAGATTTCCTAAGCACTAGTGTTTTAAGGAACAGGTTAAAAAGAGAATCCTAATGTGATTTCGTGATAATGGGTGTGTTCCTTATTTTCTCCTCGTGTCTAAACTCTTCTCCATGGCTGGACCCCCAAATAATATTCCTTTACGTGCTAAGGGGTATCTAGAGAGTGGGATAGGTTTAATAACTACCCTCACCCTAACGCGTACCCTAACCCTAACACCTACCCTAACCCTAACGCGTACCCTAATCCTAACCTGTACCCTAAACCGAGCCCTAACCCTAACCCTAACCCATACCCTACGCCCTACCCGAACCCCTCCCCGAACCCGTACCCTAAGCCGTACCCTAACCCTCACCCTAACCCTAATCCTAACCCTAAGCTACCCTTGACTGCTTCTGCCTCCAAGAGATTTCCTAAGCACTAGTGTTTTAAGGAACAGGTTAAAAAGAGAATCCTAATGTGATTTCTTGATAATGGGTGTGTTCCTTATCTTCTCCTAGTGTCTAAACTCTTCTCCATGGCTGGACCCCCAATAGTATTCCTGTACGTGCTAAGGGGTATCTAGAGAGTGGGATAGGTTTAATAACTACCCTCACCCTAACGCGTACACTAACCCTAACCCCTACCCTAACCCTAACGCGTACCCTAATCCTAACCTGTACCCTAAACCGAGCCCTAACCCTAACACTAGCCCTAACCCTAACACTAACCCATACCCTACGCCCTACCCGAACCCCTCCCCGAACCCGTACCCTAAGCCGTACCCTAACCCTCACCCTAACCCTAACCCTAACCCTAAGCTACCCTTGACGGCTTCTGCCTCCAATAGATTTCCTAAGCACTAGTGTTTTAAGGAACATGTTAAAAAGAGAATCCTAATGTGATTTCTTGATAATGGGTGTGTTCCTTATCTTCTCCTTGTGTCTAAACTCTTCTCCATGGCTGGACCCCCAAATAATATTCCTTTACGTGCTAAGGGGTATCTAGAGAGTGGGATAGGTTTAATAACTACCCTCACCCTAACGCGTACCCTAACCCTAACCCCTACCCTAACCCTAACGCATACACTAATCCTAACCCGTACCCTAAACCGAGCCCTAACCCTAACACTAACCCTAACCCTAACCCTAACCCATAGCCTACGCCCTACTGGAACCCCTCCCCGAACCCGTACCCTAAGCCATACCCTAACCCTAACCCTAACCCTAAGCTACCCTTGACTGCTTCTGCCTCCAAGAGATTTCCTAAGCACTAGTGTTTTAAGGAACATGTTAAAAAGAGAATCCTAATGTGATTTCTTGATAATGGGTGTGTTCCTTATCTTCTCCTCGTGTCTAAACTCTTCTCCATGGCTGGACCCCCAAATAATATTCCTTTACGTGCTAAGGGGTATCTAGAGAGTGGGATAGGTTTAATAACTACCCTCACCCTAACGCGTACCCTAACCCTAACCCCTACCCGAACCGTAACGCGTACCCTAATCCTAACCCGTACCCTAAACCGAGCCCTAACTCTAACACTAGCCCTAACCCTAACCCTAACCCATACCCTACGCCCTACCCGAACCCCTCCCCGAACCCATACCCTAAGCCGTACCCTAACCCTCACCCTAACCCTATCCCTAACCCTAGGCTACCCTTGACGGCTTCTGCCTCCAATAGATTTCCTAAGCACTAGTGTTTTAAGGAACAGGTTAAAAAGAGAATCCTAATGTGATTTCGTGATAATGGGTGTGTTCCTTATCTTCTCCTAGTGTCTAAACTCTTCTCCATGTCTGGACCCCCAAATAATATTCCTTTACGTGCTAAGGGGTATCTAGAGAGTGTGATAGGTTTAATAACTACCCCCACCCTAACGCGTACCCTAACCCTAACCCCTACCCTAACCCTAACGCGTACCCTAATCCTAACCCGTACCCTAAACCGAGCCCTAACCCTAACACTAACCCTAACCCTAACCCTAACCCATACCCTACGCCCTACCCGAACCCCACCCCGAACCCGTACCCTAAGCCATACCCTAACCCTCACCCTAACCCTAACCCTAACCCTAAGCTACCCTTGACTGCTTCTGCCTCCAATAGATTTCCTAAGCACTAGTGTTTTAAGGAACAGGTTAAAAAGAGAATCCTAATGTGATTTCTTGATAATGGGTGTGTTCCTTATCTTCTCCTAGTGTCTAAACTCTTCTCCATGGCTGGACCCCCAATAATATTCCTGTACGTGCTAAGGGGTATCTAGAGAGTGGGATAGGTTTAATAACTACCCTCACCCTAACGCGTACACTAACCCTAACCCCTACCCTAACCCTAACGCGTACCCTAATCCTAACCTGTACCCTAAACCGAGCCCTAACCCTAACACTAGCCCTAACCCTAACACTAACCCATACCCTACGCCCTACCCGAACCCCTCCCCGAACCCGTGCCCTAAGCCGTACCCTAACCCTCACCCTAACCCTAACCCTAACCCTAAGCTACCCTTGACGGCTTCTGCCTCCAATAGATTTCCTAAGCACTAGTGTTTTAAGGAACATGTTAAAAAGAGAATCCTAATGTGATTTCTTGATAATGGGTGTGTTCCTTATCTTCTCCTTGTGTCTAAACTCTTCTCCATGGCTGGACCCCCAAATAATATTCCTTTACGTGCTAAGGGGTATCTAGAGAGTGGGATAGGTTTAATAACTACCCTCACCCTAACGCGTACCCTAACCCTAACCCCTACCCTAATCCTAACGCATACACTAATCCTAACCCGTACGCTAAACCGAGCCGTAACCCTAACACTAACCCTAACCCTAACCCTAACCCATAGCCTACGCCCTACCCGAACCCCTCCCCGAACCCGTACCCTAAGCCATACCCTAACCCTAACCCTAACCCTAAGCTACCCTTGACTGCTTCTGCCTCCAATAGATTTCCTAAGCACTAGTGTTTTAAGGAACAGGTTAAAAAGAGAATCCTAATGTGATTTCGTGATAATGGGTGTGTTCCTTATCTTCTCCTCGTGTCTAAACTCTTCTCCATGGTTGGACCCCCAAATAATATTCCTTTACGTGCTAAGGGGTATCTAGAGAGTGGGATAGGTTTAATAACTACCCTCACCCTAACGCGTACCCTAACCCTAACCCCTACCCTAACCCTAACGCGTACCCTAATCCTAACCTGTACCCTAAACCGAGCCCTAACCCTAACCCTAACCCATACCCTACGCCCTACCCGAACCCCTACCCGAACCCGTACCCTAAGCCGTACCCTAACCCTCACCCTAACCCTAACCCTAACCCTAAGCTACCCTTGACTGCTTCTGCCTCCAAGAGATTTCCTGAGCACTAGTGTTTTAAGGAACAGGTTAAAAAGAGAATCCTAATGTGATTTCTTGATAATGGGTGTGTTCCTTATCTTCTCCTAGTGTCTAAACTCTTCTCCATGGCTGGACCCCCAATAATATTCCTGTACGTGCTAAGGGGTATCTAGAGAGTGGGATAGGTTTAATAACTACCCTCACCATAACGCGTACACTAACCCTAACCCCTACCCTAACCCTAACGCGTACCCTAATCCTAACCTGTACCCTAAACCGAGCCCTAACCCTAACACTAGCCCTAACCCTAACACTAACCCATACCCTACGCCCTACCCGAACCCCTCCCCGAACCCGTACCCTAAGCCGTACCCTAACCCTCACCCTAACCCTAACCCTAACCCTAAGCTACCCTTGACGGCTTCTGCCTCCAATAGATTTCCTAAGCACTAGTGTTTTAAGGAACATGTTAAAAAGAGAATCCTAATGTGATTTCTTGATAATGGGTGTGTTCCTTATCTTCTCCTTGTGTCTAAACTCTTCTCCATGGCTGGACCCCCAAATAATATTCCTTTACGTGCTAAGGGGTATCTAGAGAGTGGGATAGGTTTAATAACTACCCTCACCCTAACGCGTACCCTAACCCTAACCCCTACCCTAACCCTAACGCATACACTAATCCTAACCCGTACCCTAAACCGAGCCCTAACCCTAACACTAACCCTAACCCTAACCCTAACCCATAGCCTACGCCCTACCCGAACCCCTCCCCGAACCCGTACCCTAAGCCATACCCTAACCCTAACCCTAACCCTAAGCTACCCTTGACTGCTTCTGCCTCCAATAGATTTCCTAAGCACTAGTGTTTTAAGGAACAGGTTAAAAAGAGAATCCTAATGTGATTTCTTGATAATGGGTGTGTTCTTTATCTTCTCCTCGTGTCTAAACTCTTCTCCATGGCTGGACCCCCAAATAATATTCCTTTACGTGCTAAGGGGTATCTAGAGAGTGGGATAGGTTTAATAACTACCCTCACCCTAACGCGTACCCTAATCCTAACCTGTACCCTAAACCGAGCCCTAACCCTAACCCTAACCCATACCCTACGCCCTACCCGAACCCCTCCCTGAACCCGTACCCTAAACCGTACCCTAACCCTCACCCTAACCCTAACCCTAACCCTAAGCTACCCTTGACGGCTTCTGCCTCCAATAGATTTCCTAAGCACTAGTGTTTTAAGGAACAGGTTAAAAAGAGAATCCTAATGTGATTTCGTGATAATGGGTGTGTTCCTTATCTTCTCCTAGTGTCTAAACTCTTCTCCATGTCTGGACCCCCAAATAATATTCCTTTACGTGCTAAGGGGTATCTAGAGAGTGTGATAGGTTTAATAACTACCCCCACCCTAACGCGTACCCTAACCCTAACCCCTACCCTAACCCTAACGCGTACCCTAATCCTAACCCGTACCCTAAACCGAGCCCTAACCCTAACACTAACCCTAACCCTAACCCTAAGCCATACCCTACGCCCTACCCGAACCCCACCCCGAACCCGTACCCTAAGCCATACCCTAACCCTCACCCTAACCCTAACCCTAACCCTAAGCTACCCTTGACTGCTTCTGCCTCCAATAGATTTCCTAAGCACTAGTGTTTTAAGGAACAGGTTAAAAAGAGAATCCTAATGTGATTTCTTGATAATGGGTGTGTTCCTTATCTTCTCCTAGTGTCTAAACTCTTCTCCATGGCTGGACCCCCAATAATATTCCTGTACGTGCTAAGGGGTATCTAGAGAGTGGGATAGGTTTAATAACTACCCTCACCCTAACGCGTACACTAACCCTAACCCCTACCCTAACCCTAACGCGTACCCTAATCCTAACCTGTACCCTAAACCGAGCCCTAACCCTAACACTAGCCCTAACCCTAACACTAACCCATACCCTACGCCCTACCCGAACCCCTCCCCGAACCCGTGCCCTAAGCCGTACCCTAACCCTCACCCTAACCCTAACCCTAACCCTAAGCTACCCTTGACGGCTTCTGCCTCCAATAGATTTCCTAAGCACTAGTGTTTTAAGGAACATGTTAAAAAGAGAATCCTAATGTGATTTCTTGATAATGGGTGTGTTCCTTATCTTCTCCTTGTGTCTAAACTCTTCTCCATGGCTGGACCCCCAAATAATATTCCTTTACGTGCTAAGGGGTATCTAGAGAGTGGGATAGGTTTAATAACTACCCTCACCCTAACGCGTACCCTAACCCTAACCCCTACCCTAATCCTAACGCATACACTAATCCTAACCCGTACCCTAAACCGAGCCCTAACCCTAACACTAACCCTAACCCTAACCCTAACCCATAGCCTACGCCCTACCCGAACCCCTCCCCGAACCCGTACCCTAAGCCATACCCTAACCCTAACCCTAACCCTAAGCTACCCTTGACTGCTTCTGCCTCCAATAGATTTCCTAAGCACTAGTGTTTTAAGGAACAGGTTGAAAAGAGAATCCTAATGTGATTTCGTGATAATGGGTGTGTTCCTTATTTTCTCCTCGTGTCTAAACTCTTCTCCATGGCTGGACCCCCAAATAATATTCCTTTACGTGCTAAGGGGTATCTAGAGAGTGGGATAGGTTTAATAACTACCCTCACCCTAACGCGTACCCTAACCCTAACCCCTACCCTAACCCTAACGCGTACCCTAATCCTAACCTGTACCCTAAACCGAGCCCTAACCCTAACCCTAACCCATACCCTACGCCCTACCCGAACCCCTCCCCGAACCCGTACCCTAAGCCGTACCCTAACCCTCACCCTAACCCTAACCCTAACCCTAAGCTACCCTTGACTGCTTCTGCCTCCAAGAGATTTCCTAAGCACTAGTGTTTTAAGGAACAGGTTAAAAAGAGAATCCTAATGTGATTTCTTGATAATGGGTGTGTTCCTTATCTTCTCCTAGTGTCTAAACTCTTCTCCATGGCTGGACCCCCAATAATATTCCTGTACGTGCTAAGGGGTATCTAGAGAGTGGGATAGGTTTAATAACTACCCTCACCCTAACGCGTACACTAACCCTAACCCCTACCCTAACCCTAACGCGTACCCTAATCCTAACCTGTACCCTAAACCGAGCCCTAACCCTAACACTAGCCCTAACCCTAACACTAACCCATACCCTACGCCCTACCCGAACCCCTCCCCGAACCCGTACCCTAAGCCGTACCCTAACCCTCACCCTAACCCTAACCCTAACCCTAAGCTACCCTTGACGGCTTCTGCCTCCAATAGATTTCCTAAGCACTAGTGTTTTAAGGAACATGTTAAAAAGAGAATCCTAATGTGATTTCTTGATAATGGGTGTGTTCCTTATCTTCTCCTTGTGTCTAAACTCTTCTCCATGGCTGGACCCCCAAATAATATTCCTTTACGTGCTAAGGGGTATCTAGAGAGTGGGATAGGTTTAATAACTACCCTCACCCTAACGCGTACCCTAACCCTAACCCCTACCCTAACCCTAACGCATACACTAATCCTAACCCGTACCCTAAACCGAGCCCTAACCCTAACACTAACCCTAACCCTAACCCTAACCCATAGCCTACGCCCTACCCGAACCCCTCCCCGAACCCGTACCCTAAGCCATACCCTAACCCTAACCCTAACCCTAAGCTACCCTTGACTGCTTCTGCCTCCAATAGATTTCCTAAGCACTAGTGTTTTAAGGAACAGGTTAAAAAGAGAATCCTAATGTGATTTCTTGATAATGGGTGTGTTCCTTATCTTCTCCTCGTGTCTAAACTCTTCTCCATGGCTGGACCCCCAAATAATATTCCTTTACGTGCTAAGGGGTATCTAGAGAGTGGGATAGGTTTAATAACTACCCTCACCCTAACGCGTACCCTAACCCTAACCCCTACCCTAACCCTAACGCGTACCCTAATCCTAACCTGTACCCTAAACCGAGCCCTAACCCTAACCCTAACCCATACCCTACGCCCTACCCGAACCCCTCCCCGAACCCGTACCCTAAGCCGTACCCTAACCCTCACCCTAACCCTAACCCTAACCCTAAGCTACCCTTGACTGCTTCTGCCTCCAAGAGATTTCCTAAGCACTAGTGTTTTAAGGAACATGTTAAAAAGAGAATCCTAATGTGATTTCTTGATAATGGGTGTGTTCCTTGTCTTCTCCTCGTGTCTAAACTCTTCTCCATGGCTGGACCCCCAAATAATATTCCTTTATGTGCTAAGGGGTATCTAGAGAGTGTGATAGGTTTAATAACTACCCTCACCCTAACGCGTACCCTAACCCTAACCCCTACCCTAACCCTAGCGCGTACCCTAATCCTAACCCGTACCCTAAACCGAGCCCTAACCCTAACACTAACTCTAACCCTAACCCTAACCCATACCCTACGCCCTACCCGAACCCCTCCCTGAACCCGTACCCTAAACCGTACCCTAACCCTCACCCTAACCCTAACCCTAACCCTAAGCTACCCTTGACGGCTTCTGCCTCCAATAGATTTCCTAAGCACTAGTGTTTTAAGGAACAGGTTAAAAAGAGAATCCTAATGTGATTTTTTGATAATGGGTGTGTTCCTTATCTTCTCCTCGTGTCTAAACTCTTCTCCATGGCTGGACCCCCAAATAATATTCCTTTACGTGCTAAGGGGTATCTAGAGAGTGGGATAGGTTTAATAACTACCCTCACCCTAACGCGTACCCTAACCCTAACCCCTAGCCTAACCCTAACGCGTACCCTAATCCTAACCCGTACCCTAAACCGAGCCCTAACCCTAACACTAGCCCTAACCCTAACCCTAACCCATACCCTACGCCCTACCCGAAACCCTCCCCGAACCCGTACCCTAAGCCGTACCCTAACCCTCACCCTAACCCTAACCCTAACCCTAAGCTACCCTTGACTGCTTCTGCCTCCAATAGATTTCCTAAGCACTAGTGTTTTAAGGAACAGTTTAAAAAGAGAATCATATGGTGATTTCTTGATAATGGGTGTGTTCCATATCTTCTCCTAGTGTCTAAACTCTTCTCCATGGCTGGAACCCCAAATAATATTCCTTTACGTGCTAAGGGGTATCTAGAGAGTGGGATAGGTTTAATAACTACCCTCACCCTAAAGCGTACCCTAATTCTAACCACTACCCTAACACTAACGCGTACCCTAATCCTAACCCGTACCCTAAACCGAGCCCTAACCCTAACAATAACCCTAACCCTAACCCTAACCCATACCCTACGCCCTACCCGAACCCCTCCCTGAACCCGTACCCTAAACCGTACCCTAACCCTCACCCTAACCCCAACCCTAACGCTAAGCTACCCTTGACGGCTTCTGCCTCCAATAGATTTCCTAAGCACTAGTGTTTTAAGGAACAGGTTAAAAAGAGAATCCTAATGTGATTTCTTGATAATGGGTGTGTTCCTTATCTTCTCCTCGTGTCTAAACTCTTCTCCATGGCTGGACCCCCAAATAATATTCCTTTACGTGCTAAGGGGTATCTAGAGAGTGGGATAGGTTTAATAACTACCCTCACCCTAACGCGTACCCTAACCCTAACCCCTACCCGAACCCTAACGCGTACCCTAATCCTAACCCGTACCCTAAACCGAGCCCTAACCCTAACACTAGCCCTAACCCTAACCCTAACCCATACCCTACGCCCTACCCGAACCCCTCCCCGAACCCATACCCTAAGCCGTACCCTAACCCTCACCCTAACCCTAACCCTAACCCTAGGCTACCCTTGACGGCTTCTGCCTCCAATAGATTTCCTAAGCACTAGTGTTTTAAGGAACAGGTTAAAAAGAGAATCCTAATGTGATTTCGTGATAATGGGTGTGTTCCTTATCTTCTCCTAGTGTCTAAACTCTTCTCCATGTCTGGACCCCCAAATAATATTCCTTTACGTGCTAAGGGGTATCTAGAGAGTGTGATAGGTTTAATAACTACCCCCACCCTAACGCGTATCCTAACCCTAACCCCTACCCTAACCCTAACGCGTACCCTAATCCTAACCCGTACCCTAAACCGAGCCCTAACCCTAACACTAACCCTAACCCTAACCCTAACCCATACCCTACGCCCTACCCGAACCCCACCCCGAACCCGTACCCTAAGCCATACCCTAACCCTCACCCTAACCCTAACCCTAACCCTAAGCTACCCTTGACTGCTTCTGCCTCCAATAGATTTCCTAAGCACTAGTGTTTTAAGGAACAGGTTAAAAAGAGAATCCTAATGTGATTTCTTGATAATGGGTGTGTTCCTTATCTTCTCCTAGTGTCTAAACTCTTCTCCATGGCTGGACCCCCAATAATATTCCTGTACGTGCTAAGGGGTATCTAGAGAGTGGGATAGGTTTAATAACTACCCTCGGGCTTCCCTGGTGGCGCAGTGGTTGAGAATCTGCCTGCTAATGCAGGGGACACGGGTTCGAGCCCTGGCCTGGGAAGATCCCACATGCCGCAGAGCGTCTGGGCCCGTGAGCCACAACTGCTGAGCCTGCGCGTCTGGAGCCTGTGCTCCGCAACGAGAGAGGCCCGCGCATCGCGATGAAGAGTGGCCCCCGCTTGCCACAACTGGAGAAAGCCCTCGCAAAGAAACGAAGACCCAACACAGCCAAAATCAATCAATCAATCAATCAATCAAACATACGCATCTGATTCAAGATCCTCATTAAAAAAAAAAAAAAAAAAAAAAAAAAAAAAAAAAAAAATAACTACCCTCACCCTAACGCGTACACTAACCCTAACCCCTACCCTAACCCTAACGCGTACCCTAATCCTAACCTGTACCCTAAACCGAGTCCTAACCCTAACACTAGCCCTAACCCTAACACTAACCCATACCCTACGCCCTACCCGAACCCCTCCCCGAACCCGTGCCCTAAGCCGTACCCTAACCCTCACCCTAACCCTAACCCTAACCCTAAGCTACCCTTGACGGCTTCTGCCTCCAATAGATTTCCTAAGCACTAGTGTTTTAAGGAACATGTTAAAAAGAGAATCCTAATGTGATTTCTTGATAATGGGTGTGTTCCTTATCTTCTCCTTGTGTCTAAACTCTTCTCCATGGCTGGACCCCCAAATAATATTCCTTTACGTGCTAAGGGGTATCTAGAGAGTGGGATAGGTTTAATAACTACCCTCACCCTAACGCGTACCCTAACCCTAACCCCTACCCTAATCCTAACGCATACACTAATCCTAACCCGTACCCTAAACCGAGCCCTAACCCTAACACTAACCCTAACCCTAACCCTAACCCATAGCCTACGCCCTACCCGAACCCCTCCCCGAACCCGTACCCTAAGCCATACCCTAACCCTAACCCTAACCCTAAGCTACCCTTGACTGCTTCTGCCTCCAATAGATTTCCTAAGCACTAGTGTTTTAAGGAACAGGTTAAAAAGAGAATCCTAATGTGATTTCGTGATAATGGGTGTGTTCCTTATCTTCTCCTCGTGTCTAAACTCTTCTCCATGGCTGGACCCCCAAATAATATTCCTTTACGTGCTAAGGGGTATCTAGAGAGTGGGATAGGTTTAATAACTACCCTCACCCTAACGCGTACCCTAACCCTAACCCCTACCCTAACCCTAACGCGTACCCTAATCCTAACCTGTACCCTAAACCGAGCCCTAACCCTAACCCTAACCCATACCCTACGCCCTACCCGAACCCCTCCCCGAACCCGTACCCTAAGCCGTACCCTAACCCTCACCCTAACCCTAACCCTAACCCTAAGCTACCCTTGACTGCTTCTGCCTCCAATAGATTTCCTAAGCACTAGTGTTTTAAGGAACAGGTTAAAAAGAGAATCCTAATGTGATTTCTTGATAATGGGTGTGTTCCTTATCTTCTCCTAGTGTCTAAACTCTTCTCCATGGCTGGACCCCCAATAATATTCCTGTACGTGCTAAGGGGTATCTAGAGAGTGGGATAGGTTTAATAACTACCCTCACCCTAACGCGTACACTAACCCTAATCCCTACCCTAACCCTAACGCGTACCCTAATCCTAACCTGTACCCTAAACCGAGCCCTAACCCTAACACTAGCCCTAACCCTAACACTAACCCATACCCTACGCCCTACCCGAACCCCTCCCCGAACCCGTACCCTAAGCCGTACCCTAACCCTCACCCTAACCCTAACCCTAACCCTAAGCTACCCTTGACGGCTTCTGCCTCCAATAGATTTCCTAAGCACTAGTGTTTTAAGGAACATGTTAAAAAGAGAATCCTAATGTGATTTCTTGATAATGGGTGTGTTCCTTATCTTCTCCTTGTGTCTAAACTCTTCTCCATGGCTGGACCCCCAAATAATATTCCTTTACGTGCTAAGGGGTATCTAGAGAGTGGGATAGGTTTAATAACTACCCTCACCCTAACGCGTACCCTAACCCTAACCCCTACCCTAACCCTAACGCATACACTAATCCTAACCCGTACCCTAAACCGAGCCCTAACCCTAACACTAACCCTAACCCTAACCCTAACCCATAGCCTACGCCCTACCCGAACCCCTCCCCGAACCCGTACCCTAAGCCATACCCTAACCCTAACCCTAACCCTAAGCTACCCTTGACTGCTTCTGCCTCCAATAGATTTCCTAAGCACTAGTGTTTTAAGGAACATGTTAAAAAGAGAATCCTAATGTGATTTCTTGATAATGGGTGTGTTCCTTGTCTTCTCCTCGTGTCTAAACTCTTCTCCATGGCTGGACCCCCAAATAATATTCCTTTATGTGCTAAGGGGTATCTAGAGAGTGTGATAGGTTTAATAACTACCCTCACCCTAACGCGTACCCTAACCCTAACCCCTACCCTAACCCTAGCGCGTACCCTAATCCTAACCCGTACCCTAAACCGAGCCCTAACCCTAACACTAACTCTAACCCTAACCCTAACCCATACCCTACGCCCTACCCGAACCCCTCCCTGAACCCGTACCCTAAACCGTACCCTAACCCTCACCCTAACCCTAACCCTAACCCTAAGCTACCCTTGACGGCTTCTGCCTCCAATAGATTTCCTAAGCACTAGTGTTTTAAGGAAAAGGTTAAAAAGAGAATCCTAATGTGATTTCTTGATAATGGGTGTGTTCCTTATCTTCTCCTCGTGTCTAAACTCTTCTCCATGGCTGGACCCCCAAATAATATTCCTTTACGTGCTAAGGGGTATCTAGAGAGTGGGATAGGTTTAATAACTACCCTCACCCTAACGCGTACCCTAACCCTAACCCCTACCCTAACCCTAACGCGTACCCTAATCCTAACCTGTACCCTAAACCGAGCCCTAACCCTAACCCTAACCCATACCCTACGCCCTACCCGAACCCCTCCCCGAACCCGTACCCTAAGCCGTACCCTAACCCTCACCCTAACCCTAACCCTAACCCTAAGCTACCCTTGACTGCTTCTGCCTCCAAGAGATTTCCTAAGCACTAGTGTTTTAAGGAACATGTTAAAAAGAGAATCCTAATGTGATTTCTTGATAATGGGTGTGTTCCTTGTCTTCTCCTCGTGTCTAAACTCTTCTCCATGGCTGGACCCCCAAATAATATTCCTTTATGTGCTAAGGGGTATCTAGAGAGTGTGATAGGTTTAATAACTACCCTCACCCTAACGCGTACCCTAACCCTAACCCCTACCCTAACCCTAGCGCGTACCCTAATCCTAACCCGTACCCTAAACCGAGCCCTAACCCTAACACTAACTCTAACCCTAACCCTAACCCATACCCTACGCCCTACCCGAACCCCTCCCTGAACCCGTACCCTAAACCGTACCCTAACCCTCACCCTAACCCTAACCCTAACCCTAAGCTACCCTTGACGGCTTCTGCCTCCAATAGATTTCCTAAGCACTAGTGTTTTAAGGAACAGGTTAAAAAGAGAATCCTAATGTGATTTCGTGATAATGGGTGTGTTCCTTATCTTCTCCTAGTGTCTAAACTCTTCTCCATGTCTGGACCCCCAAATAATATTCCTTTACGTGCTAAGGGGTATCTAGAGAGTGTGATAGGTTTAATAACTACCCCCACCCTAACGCGTACCCTAACCCTAACCCCTACCCTAACCCTAACGCGTACCCTAATCCTAACCCGTACCCTAAAGCGAGCCCTAACCCTAACACTAACCCTAACCCTAACCCTAACCCATACCCTACGCCCTACCCGAACCCCACCCCGAACCCGTACCCTAAGCCATACCCTAACCCTCACCCTAACCCTAACCCTAACCCTAAGCTACCCTTGACTGCTTCTGCCTCCAATAGATTTCCTAAGCACTAGTGTTTTAAGGAACAGGTTAAAAAGAGAATCCTAATGTGATTTCTTGATAATGGGTGTGTTCCTTATCTTCTCCTAGTGTCTAAACTCTTCTCCATGGCTGGACCCCCAATAATATTCCTGTACGTGCTAAGGGGTATCTAGAGAGTGGGATAGGTTTAATAACTACCCTCACCCTAACGCGTACACTAACCCTAACCCCTACCCTAACCCTAACGCGTACCCTAATCCTAACCTGTACCCTAAACCGAGCCCTAACCCTAACACTAGCCCTAACCCTAACACTAACCCATACCCTACGCCCTACCCGAACCCCTCCCCGAACCCGTGCCCTAAGCCGTACCCTAACCCTCACCCTAACCCTAACCCTAACCCTAAGCTACCCTTGACGGCTTCTGCCTCCAATAGATTTCCTAAGCACTAGTGTTTTAAGGAACATGTTAAAAAGAGAATCCTAATGTGATTTCTTGATAATGGGTGTGTTCCTTATCTTCTCCTTGTGTCTAAACTCTTCTCCATGGCTGGACCCCCAAATAATATTCCTTTACGTGCTAAGGGGTATCTAGAGAGTGGGATAGGTTTAATAACTACCCTCACCCTAACGCGTACCCTAACCCTAACCCCTACCCTAATCCTAACGCATACACTAATCCTAACCCGTACCCTAAACCGAGCCCTAACACTAACACTAACCCTAACCCTAACCCTAACCCATAGCCTACGCCCTACCCGAACCCCTCCCCGAACCCGTACCCTAAGCCATACCCTAACCCTAACCCTAACCCTAAGCTACCCTTGACTGCTTCTGCCTCCAATAGATTTCCTAAGCACTAGTGTTTTAAGGAACAGGTTAAAAAGAGAATCCTAATGTGATTTCGTGATAATGGGTGTGTTCCTTATTTTCTCCTCGTGTCTAAACTCTTCTCCATGGCTGGACCCCCAAATAATATTCCTTTACGTGCTAAGGGGTATCTAGAGAGTGGGATAGGTTTAATAACTACCCTCACCCTAACGCGTACCCTAACCCTAACCCCTACCCTAACCCTAACGCGTACCCTAATCCTAACCTGTACCCTAAACCGAGCCCTAACCCTAACCCTAACCCATACCCTACGCCCTACCCGAACCCCTCCCCGAACCCGTACCCTAAGCCGTACCCTAACCCTCACCCTAACCCTAACCCTAACCCTAAGCTACCCTTGACTGCTTCTGCCTCCAAGAGATTTCCTAAGCACTAGTGTTTTAAGGAACAGGTTAAAAAGAGAATCCTAATGTGATTTCTTGATAATGGGTGTGTTCCTTATCTTCTCCTAGTGTCTAAACTCTTCTCCATGGCTGGACCCCCAATAATATTCCTGTACGTGCTAAGGGGTATCTAGAGAGTGGGATAGGTTTAATAACTACCCTCACCCTAACGCGTACACTAACCCTAACCCCTACCCTAACCCTAACGCGTACCCTAATCCTAACCTGTACCCTAAACCGAGCCCTAACCCTAACACTAGCCCTAACCCTAACACTAACCCATACCCTACGCCCTACCCGAACCCCTCCCCGAACCCGTACCCTAAGCCGTACCCTAACCCTCACCCTAACCCTAACCCTAACCCTAAGCTACCCTTGACGGCTTCTGCCTCCAATAGATTTCCTAAGCACTAGTGTTTTAAGGAACATGTTAAAAAGAGAATCCTAATGTGATTTCTTGATAATGGGTGTGTTCCTTATCTTCTCCTTGTGTCTAAACACTTCTCCATGGCTGGACCCCCAAATAATATTCCTTTACGTGCTAAGGGGTATCTAGAGAGTGGGATAGGTTTAATAACTACCCTCACCCTAACGCGTACCCTAACCCTAACCCCTACCCTAACCCTAACGCATACACTAATCCTAACCCGTACCCTAAACCGAGCCCTAACCCTAACACTAACCCTAACCCTAACCCTAACCCATAGCCTACGCCCTACCCGAACCCCTCCCCGAACCCGTACCCTAAGCCATACCCTAACCCTAACCCTAACCCTAAGCTACCCTTGACTGCTTCTGCCTCCAATAGATTTCCTAAGCACTAGTGTTTTAAGGAACAGGTTAAAAAGAGAATCCTAATGTGATTTCTTGATAATGGGTGTGTTCCTTATCTTCTCCTCGTGTCTAAACTCTTCTCCATGGCTGGACCCCCAAATAATATTCCTTTACGTGCTAAGGGGTATCTAGAGAGTGGGATAGGTTTAATAACTACCCTCACCCTAACGCGTACCCTAACCCTAACCCCTACCCTAACCCTAACGCGTACCCTAATCCTAACCTGTACCCTAAACCGAGCCCTAACCCTAACCCTAACCCATACCCTACGCCCTACCCGAACCCCTCCCCGAACCCGTACCCTAAGCCGTACCCTAACCCTCACCCTAACCCTAACCCTAACCCTAAGCTACCCTTGACTGCTTCTGCCTCCAAGAGATTTCCTAAGCACTAGTGTTTTAAGGAACATGTTAAAAAGAGAATCCTAATGTGATTTCTTGATAATGGGTGTGTTCCTTGTCTTCTCCTCGTGTCTAAACTCTTCTCCATGGCTGGACCCCCAAATAATATTCCTTTATGTGCTAAGGGGTATCTAGAGAGTGTGATAGGTTTAATAACTACCCTCACCCTAACGCGTACCCTAACCCTAACCCCTACCCTAACCCTAGCGCGTACCCTAATCCTAACCCGTACCCTAAACCGAGCCCTAACCCTAACACTAACTCTAACCCTAACCCTAACCCATACCCTACGCCCTACCCGAACCCCTCCCTGAACCCGTACCCTAAACCGTACCCTAACCCTCACCCTAACCCTAACCCTAACCCTAAGCTACCCTTGACTGCTTCTGCCTCCAATAGATTTCCTAAGCACTAGTGTTTTAAGGAACAGTTTAAAAAGAGAATCATATGGTGATTTCTTGATAATGGGTGTGTTCCTTATCTTCTCCTAGTGTCTAAACTCTTCTCCATGGCTGGACCCCCAAATAATATTCCTTTACGTGCTAAGGGGTATCTAGAGAGTGGGATAGGTTTAATAACTACCCTCACCCTAAAGCGTACCCTAATTCTAACCACTACCCTAACACTAACGCGTACCCTAATCCTAACCCGTACCCTAAACCGAGCCCTAACCCTAACAATAACCCTAACCCTAACCCTAACCCATACCCTACGGCCTACCCGAACCCCTCCCCGAACCTGTACCCTAAGCCGTACCCTAACCCTCACCCTAACCCTAACCCTAACCCTAAGCTACCCTTGACTGCTTCTGCCTCCAATAGATTTCCTAAGCACTAGTGTTTTAAGGAACAGGTTAAAAAGAGAATCCTAATGTGATTTCTTGATAATGGGTGTGTTCCTTATCTTCTCCTCGTGTCTAAACTCTTCTCCATGGCTGGACCCCCAAATAATATTCCTTTACGTGCTAAGGGGTATCTAGAGAGTGGGATAGGTTTAATAACTACCCTCACCCTAACGCGTACCCTAACCCTAACCCCTAGCCTAACCCTAACGCGTACCCTAATCCTAACCCGTACCCTAAACCGAGCCCTAACCCTAACACTAGCCCTAACCCTAACCCTAACCCATACCCTACGCCCTACCCGAACCCCTCCCCGAACCCGTACCCTAAGCCGTACCCTAACCCTCACCCTAACCCTAACCCTAACCCTAAGCTACCCTTGACTGCTTCTGCCTCCAATAGATTTCCTAAGCAGTAGTGTTTTAAGGAACAGGTTAAAAAGAGAATCCTAATGTGATTTCTTGATAATGGGTGTGTTCCTTATCTTCTCCTAGTGTCTAAACTCTTCTCCATGGCTGGACCCCCAAATAATATTCCTTTACGTGCTAAGGGGTATCTAGAGAGTGTGATAGGTTTAATAACTACCCTCACCCTAACGCGTACCCTAACCCTAACCGCTACCCTAACCCTAACGAGTACCCTAATCCTAACCCGTACCCTAAACCGAGCCCTAACCCTAACACTAACCCTAACCCTAACCCTAACCCATACCCTACGCCCTACCCGAAACCCTCCCCGAACCCGTACCCTAAGCCGTACCCTAACCCTCACCCTAACCCTAACCCTAACCCTAAGCTACCCTTGACTGCTTCTGCCTCCAATAGATTTCCTAAGCACTAGTGTTTTAAGGAACAGTTTAAAAAGAGAATCATATGGTGATTTCTTGATAATGGGTGTGTTCCTTATCTTCTCCTAGTGTCTAAACTCTTCTCCATGGCTGGACCCCCAAATAATATTCCTTTACGTGCTAAGGGGTATCTAGAGAGTGGGATAGGTTTAATAACTACCCTCACCCTAAAGCGTACCCTAATTCTAACCACTACCCTAACACTAACGCGTACCCTAATCCTAACCCGTACCCTAAACCGAGCCCTAACCCTAACAATAACCCTAACCCTAACCCTAACCCATACCCTACGGCCTACCCGAACCCCTCCCCGAACCTGTACCCTAAGCCGTACCCTAACCCTCACCCTAACCCTAACCCTAACCCTAAGCTACCCTTGACTGCTTCTGCCTCCAATAGATTTCCTAAGCACTAGTGTTTTAAGGAACAGGTTAAAAAGAGAATCCTAATGTGATTTCTTGATAATGGGTGTGTTCCTTATCTTCTCCTCGTGTCTAAACTCTTCTCCATGGCTGGACCCCCAAATAATATTCCTTTACGTGCTAAGGGGTATCTAGAGAGTGTGATAGGTTTAATAACTACCCCCACCCTAACGCGTACCCTAACCCTAACCCCTGCCCTAACCCTAACGCGTACCCTAATCCTAACCCGTACCCTAAACCGAGCCCTAACCCTAACACTAACCCTAACCCTAACCCTAACCCATACCCTACGCCCTACCCGAACCCCTCCCCAAACCCGTACCCTAAGCCATACCCTAACCCTCACCCTAAACCTAACCCTAACCCTAAGCTACCCTTGACTGCTTCTGCCTCCAAGAGATTTCCTAAGCACTAGTGTTTTAAGGAACAGGTTAAAAAGAGAATCCTAATGTGATTTCGTGATAATGGGTGTGTTCCTTGTCTTCTCCTCGTGTCTAAACTCTTCTCCATGGCTGGACCCCCAAATAATATTCCTTTATGTGCTAAGGGGTATCTAGAGAGTGTGATAGGTTTAATAACTACCCTCACCCTAACGCGTACCCTAACCCTAACCCCTACCCTAACCCTAGCGCGTACCCTAATCCTAACCCGTACCCTAAACCGAGCCCTAACCCTAACACTAACTCTAACCCTAACCCTAACCCATACCCTACGCCCTACCCAAACCCCTCCCTGAACCCGTACCCTAAACCGTACCCTAACCCTCACCCTAACCCTAACCCTAACCCTAAGCTACCCTTGACGGCTTCTGCCTCCAATAGATTTCCTAAGCACTAGTGTTTTAAGGAACAGGTTAAAAAGAGAATCCTAATGTGATTTCTTGATAATGGGTGTGTTCCTTATCTTCTCCTCGTGTCTAAACTCTTCTCCATGGCTGGACCCCCAAATAATATTCCTTTACGTGCTAAGGGGTATCTAGAGAGTGGGATAGGTTTAATAACTACCCTCACCCTAACGCGTACCCTAACCCTAACCCCTACCCGAACCCTAACGCGTACCCTAATCCTAACCCGTACCCTAAACCGAGCCCTAACCCTAACACTAGCCCTAACCCTAACCCTAACCCATACCCTACGCCCTACCCGAACCCCTCCCCGAACCCATACCCTAAGCCGTACCCTAACCCTCACCCTAACCCTAACCCTAACCCTAAGCTACCCTTGACTGCTTCTGCCTCCAATAGATTTCCTAAGCACTAGTGTTTTAAGGAACAGGTTAAAAAGAGAATCCTAATGTGATTTCGTGATAATGGGTGTGTTCCTTATCTTCTCCTCGTGTCTAAACTCTTCTCCATGGCTGGACCCCCAAATAATATTCCTTTACGTGCTAAGGGGTATCTAGAGAGTGGGATAGGTTTAATAACTACCCTCACCCTAACGCGTACCCTAACCCTAACCCCTACCCTAACCCTAACGCGTACCCTAATCCTAACCTGTACCCTAAACCGAGCCCTAACCCTAACCCTAACCCATACCCTACGCCCTACCCGAACCCCTCCCCGAACCCGTACCCTAAGCCGTACCCTAACCCTCACCCTAACCCTAACCCTAACCCTAAGCTACCCTTGACTGCTTCTGCCTCCAAGAGATTTCCTAAGCACTAGTGTTTTAAGGAACTGGTTAAAAAGAGAATCCTAATGTGATTTCTTGATAATGGGTGTGTTCCTTATCTTCTCCTAGTGTCTAAACTCTTCTCCATGGCTGGACCCCCAATAATATTCCTGTACGTGCTAAGGGGTATCTAGAGAGTGGGATAGGTTTAATAACTACCCTCACCCTAACGCGTACCCTAACCCTAACCCCTACCCTAACCCTAACGCATACACTAATCCTAACCCGTACCCTAAACCGAGCCCTAACCCTAACACTAACCCTAACCCTAACCCTAACCCATAGCCTACGCCCTACCCGAACCCCTCCCCGAACCCGTACCCTAAGCCATACCCTAACCCTAACCCTAACCCTAAGCTACCCTTGACTGCTTCTGCCTCCAATAGATTTCCTAAGCACTAGTGTTTTAAGGAACAGGTTAAAAAGAGAATCCTAATGTGATTTCTTGATAATGGGTGTGTTCCTTATCTTCTCCTCGTGTCTAAACTCTTCTCCATGGCTGGACCCCCAAATAATATTCCTTTACGTGCTAAGGGGTATCTAGAGAGTGGGATAGGTTTAATAACTACCCTCACCCTAACGCGTACCCTAACCCTAACCCCTACCCTAACCCTAACGCGTACCCTAATCCTAAACTGTACCCTAAACCGAGCCCTAACCCTAACCCTAACCCATACCCTACGCCCTACCCGAACCCCTCCCCGAACCCGTACCCTAAGCCGTACCCTAACCCTCACCCTAACCCTAACCCTAACCCTAAGCTACCCTTGACTGCTTCTGCCTCCAAGAGATTTCCTAAGCACTAGTGTTTTAAGGAACATGTTAAAAAGAGAATCCTAATGTGATTTCTTGATAATGGGTGTGTTCCTTGTCTTCTCCTCGTGTCTAAACTCTTCTCCATGGCTGGACCCCCAAATAATATTCCTTTATGTGCTAAGGGGTATCTAGAGAGTGTGATAGGTTTAATAACTACCCTCACCCTAACGCGTACCCTAACCCTAACCCCTACCCTAACCCTAGCGCGTACCCTAATCCTAACCCGTACCCTAAACCGAGCCCTAACCCTAACACTAACTCTAACCCTAACCCTAACCCATACCCTACGCCCTACCCGAACCCCTCCCTGAACCCGTACCCTAAACCGTACCCTAACCCTCACCCTAACCCTAACCCTAACCCTAAGCTACCCTTGACGGCTTCTGCCTCCAATAGATTTCCTAAGCACTAGTGTTTTAAGGAACAGGTTAAAAAGAGAATCCTAATGTGATTTTTTGATAATGGGTGTGTTCCTTATCTTCTCCTCGTGTCTAAACTCTTCTCCATGGCTGGACCCCCAAATAATATTCCTTTACGTGCTAAGGGGTATCTAGAGAGTGGGATAGGTTTAATAACTACCCTCACCCTAACGTGTACCCTAACCCTAACCCCTAGCCTAACCCTAACGCGTACCCTAATCCTAACCCGTACCCTAAACCGAGCCCTAACCCTAACACTAGCCCTAACCCTAACCCTAACCCATACCCTACGCCCTACCCGAAACCCTCCCCGAACCCGTACCCTAAGCCGTACCCTAACCCTCACCCTAACCCTAACCCTAACCCTAAGCTACCCTTGACTGCTTCTGCCTCCAATAGATTTCCTAAGCACTAGTGTTTTAAGTAACAGTTTAAAAAGAGAATCATATGGTGATTTCTTGATAATGGGTGTGTTCCTTATTTCTCCTAGTGTCTAAACTCTTCTCCATGGCTGGACCCCCAAATAATATTCCTTTACGTGCTAAGGGGTATCTAGAGAGTGGGATAGGTTTAATAACTACCCTCACCCTAAAGCGTACCCTAATTCTAACCACTACCCTAACACTAACGCGTACCCTAATCCTAACCCGTACCCTAAACCGAGCCCTAACCCTAACAATAACCCTAACCCTAACCCTAACCCATACCCTACGGCCTACCCGAACCCCTCCCCGAACCTGTACCCTAAGCCGTACCCTAACCCTCACCCTAACCCTAACCCTAACCCTAAGCTACCCTTGACTGCTTCTGCCTCCAATAGATTTCTTAAGCACTAGTGTTTTAAGGAACAGGTTAAAAAGAGAATCCTAATGTGATTTCTTGATAATGGGTGTGTTCCTTATCTTCTCCTAGTGTCTAAACTCTTCTCCATAGCTGGACCCCCAAATAATATTCCTTTACGTGCTAAGGGGTATCTAGAGAGTGTGATAGGTTTAATAACTACCCCCACCCTAACGCGTACCCTAACCCTAACCCCTGCCCTAACCCTAACGCGTACCCTAATCCTAACCCGTACCCTAAACCGAGCCCTAACCCTAACACTAACCCTAACCCTAACCCTAACCCATACCCTACGCCCTACCCGAACCCCTCCCCGAACCCGTACCCTAAGCCATACCCTAACCCTCACCCTAAACCTAACCCTAACCCTAAGCTACCCTTGACGGCTTCTGCCTCCAATAGATTTCCTAAGCACTAGTGTTTTAAGGAACAGGTTAAAAAGAGAATCCTAATGTGATTTCTTGATAATGGGTGTGTTCCTTATCTTCTCCTCGTGTCTAAACTCTTCTCCATGGCTGGACCCCCAAATAATATTCCTTTACGTGCTAAGGGGTATCTAGAGAGTGGGATAGGTTTAATAACTACCCTCACCCTAACGCGTACCCTAACCCTAACCCTACCCGAACCCTAACGCGTACCCTAATCCTTACCCGTACCCTAAACCGAGCCCTAACCCTAACACTAGCCCTAACCCTAACCCTAACCCATACCCTACGCCCTACCCGAACCCCTCCCCGAACCCATACCCTAAGCCGTACCCTAACCCTCACCCTAACCCTAACCCTAACCCTAAGCTACCCTTGACTGCTTCTGCCTCCAATAGATTTCCTAAGCACTAGTGTTTTAAGGAACAGGTTAAAAAGAGAATCCTAATGTGATTTCGTGATAATGGGTGTGTTCCTTATCTTCTCCTAGTGTCTAAACTCTTCTCCATGTCTGGACCCCCAAATAATATTCCTTTACGTGCTAAGGGGTATCTAGAGAGTGTGATAGGTTTAATAACTACCCCCACCCTAACGCGTACCCTAACCCTAACCCCTACCCTAACCCTAACGCGTACCCTAATCCTAACCCGTACCCTAAACCGAGCCCTAACCCTAACACTAACCCTAACCCTAACCCTAACCCATACCCTACGCCCTACCCGAACCCCACCCCGAACCCGTACCCTAAGCCATACCCTAACCCTCACCCTAACCCTAACCCTAACCCTAAGCTACCCTTGACTGCTTCTGCCTCCAATAGATTTCCTAAGCACTAGTGTTTTAAGGAACAGGTTAAAAAGAGAATCCTAATGTGATTTCTTGATAATGGGTGTGTTCCTTATCTTCTCCTAGTGTCTAAACTCTTCTCCATGGCTGGACCCCCAATAATATTCCTGTACGTGCTAAGGGGTATCTAGAGAGTGGGATAGGTTTAATAACTACCCTCACCCTAACGCGTACACTAACCCTAACCCCTACCCTAACCCTAACGCGTACCCTAATCCTAACCTGTACCCTAAACCGAGCCCTAACCCTAACACTAGCCCTAACCCTAACACTAACCCATACCCTACGCCCTACCCGAACCCCTCCCCGAACCCGTACCCTAAGCCGTACCCTAACCCTCACCCTAACCCTAACCCTAACCCTAAGCTACCCTTGACGGCTTCTGCCTCCAATAGATTTCCTAAGCACTAGTGTTTTAAGGAACATGTTAAAAAGAGAATCCTAATGTGATTTCTTGATAATGGGTGTGTTCCTTATCTTCTCCTTGTGTCTAAACTCTTCTCCATGGCTGGACCCCCAAATAATATTCCTTTACGTGCTAAGGGGTATCTAGAGAGTGGGATAGGTTTAATAACTACCCTCACCCTAACGCGTACCCTAACCCTAACCCCAACCCTAACCCTAACGCATACACTAATCCTAACCCGTACCCTAAACCGAGCCCTAACCCTAACACTAACCCTAACCCTAACCCTAACCCATACCCTACGCCCTACCCGAACCCCTCCCCAAACCCGTACCCTAAGCCATACCGTAACCCTAACCCTAACCCTAAGCTACCCTTGACTGCTTCTGCCTCCAATAGATTTCCTAAGCACTAGTGTTTTAAGGAACAGGTTAAAAAGAGAATCCTAATGTGATTTCTTGATAATGGGTGTGTTCCTTATCTTCTCCTCGTGTCTAAACTCTTCTCCATGGCTGGACCCCCAAATAATATTCCTTTACGTGCTAAGGGGTATCTAGAGAGTGGGATAGGTTTAATAACTACCCTCACCCTAACGCGTACCCTAACCCTAACCCCTACCCTAACCCTAACGCGTACCCTAATCCTAACCTGTACCCTAAACCGAGCCCTAACCCTAACCCTAACCCATACCCTACGCCCTACCCGAACCCCTCCCCGAACCCGTACCCTAAGCCGTACCCTAACCCTCACCCTAACCCTAACCCTAACCCTAAGCTACCCTTGACTGCTTCTGCCTCCAAGAGATTTCCTAAGCACTAGTGTTTTAAGGAACATGTTAAAAAGAGAATCCTAATGTGATTTCTTGATAATGGGTGTGTTCCTTGTCTTCTCCTCGTGTCTAAACTCTTCTCCATGGATGGACCCCCAAATAATATTCCTTTATGTGCTAAGGGGTATCTAGAGAGTGTGATAGGTTTAATAACTACCCTCACCCTAACGCGTACCCTAACCCTAACCCCTACCCTAACCCTAGCGCGTACCCTAATCCTAACCCGTACCCTAAACCGAGCCCTAACCCTAACACTAACTCTAACCCTAACCCTAACCCATACCCTACGCCCTACCCGAACCCCTCCCTGAACCCGTACCCTAAACCGTACCCTAACCCTCACCCTAACCCTAACCCTAACCCTAAGCTACCCTTGACTGCTTCTGCCTCCAATAGATTTCCTAAGCACTAGTGTTTTAAGGAACAGTTTAAAAAGAGAATCATATGGTGATTTCTTGATAATGGGTGTGTTCCTTATCTTCTCCTAGTGTCTAAACTCTTCTCCATGGCTGGACCCCCAAATAATATTCCTTTACGTGCTAAGGGGTATCTAGAGAGTGGGATAGGTTTAATAACTACCCTCACCCTAAAGCGTACCCTAATTCTAACCACTACCCTAACACTAACGCGTACCCTAATCCTAACCCGTACCCTAAACCGAGCCCTAACCCTAACAATAACCCTAACCCTAACCCTAACCCATACCCTACGGCCTACCCGAACCCCTCCCCGAACCTGTACCCTAAGCCGTACCCTAACCCTCACCCTAACCCTAACCCTAACCCTAAGCTACCCTTGACTGCTTCTGCCTCCAATAGATTTCCTAAGCACTAGTGTTTTAAGGAACAGGTTAAAAAGAGAATCCTAATGTGATTTCTTTATAATGGGTGTGTTCCTTATCTTCTCCTCGTGTCTAAACTCTTCTCCATGGCTGGACCCCCAAATAATATTCCTTTACGTGCTAAGGGGTATCTAGACAGTGTGATAGGTTTAATAACTACCCTCACCCTAACGCGTACCCTAACCCTAACCGCTACCCTAACGCTAACGAGTACCCTAATCCTAACCCGTACCCTAAACCGAGCCCTAACCCTAACACTAACCCTAACCCTAACCCTAACCCATACCCTACGCCCTACCCGAAACCCTCCCCGAACCCGTACCCTAAGCCGTACCCTAACCCTCACCCTAACCCTAACCCTAACCCTAAGCTACCCTTGACTGCTTCTGCCTCCAAGAGATTTCCTAAGCACTAGTGTTTTAAGGAACATGTTAAAAAGAGAATCCTAATGTGATTTCTTGATAATGGGTGTGTTCCTTATCTTCTCCTTGTGTCTAAACTCTTCTCCATGGCTGGACCCCCAAATAATATTCCTTTACGTGCTAAGGGGTATCTAGAGAGTGGGATAGGTTTAATAACTACCCTCACCCTAACGCGTACCCTCACCCTAACCCCTACCCTAATCCTAACGCATACACTAATCCTAACCCGTACCCTAAACCGAGCCCTAACCCTAACACTAACCCTAACCCTAACCCTAACCCATAGCCTACGCCCTACCCGAACCCCTCCCCGAACCCGTACCCTAAGCCATACCCTAACCCTAACCCTAACCCTAAGCTACCCTTGACTGCTTCTGCCTCCAATAGATTTCCTAAGCACTAGTGTTTTAAGGAACAGGTTAAAAAGAGAATCCTAATGTGATTTCGTGATAATGGGTGTGTTCCTTATTTTCTCCTCGTGTCTAAACTCTTCTCCATGGCTGGACCCCCAAATAATATTCCTTTACGTGCTAAGGGGTATCTAGAGAGTGGGATAGGTTTAATAACTACCCTCACCCTAACGCGTACCCTAACCCTAACCCCTACCCTAACCCTAACGCGTACCCTAATCCTAACCTGTACCCTAAACCGAGCCCTAACCCTAACCCTAACCCATACCCTACGCCCTACCCGAACCCCTCCCCGAACCCGTACCCTAAGCCGTACCCTAACCCTCACCCTAACCCTAACCCTAACCCTAAGCTACCCTTGACTGCTTCTGCCTCCAAGAGATTTCCTAAGCACTAGTGTTTTAAGGAACAGGTTAAAAAGAGAATCCTAATGTGATTTCTTGATAATGGGTGTGTTCCTTATCTTCTCCTAGTGTCTAAACTCTTCTCCATGGCTGGACCCCCAATAATATTCCTGTATGTGCTAAGGGGTATCTAGAGAGTGGGATAGGTTTAATAATTACCCTAACCCTAACGCGTACACTAACCCTAACCCCTACCCTAACCCTAACGCGTACCCTAATCCTAACCTGTACCCTAAACCGAGCCCTAACCCTAACACTAGCCCTAACCCTAACACTAAGCCATACCCTACGCCCTACCCGAACCCCTCCCCGAACCCGTACCCTAAGCCGTACCCTAACCCTCACCCTAACCCTAACCCTAACCCTAAGCTACCCTTGACGGCTTCTGCCTCCAATAGATTTCCTAAGCACTAGTGTTTTAAGGAACATGTTAAAAAGAGAATCCTAATGTGATTTCTTGATAATGGGTGTGTTCCTTATCTTCTCCTTGTGTCTAAACACTTCTCCATGGCTGGACCCCCAAATAATATTCCTTTACGTGCTAAGGGGTATCTAGAGAGTGGGATAGGTTTAATAACTACCCTCACCCTAACGCGTACCCTAACCCTAACCCCTACCCTAACCCTAACGCATACACTAATCCTAACCCGTACCCTAAACCGAGCCCTAACCCTAACACTAACCCTAACCCTAACCCTAACGCATAGCCTACGCCCTACCCGAACCCCTCCCCGAACCCGTACCCTAAGCCATACCCTAACCCTAACCCTAACCCTAAGCTACCCTTGACTGCTTCTGCCTCCAATAGATTTCCTAAGCACTAGTGTTTTAAGGAACAGGTTAAAAAGAGAATCCTAATGTGATTTCTTGATAATGGGTGTGTTCCTTATCTTCTCCTTGTGTCTAAACTCTTCTCCATGGCTGGACCCCCAAATAATATTCCTTTACGTGCTAAGGGGTATCTAGAGAGTGGGATAGGTTTAATAACTACCCTCACCCTAACGCGTACCCTAACCCTAACCCCTACCCTAACCCTAACGCGTACCCTAATCCTAACCTGTACCCTAAACCGAGCCCTAACCCTAACCCTAACCCATACCCTACGCCCTACCCGAACCCCTCCCCGAACCCGTACCCTAAGCCGTACCCTAACCCTCACCCTAACCCTAACCCTAACCCTAAGCTACCCTTGACTGCTTCTGCCTCCAAGAGATTTCCTAAGCACTAGTGTTTTAAGGAACATGTTAAAAAGAGAATCCTAATGTGATTTCTTGATAATGGGTGTGTTCCTTGTCTTCTCCTCGTGTCTAAACTCTTCTCCATGGCTGGACCCCCAAATAATATTCCTTTTTGTGCTAAGGGGTATCTAGAGAGTGTGATAGGTTTAATAACTACCCTCACCCTAACGCGTACCCTAACCCTAACCCCTACCCTAACCCTAGCGCGTACCCTAATCCTAACCCGTACCCTAAACCGAGCCCTAACCCTAACACTAACTCTAACCCTAACCCTAACCCATACCCTACGCCCTACCCGAACCCCTCCCTGAACCCGTACCCTAAACCGTACCCTAACCCTCACCCTAACCCTAACCCTAACCCTAAGCTACCCTTGACTGCTTCTGCCTCCAATAGATTTCCTAAGCACTAGTGTTTTAAGGAACAGTTTAAAAAGAGAATCATATGGTGATTTCTTGATAATGGGTGTGTTCCTTATCTTCTCCTAGTGTCTAAACTCTTCTCCATGGCTGGACCCCCAAATAATATTCCTTTACGTGCTAAGGGGTATCTAGAGAGTGGGATAGGTTTAATAACTACCCTCACCCTAAAGCGTACCCTAATTCTAACCACTACCCTAACACTAACGCGTACCCTAATCCTAACCCGTACCCTAAACCGAGCCCTAACCCTAACAATAACCCTAACCCTAACCCTAACCCATACCCTACGGCCTACCCGAACCCCTCCCCGAACCTGTACCCTAAGCCGTACCCTAACCCTCACCCTAACCCTAACCCTAACCCTAAGCTACCCTTGACTGCTTCTGCCTCCAATAGATTTCCTAAGCACTAGTGTTTTAAGGAACAGGTTAAAAAGAGAATCCTAATGTGATTTCTTGATAATGGGTGTGTTCCTTATCTTCTCCTCGTGTCTAAACTCTTCTCCATGGCTGGACCCCCAAATAATATTCCTTTACGTGCTAAGGGGTATCTAGAGAGTGGGATAGGTTTAATAACTACCCTCACCCTAACGCGTACCCTAACCCTAACCCCTAGCCTAACCCTAACGCGTACCCTAATCCTAACCCGTACCCTAAACCGAGCCCTAACCCTAACACTAGCCCTAACCCTAACCCTAACCCATACCCTACGCCCTACCCGAACCCCTCCCCGAACCCGTACCCTAAGCCGTACCCTAACCCTCACCCTAACCCTAACCCTAACCCTAAGCTACCCTTGACTGCTTCTGCCTCCAATAGATTTCCTAAGCACTAGTTTTTTAAGGAACAGGTTAAAAAGAGAATCCTAATGTGATTTCGTGATAATGGGTGTGTTCCTTATCTTCTCCTAGTGTCTAAACTCTTCTCCATGGCTGGACCCCCAAATAATATTCCTTTACGTGCTAAGGGGTATCTAGAGAGTGTGATAGGTTTAATAACTACCCTCACCCTAACGCGTACCCTAACCCTAACCGCTACCCTAACCCTAACGAGTACCCTAATCCTAACCCGTACCCTAAACCGAGCCCTAACCCTAACACTAACCCTAACCCTAACCCTAACCCATACCCTACGCCCTACCCGAAACCCTCCCCGAACCCGTACCCTAAGCCGTACCCTAACCCTCACCCTAACCCTAACCCTAACCCTAAGCTACCCTTGACTGCTTCTGCCTCCAATCGATTTCCTAAGCACTAGTGTTTTAAGGAACAGTTTAAAAAGAGAATCATATGGTGATTTCTTGATAATGGGTGTGTTCCTTATCTTCTCCTAGTGTCTAAACTCTTCTCCATGGCTGGACCCCCAAATAATATTCCTTTACGTGCTAAGGGGTATCTAGAGAGTGGGATAGGTTTAATAACTACCCTCACCCTAAAGCGTACCCTAATTCTAACCACTACCCTAACACTAACGCGTACCCTAATCCTAACCCGTACCCTAAACCGAGCCCTAACCCTAACAATAACCCTAACCCTAACCCTAACCCATACCCTACGGCCTACCCGAACCCCTCCCCGAACCTGTACCCTAAGCCGTACCCTAACCCTCACCCTAACCCTAACCCTAACCCTAAGCTACCCTTGACTGCTTCTGCCTCCAATAGATTTCCTAAGCACTAGTGTTTTAAGGAACAGGTTAAAAAGAGAATCCTAATGTGATTTCTTGATAATGGGTGTGTTCCTTATCTTCTCCTCGTGTCTAAACTCTTCTCCATGGCTGGACCCCCAAATAATATTCCTTTACGTGCTAAGGGGTATCTAGAGAGTGTGATAGGTTTAATAACTACCCCCACCCTAACGCGTACCCTAACCCTAACCCCTGCCCTAACCCTAACGCGTACCCTAATCCTAACCCGTACCCTAAACCGAGCCCTAACCCTAACACTAACCCTAACCCTAACCCTAACCCATACCCTACGCCCTACCCGAACCCCTCCCCAAACCCGTACCCTAAGCCATACCCTAACCCTCACCCTAAACCTAACCCTAACCCTAAGCTACCCTTGACTGCTTCTGCCTCCAATAGATTTCCTAAGCACTAGTGTTTTAAGGAACAGGTTAAAAAGAGAATCCTAATGTGATTTCGTGATAATGGGTGTGTTCCTTGTCTTCTCCTCGTGTCTAAACTCTTCTCCATGGCTGGACCCCCAAATAATATTCCTTTATGTGCTAAGGGGTATCTAGAGAGTGTGATAGGTTTAATAACTACCCTCACCCTAACGCGTACCCTAACCCTAACCCCTACCCTAACCCTAGCGCGTACCCTAATCCTAACCCGTACCCTAAACCGAGCCCTAACCCTAACACTAACTCTAACCCTAACCCTAACCCATACCCTACGCCCTACCCAAACCCCTCCCTGAACCCGTACCCTAAACCGTACCCTAACCCTCACCCTAACCCTAACCCTAACCCTAAGCTACCCTTGACGGCTTCTGCCTCCAATAGATTTCCTAAGCACTAGTGTTTTAAGGAACAGGTTAAAAAGAGAATCCTAATGTGATTTCTTGATAATGGGTGTGTTCCTTATCTTCTCCTCGTGTCTAAACTCTTCTCCATGGCTGGACCCCCAAATAATATTCCTTTACGTGCTAAGGGGTATCTAGAGAGTGGGATAGGTTTAATAACTACCCTCACCCTAACGCGTACCCTAACCCTAACCCCTACCCGAACCCTAACGCGTACCCTAATCCTAACCCGTACCCTAAACCGAGCCCTAACCCTAACACTAGCCCTAACCCTAACCCTAACCCATACCCTACGCCCTACCCGAACCCCTCACCGAACCCATACCCTAAGCCGTACCCTAACCCTCACCCTAACCCTAACCCTAACCCTAAGCTACCCTTGACTGCTTCTGCCTCCAATAGATTTCCTAAGCACTAGTGTTTTAAGGAACAGGTTAAAAAGAGAATCCTAATGTGATTTCGTGATAATGGGTGTGTTCCTTATCTTCTCCTCGTGTCTAAACTCTTCTCCATGGCTGGACCCCCAAATAATATTCCTTTACGTGCTAAGGGGTATCTAGAGAGTGGGATAGGTTTAATAACTACCCTCACCCTAACGCGTACCCTAACCCTAACCCCTACCCTAACCCTAACGCGTACCCTAATCCTAACCTGTACCCTAAACCGAGCCCTAACCCTAACCCTAACCCATACCCTACGCCCTACCCGAACCCCTCCCCGAACCCGTACCCTAAGCCGTACCCTAACCCTCACCCTAACCCTAACCCTAACCCTAAGCTACCCTTGACTGCTTCTGCCTCCAAGAGATTTCCTAAGCACTAGTGTTTTAAGGAACAGGTTAAAAAGAGAATCCTAATGTGATTTCTTGATAATGGGTGTGTTCCTTATCTTCTCCTAGTGTCTAAACTCTTCTCCATGGCTGGACCCCCAATAATATTCCTGTACGTGCTAAGGGGTATCTAGAGAGTGGGATAGGTTTAATAACTACCCTCACCCTAACGCGTACACTAACCCTAACCCCTACCCTAACCCTAACGCGTACCCTAATCCTAACCTGTACCCTAAACCGAGCCCTAACCCTAACACTAGCCCTAACCCTAACACTAACCCATACCCTACGCCCTACCCGAACCCCTCCCCGAACCCGTACCCTAAGCCGTACCCTAACCCTCACCCTAACCCTAACCCTAACCCTAAGCTACCCTTGACGGCTTCTGCCTCCAATAGATTTCCTAAGCACTAGTGTTTTAAGGAACATGTTAAAAAGAGAATCCTAATGTGATTTCTTGATAATGGGTGTGTTCCTTATCTTCTCCTTGTGTCTAAACTCTTCTCCATGGCTGGACCCCCAAATAATATTCCTTTACGTGCTAAGGGGTATCTAGAGAGTGGGATAGGTTTAATAACTACCCTCACCCTAACGCGTACCCTAACCCTAACCCCTACCCTAACCCTAACGCATACACTAATCCTAACCCGTACCCTAAACCGAGCCCTAACCCTAACACTAACCCTAACCCTAACCCTAACCCATAGCCTACGCCCTACCCGAACCCCTCCCCGAACCCGTACCCTAAGCCATACCCTAACCCTAACCCTAACCCTAAGCTACCCTTGACTGCTTCTGCCTCCAATAGATTTCCTAAGCACTAGTGTTTTAAGGAACAGGTTAAAAAGAGAATCCTAATGTGATTTCTTGATAATGGGTGTGTTCCTTATCTTCTCCTCGTGTCTAAACTCTTCTCCATGGCTGGACCCCCAAATAATATTCCTTTATGTGCTAAGGGGTATCTAGAGAGTGGGATAGGTTTAATAACTACCCTCACCCTAACGCGTACCCTAACCCTAACCCCTACCCTAACCCTAGCGCGTACCCTAATCCTAACCCGTACCCTAAACCGAGCCCTAACCCTAACACTAACTCTAACCCTAACCCTAACCCATACCCTACGCCCTACCCAAACCCCTCCCTGAACCCGTACCCTAAACCGTACCCTAACCCTCACCCTAACCCTAACCCTAACCCTAAGCTACCCTTGACGGCTTCTGCCTCCAATAGATTTCCTAAGCACTAGTGTTTTAAGGAACAGGTTAAAAAGAGAATCCTAATGTGATTTCTTGATAATGGGTGTGTTCCTTATCTTCTCCTCGTGTCTAAACTCTTCTCCATGGCTGGACCCCCAAATAATATTCCTTTACGTGCTAAGGGGTATCTAGAGAGTGGGATAGGTTTAATAACTACCCTCACCCTAACGCGTACCCTAACCCTAACCCCTACCCGAACCCTAACGCGTACCCTAATCCTAACCCGTACCCTAAACCGAGCCCTAACCCTAACACTAGCCCTAACCCTAACCCTAACCCATACCCTACGCCCTACCCGAACCCCTCCCCGAACCCATACCCTAAGCCGTACCCTAACCCTCACCCTAACCCTAACCCTAACCCTAAGCTACCCTTGACTGCTTCTGCCTCCAATAGATTTCCTAAGCACTAGTGTTTTAAGGAACAGGTTAAAAAGAGAATCCTAATGTGATTTCGTGATAATGGGTGTGTTCCTTATCTTCTCCTCGTGTCTAAACTCTTCTCCATGGCTGGACCCCCAAATAATATTCCTTTACGTGCTAAGGGGTATCTAGAGAGTGGGATAGGTTTAATAACTACCCTCACCCTAACGCGTACCCTAACCCTAACCCCTACCCTAACCCTAACGCGTACCCTAATCCTAACCTGTACCCTAAACCGAGCCCTAACCCTAACCCTAACCCATACCCTACGCCCTACCCGAACCCCTCCCCGAACCCGTACCCTAAGCCGTACCCTAACCCTCACCCTAACCCTAACCCTAACCCTAAGCTACCCTTGACTGCTTCTGCCTCCAAGAGATTTCCTAAGCACTAGTGTTTTAAGGAACAGGTTAAAAAGAGAATCCTAATGTGATTTCTTGATAATGGGTGTGTTCCTTATCTTCTCCTAGTGTCTAAACTCTTCTCCATGGCTGGACCCCCAATAATATTACTGTACGTGCTAAGGGGTATCTAGAGAGTGGGATAGGTTTAATAACTACCCTCACCCTAACGCGTACACTAACCCTAACCCCTACCCTAACCCTAACACGTACCCTAATCCTAACCTGTACCCTAAACCGAGCCCTAACCCTAACACTAGCCCTAACCCTAACACTAACCCATACCCTACGCCCTACCCGAACCCCTCCCCGAACCCGTACCCTAAGCCGTACCCTAACCCTCACCCTAACCCTAACCCTAACCCTAAGCTACCCTTGACGGCTTCTGCCTCCAATAGATTTCCTAAGCACTAGTGTTTTAAGGAACATGTTAAAAAGAGAATCCTAATGTGATTTCTTGATAATGGGTGTGTTCCTTATCTTCTCCTTGTGTCTAAACTCTTCTCCATGGCTGGACCCCCAAATAATATTCCTTTACGTGCTAAGGGGTATCTAGAGAGTGGGATAGGTTTAATAACTACCCTCACCCTAACGCGTACCCTAACCCTAACCCCTACCCTAACCCTAACGCATACACTAATCCTAACCGTACCCTAAACCGAGCCCTAACCCTAACACTAACCCTAACCCTAACCCTAACCCATAGCCTACGCCCTACCCGAACCCCTCCCCGAACCCGTACCCTAAGCCATACCCTAACCCTAACCCTAACCCTAAGCTACCCTTGACTGCTTCTGCCTCCAATAGATTTCCTAAGCACTAGTGTTTTAAGGAACAGTTTAAAAAGAGAATCCTAATGTGATTTCTTGATAATGGGTGTGTTCCTTATCTTCTCCTCGTGTCTAAACTCTTCTCCATGGCTGGACCCCCAAATAATATTCCTTTACGTGCTAAGGGGTATCTAGAGAGTGGGATAGGTTTAATAACTACCCTCACCCTAACGCGTACCCTAACCCTAACCCCTACCCTAACCCTAATGCGTACCCTAATCCTAACCTGTACCCTAAACCGAGCCCTAACCCTAACCCTAACCCATACCCTACGCCCTACCCGAACCCCTCCCCGAACCCGTACCCTAAGCCGTACCCTAACCCTCACCCTAACCCTAACCCTAACCCTAAGCTACCCTTGACTGCTTCTGCCTCCAAGAGATTTCCTAAGCACTAGTGTTTTAAGGAACATGTTAAAAAGAGAATCCTAATGTGATTTCTTGATAATGGGTGTGTTCCTTGTCTTCTCCTCGTGTCTAAACTCTTCTCCATGGCTGGACCCCCAAATAATATTCCTTTACGTGCTAAGGGGTATCTAGAGAGTGGGATAGGTTTAATAACTACCCTCACCCTAACGCGTACCCTAACCCTAACCCCTACCCTAACCCTAGCGCGTACCCTAATCCTAACCCGTACCCTAATCCGAGCCCTAACCCTAACACTAACTCTAACCCTAACCCTAACCCATACCCTACGCCCTACCCGAACCCCTCCCTGAACCCGTACCCTAAACCGTACCCTAACCCTAACCCTAACCCTAAGCTACCCTTGACGGCTTCTGCCTCCAATAGATTTCCTAAGCACTAGTGTTTTAAGGAACAGGTTAAAAAGAGAATCCTAATGTGATTTTTTGATAATGGGTGTGTTCCTTATCTTCTCCTCGTGTCTAAACTCTTCTCCATGGCTGGACCCCCAAATAATATTCCTTTACGTGCTAAGGGGTATCTAGAGAGTGGGATAGGTTTAATAACTACCCTCACCCTAACGCGTACCCTAACCCTAACCCCTAGCCTAACCCTAACGCGTACCCTAATCCTAACCCGTACCCTAAACCGAGCCCTAACCCTAACACTAGCCCTAACCCTAACCCTAACCCATACCCTACGCCCTACCCGAAACCCTCCCCGAACCCGTACCCTAAGCCGTACCCTAACCCTCACCCTAACCCTAACCCTAACCCTAAGCTACCCTTGACTGCTTCTGCCTCCAATAGATTTCCTAAGCACTAGTGTTTTAAGGAACAGTTCAAAAAGAGAATCATATGGTGATTTCTTGATAATGGGTGTGTTCCTTATCTTCTCCTAGTGTCTAAACTCTTCTCCATGGCTGGACCCCCAAATAATATTCCTTTACGTGCTAAGGGGTATCTAGAGAGTGGGATAGGTTTAATAACTACCCTCACCCTAAAGCGTACCCTAATTCTAACCACTACCCTAACACTAACGCGTACCCTAATCCTAACCCGTACCCTAAACCGAGCCCTAACCCTAACAATAACCCTAACCCTAACCCTAACCCATACCCTACGGCCTACCCGAACCCCTCCCCGAACCTGTACCCTAAGCCGTACCCTAACCCTCACCCTAACCCTAACCCTAACCCTAAGCTACCCTTGACTGCTTCTGCCTCCAATAGATTTCTTAAGCACTAGTGTTTTAAGGAACAGGTTAAAAAGAGAATCCTAATGTGATTTCTTGATAATGGGTGTGTTCCTTATCTTCTCCTAGTGTCTAAACTCTTCTCCATGGCTGGACCCCCAAATAATATTCCTTTACGTGCTAAGGGGTATCTAGAGAGTGTGATAGGTTTAATAACTACCCCCACCCTAACGCGTACCCTAACCCTAACCCCTGCCCTAACCCTAACGCGTACCCTAATCCTAACCCGTACCCTAAACCGAGCCCTAACCCTAACACTAACCCTAACCCTAACCCTAACCCATACCCTACGCCTTACCCGAACCCCTCCCCGAACCCGTACCCTAAGCCATACCCTAACCCTCACCCTAAACCTAACCCTAACCCTAAGCTACCCTTGACGGCTTCTGCCTCCAATAGATTTCCTAAGCACTAGTGTTTTAAGGAACAGGTTAAAAAGAGAATCCTAATGTGATTTCTTGATAATGGGTGTGTTCCTTATCTTCTCCTCGTGTCTAAACTCTTCTCCATGGCTGGACCCCCAAATAATATTCCTTTACGTGCTAAGGGGTATCTAGAGAGTGGGATAGGTTTAATAACTACCCTCACCCTAACGCGTACCCTAACCCTAACCCCTACCCGAACCCTAACGCGTACCCTAATCCTTACCCGTACCCTAAACCGAGCCCTAACCCTAACACTAGCCCTAACCCTAACCCTAACCCATACCCTACGCCCTACCCGAACCCCTCCCCGAACCCATACCCTAAGCCGTACCCTAACCCTCACCCTAACCCTAACCCTAACCCTAAGCTACCCTTGACTGCTTCTGCCTCCAATAGATTTCCTAAGCACTAGTGTTTTAAGGAACAGGTTAAAAAGAGAATCCTAATGTGATTTCGTGATAATGGGTGTGTTCCTTATCTTCTCCTAGTGTCTAAACTCTTCTCCATGTCTGGACCCCCAAATAATATTCCTTTACGTGCTAAGGGGTATCTAGAGAGTGTGATAGGTTTAATAACTACCCCCACCCTAACGCGTACCCTAACCCTAACCCCTACCCTAACCCTAACGCGTACCCTAATCCTAACCCGTACCCTAAACCGAGCCCTAACCCTAACACTAACCCTAACCCTAACCCTAACCCATACCCTACGCCCTACCCGAACCCCACCCCGAACCCGTACCCTAAGCCATACCCTAACCCTCACCCTAACCCTAACCCTAACCCTAAGCTACCCTTGACTGCTTCTGCCTCCAATAGATTTCCTAAGCACTAGTGTTTTAAGGAACAGGTTAAAAAGAGAATCCTAATGTGATTTCTTGATAATGGGTGTGTTCCTTATCTTCTCCTAGTGTCTAAACTCTTCTCCATGGCTGGACCCCCAATAATATTCCTGTACGTGCTAAGGGGTATCTAGAGAGTGGGATAGGTTTAATAACTACCCTCACCCTAACGCGTACACTAACCCTAACCCCTACCCTAACCCTAACGCGTACCCTAATCCTAACCTGTACCCTAAACCGAGCCCTAACCCTAACACTAGCCCTAACCCTAACACTAACCCATACCCTACGCCCTACCCGAACCCCTCCCCGAACCCGTACCCTAAGCCGTACCCTAACCCTCACCCTAACCCTAATCCTAACCCTGAGCTACCCTTGACGGCTTCTGCCTCCAATAGATTTCCTAAGCACTAGTGTTTTAAGGAACATGTTAAAAAGAGAATCCTAATGTGATTTCTTGATAATGGGTGTGTTCCTTATCTTCTCCTTGTGTCTAAACTCTTCTCCATGGCTGGACCCCCAAATAATATTCCTTTACGTGCTAAGGGGTATCTAGAGAGTGGGATAGGTTTAATAACTACCCTCACCCTAACGCGTACCCTAACCCTAACCCCAACCCTAACCCTAACGCATACACTAATCCTAACCCGTACCCTAAACCGAGCCCTAACCCTAACACTAACTCTAACCCTAACCCTAACCCATACCCTACGCCCTACCCGAACCCCTCCCTGAACCCGTACCCTAAACCGTACCCTAACCCTCACCCTAACCCTAACCCTAACCCTAAGCTACCCTTGACTGCTTCTGCCTCCAATAGATTTCCTAAGCACTAGTGTTTTAAGGAACAGTTTAAAAAGAGAATCATATGGTGATTTCTTGATAATGGGTGTGTTCCTTATCTTCTCCTAGTGTCTAAACTCTTCTCCATGGCTGGACCCCCAAATAATATTCCTTTACGTGCTAAGGGGTATCTAGAGAGTGGGATAGGTTTAATAACTACCCTCACCCTAAAGCGTACCCTAATTCTAACCACTACCCTAACACTAACGCGTACCCTAATCCTAACCCGTACCCTAAACCGAGCCCTAACCCTAACAATAACCCTAACCCTAACCCTAACCCATACCCTACGGCCTACCCGAACCCCTCCCCGAACCTGTACCCTAAGCCGTACCCTAACCCTCACCCTAACCCTAACCCTAACCCTAAGCTACCCTTGACTGCTTCTGCCTCCAATAGATTTCCTAAGCACTAGTGTTTTAAGGAACAGGTTAAAAAGAGAATCCTAATGTGATTTCTTGATAATGGGTGTGTTCCTTATCTTCTCCTCGTGTCTAAACTCTTCTCCATGGCTGGACCCCCAAATAATATTCCTTTACGTGCTAAGGGGTATCTAGAGAGTGGGATAGGTTTAATAACTACCCTCACCCTAACGCGTACCCTAACCCTAACCCCTAGCCTAACCCTAACGCGTACCCTAATCCTAACCCGTACCCTAAACCGAGCCCTAACCCTAACACTAGCCCTAACCCTAACCCTAACCCATACCCTACGCCCTACCCGAACCCCTCCCCGAACCCGTACCCTAAGCCGTACCCTAACCCTCACCCTAACCCTAACCCTAACCCTAAGCTACCCTTGACTGCTTCTGCCTCCAATAGATTTCCTAAGCACTAGTTTTTTAAGGAACAGGTTAAAAAGAGAATCCTAATGTGATTTCGTGATAATGGGTGTGTTCCTTATCTTCTCCTAGTGTCTAAACTCTTCTCCATGGCTGGACCCCCAAATAATATTCCTTTACGTGCTAAGGGGTATCTAGAGAGTGTGATAGGTTTAATAACTACCCTCACCCTAACGCGTACCCTAACCCTAACCGCTACCCTAACCCTAACGAGTACCCTAATCCTAACCCGTACCCTAAACCGAGCCCTAACCCTAACACTAACCCTAACCCTAACCCTAACCCATACCCTACGCCCTACCCGAAACCCTCCCCGAACCCGTACCCTAAGCCGTACCCTAACCCTCACCCTAACCCTAACCCTAACCCTAAGCTACCCTTGACTGCTTCTGCCTCCAATCGATTTCCTAAGCACTAGTGTTTTAAGGAACAGTTTAAAAAGAGAATCATATGGTGATTTCTTGATAATGGGTGTGTTCCTTATCTTCTCCTAGTGTCTAAACTCTTCTCCATGGCTGGACCCCCAAATAATATTCCTTTACGTGCTAAGGGGTATCTAGAGAGTGGGATAGGTTTAATAACTACCCTCACCCTAAAGCGTACCCTAATTCTAACCACTACCCTAACACTAACGCGTACCCTAATCCTAACCCGTACCCTAAACCGAGCCCTAACCCTAACAATAACCCTAACCCTAACCCTAACCCATACCCTACGGCCTACCCGAACCCCTCCCCGAACCTGTACCCTAAGCCGTACCCTAACCCTCACCCTAACCCTAACCCTAACCCTAAGCTACCCTTGACTGCTTCTGCCTCCAATAGATTTCCTAAGCACTAGTGTTTTAAGGAACAGGTTAAAAAGAGAATCCTAATGTGATTTCTTGATAATGGGTGTGTTCCTTATCTTCTCCTCGTGTCTAAACTCTTCTCCATGGCTGGACCCCCAAATAATATTCCTTTACGTGCTAAGGGGTATCTAGAGAGTGTGATAGGTTTAATAACTACCCCCACCCTAACGCGTACCCTAACCCTAACCCCTGCCCTAACCCTAACGCGTACCCTAATCCTAACCCGTACCCTAAACCGAGCCCTAACCCTAACACTAACCCTAACCCTAACCCTAACCCATACCCTACGCCCTACCCGAACCCCTCCCCAAACCCGTACCCTAAGCCATACCCTAACCCTCACCCTAAACCTAACCCTAACCCTAAGCTACCCTTGACTGCTTCTGCCTCCAATAGATTTCCTAAGCACTAGTGTTTTAAGGAACAGGTTAAAAAGAGAATCCTAATGTGATTTCGTGATAATGGGTGTGTTCCTTGTCTTCTCCTCGTGTCTAAACTCTTCTCCATGGCTGGACCCCCAAATAATATTCCTTTATGTGCTAAGGGGTATCTAGAGAGTGTGATAGGTTTAATAACTACCCTCACCCTAACGCGTACCCTAACCCTAACCCCTACCCTAACCCTAGCGCGTACCCTAATCCTAACCCGTACCCTAAACCGAGCCCTAACCCTAACACTAACTCTAACCCTAACCCTAACCCATACCCTACGCCCTACCCAAACCCCTCCCTGAACCCGTACCCTAAACCGTACCCTAACCCTCACCCTAACCCTAACCCTAACCCTAAGCTACCCTTGACGGCTTCTGCCTCCAATAGATTTCCTAAGCACTAGTGTTTTAAGGAACAGGTTAAAAAGAGAATCCTAATGTGATTTCTTGATAATGGGTGTGTTCCTTATCTTCTCCTCGTGTCTAAACTCTTCTCCATGGCTGGACCCCCAAATAATATTCCTTTACGTGCTAAGGGGTATCTAGAGAGTGGGATAGGTTTAATAACTACCCTCACCCTAACGCGTACCCTAACCCTAACCCCTACCCGAACCCTAACGCGTACCCTAATCCTAACCCGTACCCTAAACCGAGCCCTAACCCTAACACTAGCCCTAACCCTAACCCTAACCCATACCCTACGCCCTACCCGAACCCCTCACCGAACCCATACCCTAAGCCGTACCCTAACCCTCACCCTAACCCTAACCCTAACCCTAAGCTACCCTTGACTGCTTCTGCCTCCAATAGATTTCCTAAGCACTAGTGTTTTAAGGAACAGGTTAAAAAGAGAATCCTAATGTGATTTCGTGATAATGGGTGTGTTCCTTATCTTCTCCTCGTGTCTAAACTCTTCTCCATGGCTGGACCCCCAAATAATATTCCTTTACGTGCTAAGGGGTATCTAGAGAGTGGGATAGGTTTAATAACTACCCTCACCCTAACGCGTACCCTAACCCTAACCCCTACCCTAACCCTAACGCGTACCCTAATCCTAACCTGTACCCTAAACCGAGCCCTAACCCTAACCCTAACCCATACCCTACGCCCTACCCGAACCCCTCCCCGAACCCGTACCCTAAGCCGTACCCTAACCCTCACCCTAACCCTAACCCTAACCCTAAGCTACCCTTGACTGCTTCTGCCTCCAAGAGATTTCCTAAGCACTAGTGTTTTAAGGAACAGGTTAAAAAGAGAATCCTAATGTGATTTCTTGATAATGGGTGTGTTCCTTATCTTCTCCTAGTGTCTAAACTCTTCTCCATGGCTGGACCCCCAATAATATTCCTGTACGTGCTAAGGGGTATCTAGAGAGTGGGATAGGTTTAATAACTACCCTCACCCTAACGCGTACACTAACCCTAACCCCTACCCTAACCCTAACGCGTACCCTAATCCTAACCTGTACCCTAAACCGAGCCCTAACCCTAACACTAGCCCTAACCCTAACACTAACCCATACCCTACGCCCTACCCGAACCCCTCCCCGAACCCGTACCCTAAGCCGTACCCTAACCCTCACCCTAACCCTAACCCTAACCCTAAGCTACCCTTGACGGCTTCTGCCTCCAATAGATTTCCTAAGCACTAGTGTTTTAAGGAACATGTTAAAAAGAGAATCCTAATGTGATTTCTTGATAATGGGTGTGTTCCTTATCTTCTCCTTGTGTCTAAACTCTTCTCCATGGCTGGACCCCCAAATAATATTCCTTTACGTGCTAAGGGGTATCTAGAGAGTGGGATAGGTTTAATAACTACCCTCACCCTAACGCGTACCCTAACCCTAACCCCTACCCTAACCCTAACGCATACACTAATCCTAACCCGTACCCTAAACCGAGCCCTAACCCTAACACTAACCCTAACCCTAACCCTAACCCATAGCCTACGCCCTACCCGAACCCCTCCCCGAACCCGTACCCTAAGCCATACCCTAACCCTAACCCTAACCCTAAGCTACCCTTGACTGCTTCTGCCTCCAATAGATTTCCTAAGCACTAGTGTTTTAAGGAACAGGTTAAAAAGAGAATCCTAATGTGATTTCTTGATAATGGGTGTGTTCCTTATCTTCTCCTCGTGTCTAAACTCTTCTCCATGGCTGGACCCCCAAATAATATTCCTTTATGTGCTAAGGGGTATCTAGAGAGTGGGATAGGTTTAATAACTACCCTCACCCTAACGCGTACCCTAACCCTAACCCCTACCCTAACCCTAGCGCGTACCCTAATCCTAACCCGTACCCTAAACCGAGCCCTAACCCTAACACTAACTCTAACCCTAACCCTAACCCATACCCTACGCCCTACCCAAACCCCTCCCTGAACCCGTACCCTAAAACCGTACCCTAACCCTCACCCTAACCCTAACCCTAACCCTAAGCTACCCTTGACGGCTTCTGCCTCCAATAGATTTCCTAAGCACTAGTGTTTTAAGGAACAGGTTAAAAAGAGAATCCTAATGTGATTTCTTGATAATGGGTGTGTTCCTTATCTTCTCCTCGTGTCTAAACTCTTCTCCATGGCTGGACCCCCAAATAATATTCCTTTACGTGCTAAGGGGTATCTAGAGAGTGGGATAGGTTTAATAACTACCCTCACCCTAACGCGTACCCTAACCCTAACCCCTACCCGAACCCTAACGCGTACCCTAATCCTAACCCGTACCCTAAACCGAGCCCTAACCCTAACACTAGCCCTAACCCTAACCCTAACCCATACCCTACGCCCTACCCGAACCCCTCCCCGAACCCATACCCTAAGCCGTACCCTAACCCTCACCCTAACCCTAACCCTAACCCTAAGCTACCCTTGACTGCTTCTGCCCTCCAATAGATTTCCTAAGCACTAGTGTTTTAAGGAACAGGTTAAAAAGAGAATCCTAATGTGATTTCGTGATAATGGGTGTGTTCCTTATCTTCTCCTCGTGTCTAAACTCTTCTCCATGGCTGGACCCCCAAATAATATTCCTTTACGTGCTAAGGGGTATCTAGAGAGTGGGATAGGTTTAATAACTACCCTCACCCTAACGCGTACCCTAACCCTAACCCCTACCCTAACCCTTACGCGTACCCTAATCCTAACCTGTACCCTAAACCGAGCCCTAACCCTAACCCTAACCCATACCCTACGCCCTACCCGAACCCCTCCCCGAACCCGTACCCTAAGCCGTACCCTAACCCTCACCCTAACCCTAACCCTAACCCTAAGCTACCCTTGACTGCTTCTGCCTCCAAGAGATTTCCTAAGCACTAGTGTTTTAAGGAACAGGTTAAAAAGAGAATCCTAATGTGATTTCTTGATAATGGGTGTGTTCCTTATCTTCTCCTAGTGTCTAAACTCTTCTCCATGGCTGGACCCCCAATAATATTACTGTACGTGCTAAGGGGTATCTAGAGAGTGGGATAGGTTTAATAACTACCCTCACCCTAACGCGTACACTAACCCTAACCCCTACCCTACCTAACCCTAACACGTACCCTAATCCTAACCTGTACCCTAAACCGAGCCCTAACCCTAACACTAGCCCTAACCCTAACACTAACCCATACCCTAACGCCCTACCCGAACCCCTCCCCGAACCCGTACCCTAAGCCGTACCCTAACCCTCACCCTAACCCTAACCCTAACCCTAAGCTACCCTTGACGGCTTCTGCCTCCAATAGATTTCCTAAGCACTAGTGTTTTAAGGAACATGTTAAAAAGAGAATCCTAATGTGATTTCTTGATAATGGGTGTGTTCCTTATCTTCTCCTTGTGTCTAAACTCTTCTCCATGGCTGGACCCCCAAATAATATTCCTTTACGTGCTAAGGGGTATCTAGAGAGTGGGATAGGTTTAATAACTACCCTCACCCTAACGCGTACCCTAACCCTAACCCCTACCCTAACCCTAACGCATACACTAATCCTAACCGTACCCTAAAACCGAGCCCTAACCCTAACACTAACCCTAACCCTAACCCTAACCCATAGCCTACGCCCTACCCGAACCCCTCCCCGAACCCGTACCCTAAGCCATACCCTAACCCTAACCCTAACCCTAAGCTACCCTTGACTGCTTCTGCCTCCAATAGATTTCCTAAGCACTAGTGTTTTAAGGAACAGTTTAAAAAGAGAATCCTAATGTGATTTCTTGATAATGGGTGTGTTCCTTATCTTCTCCTCGTGTCTAAACTCTTCTCCATGGCTGGACCCCCAAATAATATTCCTTTACGTGCTAAGGGGTATCTAGAGAGTGGGATAGGTTTAATAACTACCCTCACCCTAACGCGTACCCTAACCCTAACCCCTACCCTAACCCTAACGCGTACCCTAATCCTAACCTGTACCCTAAACCGAGCCCTAACCCTAACCCTAACCCATACCCTACGCCCTACCCGAACCCCTCCCCGAACCCGTACCCTAAGCCGTACCCTAACCCTCACCCTAACCCTAACCCTAACCCTAAGCTACCCTTGACTGCTTCTGCCTCCAAGAGTTCCTAAGCACTAGTGTTTTAAGGAACATGTTAAAAAGAGAATCCTAATGTGATTTCTTGATAATGGGTGTGTTCCTTGTCTTCTCCTCGTGTCTAAACTCTTCTCCATGGCTGGACCCCCAAATAATATTCCTTTACGTGCTAAGGGGTATCTAGAGAGTGGGATAGGTTTAATAACTACCCTCACCCTAACGCGTACCCTAACCCTAACCCCTACCCTAACCCTAGCGCGTACCCTAATCCTAACCCGTACCCTAATCCGAGCCCTAACCCTAACACTAACTCTAACCCTAACCCTAACCCATACCCTACGCCCTACCCGAACCCCTCCCTGAACCCGTACCCTAAACCGTACCCTAACCCTAACCCTAACCCTAAGCTACCCTTGACGGCTTCTGCCTCCAATAGATTTCCTAAGCACTAGTGTTTTAAGGAACAGGTTAAAAAGAGAATCCTAATGTGATTTTTTGATAATGGGTGTGTTCCTTATCTTCTCCTCGTGTCTAAACTCTTCTCCATGGCTGGACCCCCAAATAATATTCCTTTACGTGCTAAGGGGTATCTAGAGAGTGGGATAGGTTTAATAACTACCCTCACCCTAACGCGTACCCTAACCCTAACCCCTAGCCTAACCCTAACGCGTACCCTAATCCTAACCCGTACCCTAAACCGAGCCCTAACCCTAACACTAGCCCTAACCCTAACCCTAACCCATACCCTACGCCCTACCCGAAACCCTCCCCGAACCCGTACCCTAAGCCGTACCCTAACCCTCACCCTAACCCTAACCCTAACCCTAAGCTACCCTTGACTGCTTCTGCCTCCAATAGATTTCCTAAGCACTAGTGTTTTAAGGAACAGTTCAAAAAGAGAATCATATGGTGATTTCTTGATAATGGGTGTGTTCCTTATCTTCTCCTAGTGTCTAAACTCTTCTCCATGGCTGGACCCCCAAATAATATTCCTTTACGTGCTAAGGGGTATCTAGAGAGTGGGATAGGTTTAATAACTACCCTCACCCTAAAGCGTACCCTAATTCTAACCACTACCCTAACACTAACGCGTACCCTAATCCTAACCCGTACCCTAAACCGAGCCCTAACCCTAACAATAACCCTAACCCTAACCCTAACCCATACCCTACGGCCTACCCGAACCCCTCCCCGAACCTGTACCCTAAGCCGTACCCTAACCCTCACCCTAACCCTAACCCTAACCCTAAGCTACCCTTGACTGCTTCTGCCTCCAATAGATTTCTTAAGCACTAGTGTTTTAAGGAACAGGTTAAAAAGAGAATCCTAATGTGATTTCTTGATAATGGGTGTGTTCCTTATCTTCTCCTAGTGTCTAAACTCTTCTCCATGGCTGGACCCCCAAATAATATTCCTTTACGTGCTAAGGGGTATCTAGAGAGTGTGATAGGTTTAATAACTACCCCCACCCTAACGCGTACCCTAACCCTAACCCCTGCCCTAACCCTAACGCGTACCCTAATCCTAACCCGTACCCTAAACCGAGCCCTAACCCTAACACTAACCCTAACCCTAACCCTAACCCATACCCTACGCCTTACCCGAACCCCTCCCCGAACCCGTACCCTAAGCCATACCCTAACCCTCACCCTAAACCTAACCCTAACCCTAAGCTACCCTTGACGGCTTCTGCCTCCAATAGATTTCCTAAGCACTAGTGTTTTAAGGAACAGGTTAAAAAGAGAATCCTAATGTGATTTCTTGATAATGGGTGTGTTCCTTATCTTCTCCTCGTGTCTAAACTCTTCTCCATGGCTGGACCCCCAAATAATATTCCTTTACGTGCTAAGGGGTATCTAGAGAGTGGGATAGGTTTAATAACTACCCTCACCCTAACGCGTACCCTAACCCTAACCCCTACCCGAACCCTAACGCGTACCCTAATCCTTACCCGTACCCTAAACCGAGCCCTAACCCTAACACTAGCCCTAACCCTAACCCTAACCCATACCCTACGCCCTACCCGAACCCCTCCCCGAACCCATACCCTAAGCCGTACCCTAACCCTCACCCTAACCCTAACCCTAACCCTAAGCTACCCTTGACTGCTTCTGCCTCCAATAGATTTCCTAAGCACTAGTGTTTTAAGGAACAGGTTAAAAAGAGAATCCTAATGTGATTTCGTGATAATGGGTGTGTTCCTTATCTTCTCCTAGTGTCTAAACTCTTCTCCATGTCTGGACCCCCAAATAATATTCCTTTACGTGCTAAGGGGTATCTAGAGAGTGTGATAGGTTTAATAACTACCCCCACCCTAACGCGTACCCTAACCCTAACCCCTACCCTAACCCTAACGCGTACCCTAATCCTAACCCGTACCCTAAACCGAGCCCTAACCCTAACACTAACCCTAACCCTAACCCTAACCCATACCCTACGCCCTACCCGAACCCCACCCCGAACCCGTACCCTAAGCCATACCCTAACCCTCACCCTAACCCTAACCCTAACCCTAAGCTACCCTTGACTGCTTCTGCCTCCAATAGATTTCCTAAGCACTAGTGTTTTAAGGAACAGGTTAAAAAGAGAATCCTAATGTGATTTCTTGATAATGGGTGTGTTCCTTATCTTCTCCTAGTGTCTAAACTCTTCTCCATGGCTGGACCCCCAATAATATTCCTGTACGTGCTAAGGGGTATCTAGAGAGTGGGATAGGTTTAATAACTACCCTCACCCTAACGCGTACACTAACCCTAACCCCTACCCTAACCCTAACGCGTACCCTAATCCTAACCTGTACCCTAAACCGAGCCCTAACCCTAACACTAGCCCTAACCCTAACACTAACCCATACCCTACGCCCTACCCGAACCCCTCCCCGAACCCGTACCCTAAGCCGTACCCTAACCCTCACCCTAACCCTAATCCTAACCCTGAGCTACCCTTGACGGCTTCTGCCTCCAATAGATTTCCTAAGCACTAGTGTTTTAAGGAACATGTTAAAAAGAGAATCCTAATGTGATTTCTTGATAATGGGTGTGTTCCTTATCTTCTCCTTGTGTCTAAACTCTTCTCCATGGCTGGACCCCCAAATAATATTCCTTTACGTGCTAAGGGGTATCTAGAGAGTGGGATAGGTTTAATAACTACCCTCACCCTAACGCGTACCCTAACCCTAACCCCAACCCTAACCCTAACGCATACACTAATCCTAACCCGTACCCTAAACCGAACCCTAACCCTAACACTAACCCTAACCCTAACCCTAACCCATACCCTACGCCCTACCCAAACCCCTCCCCGAACCCGTACCCTAAGCCATACCGTAACCCTAACCCTAACCCTAAGCTACCCTTGACTGCTTCTGCCTCCAATAGATTTCCTAAGCACTAGTGTTTTAAGGAACAGGTTAAAAAGAGAATCCTAATGTGATTTCTTGATAATGGGTGTGTTCCTTATCTTCTCCTCGTGTCTAAACTCTTCTCCATGGCTGGACCCCCAAATAATATTCCTTTACGTGCTAAGGGGTATCTAGAGAGTGGGATAGGTTTAATAACTACCCTCACCCTAACGCGTACCCTAACCCTAACCCCTACCCTAACCCTAACGCGTACCCTAATCCTAACCTGTACCCTAAACCGAGCCCTAACCCTAACCCTAACCCATACCCTACGCCCTACCCGAACCCCTCCACGAACCCGTACCCTAAGCCGTACCCTAACCCTCACCCTAACCCTAACCCTAACCCTAAGCTACCCTTGACTGCTTCTGCCTCCAAGAGATTTCCTAAGCACTAGTGTTTTAAGGAACATGTTAAAAAGAGAATCCTAATGTGATTTCTTGATAATGGGTGTGTTCCTTGTCTTCTCCTCGTGTCTAAACTCTTCTCCATGGCTGGACCCCCAAATAATATTCCTTTATGTGCTAAGGGGTATCTAGAGAGTGGGATAGGTTTAATAACTACCCTCACACTAACGCGTACCCTAACCCTAACCCCTACCCTACCCTAGCGCGTACCCTAATCCTAACCCGTAACCTAAACCGAGCCCTAACCCTAACACTAACTCTAACCCTAACCCTAACCCATACCCTACGCCCTACCCGAACCCCTCCCTGAACCCGTACCCTAAACCGTACCCTAACCCTCACCCTAACCCTAACCCTAGCCCTAAGCTACCCTTGACGGCTTCTGCCTCCAATAGATTTCCTAAGCACTAGTGTTTTAAGGAACAGGTTAAAAAGAGAATCCTAATGTGATTTTTTGATAATGGGTGTGTTCCTTATCTTCTCCTCGTGTCTAAACTCTTCTCCATGGCTGGACCCCCAAATAATATTCCTTTACGTGCTAAGGGGTATCTAGAGAGTGGGATAGGTTTAATAACTACCCTCACCCTAACGCATACCCTAACCCTAACCCCTACCCTAACCCTAACGCGTACCCTAATCCTAACCCGTACCCTAAACCGAGCCCTAACCCTAACACTAGCCCTAACCCTAACCCTAACCCATACCCTACGCCCTACCCGAACCCCTCCCCGAACCCGTACCCTAAGCCGTACCCTAACCCTCACCCTAACCCTAACCCTAACCCTAAGCTACCCTTGACTGCTTCTGCCTCCAATAGATTTCCTAAGCACTAGTGTTTTAAGGAACAGGTTAAAAAGAGAATCCTAATGTGATTTCGTGATAATGGGTGTGTTCCTTATCTTCTCCTAGTGTCTAAACTCTTCTCCATGGCTGGACCCCCAAATAATATTCCTTTACGTGCTAAGGGGTATCTAGAGAGTGTGATAGGTTTAATAACTACCCTCACCCTAACGCGTACCCTAACCCTAACCGCTACCCTAACCCTAACGAGTACCCTAATCCTAACCCGTACCCTAAACCGAGCCCTAACCCTAACACCAACCCTAACCCTAACCCTAACCCATACCCTACGCCCTACCCGAAACCCTCCCCGAACCCGTACCCTAAGCCGTACCCTAACCCTCACCCTAACCCTAACCCTAACCCTAAGCTACCCTTGACTGCTTCTGCCTCCAATAGATTTCCTAAGCACTAGTGTTTTAAGGAACAGGTTAAAAAGAGAATCCTAATGTGATTTCGTGATAATGGGTGTGTTCCTTATCTTCTCCTAGTGTCTAAACTCTTCTCCATGGCTGGACCCCCAAATAATATTCCTTTACGTGCTAAGGGGTATCTAGAGAGTGGGATAGGTTTAATAACTACCCTCACCCTAAAGCGTACCCTAACTCTAACCACTACCCTAACACTAACGCGTACCCTAATCCTAACCCGTACCCTAAACCGAGCCCTAACCCTAACAATAACCCTAACCCTAACCCTAACCCATACCCTACGGCCTACCCGAACCCCTCCCCGAACCCGTACCCTAAGCCGTACCCTAACCCTCACCCTAACCCTAACCCTAACCCTAAGCTACCCTTGACTGCTTCTGCCTCCAATAGATTTCCTAAGCACTAGTGTTTTAAGGAACAGGTTAAAAAGAGAATCCTAATGTGATTTCTTGATAATGGGTGTGTTCCTTATCTTCTCCTCGTGTCTAAACTCTTCTCCATGGCTGGACCCCCAAATAATATTCCTTTACGTGCTAAGGGGTATCTAGAGAGTGTGATAGGTTTAATAACTACCCCCACCCTAACGCGTACCCTAACCCCAACCCCTGCCCTAACCCTAACGCGTACCCTAATCCTAACCCGTACCCTAAACCGAGCCCTAACCCTAACACTAACCCTAACCCTAACCCTAACCCATACCCTACGCCCTACCCGAACCCCTCCCCGAACCCGTACCCTAAGCCATACCCTAACCCTCACCCTAAACCTAACCCTAACCCTAAGCTACCCTTGACTGCTTCTGCCTCCAATAGATTTCCTAAGCACTAGTGTTTTAAGGAACAGGTTAAAAAGAGAATCCTAATGTGATTTCGTGATAATGGGTGTGTTCCTTATCTTCTCCTAGTGTCTAAACTCTTCTCCATGCTGGACCCCCAATAATATTCCTGTACGTGCTAAGGGGTATCTAGAGAGTGGGATAGGTTTAATAACTACCCTCACCCTAACGCGTACACTAACACTAACCCCTACCCTAACCCTAACGCATACCCTAACCCTAAACCGTACCCTAAACCGAGCCCTAACCCTAACACTAGCCCTAACCCTAAACCTAACCCATACCCTACGCACTACCCGAACACCTCCCCGAACCCGTACCCTAAGCCGTACCCTAACCCTCACCCTAACCCTAAAACTAACCCTAGGCTACCCTTGACGGCTTCTGCCTCCAATAGATTTCCTAAGCACTAGTGTTTTAAGGAAAATGTTAAAAATAGAATCCTAATGTGATTTCTTGATAATGGGTGTGTTCCTTGTCTTCTCCTCGTGTCTAAACTCTTCTCCATGGCTGGACCCCCAAATAATATTCCTTTATGTGCTAAGGGGTATCTAGAGAGTGTGATAGGTTTAATAACTACCCTCACCCTAACGCGTACCCTAACCCTTACCCCTACCCTAACCCTAGCGCGTACCCTAATCCTAACCCGTACCCTAAACCGAGCCCTAACCCTAACACTAACTCTAACCCTAACCCTAACCCATACCCTACGCCCTACCCGAACCCCTCCCTGAACCCGTACCCTAAACCGTACCCTAACCCTCACCCTAACCCTAACCCTAACCCTAAGCTACCCTTGACGGCTTCTGCCTCCAATAGATTTCCTAAGCACTAGTGTTTTAAGGAATATGTTAAAAAGAGAATCCTAATGTGATTTCTTGATAATGGGTGTGTTCCTTATCTTCTCCTTGTGTCTAAACTCTTCTCCATGGCTGGACCCCCAAATAATATTCCTTTACGTGCTAAGGGGTATCTAGGGAGTGGGATAGGTTTAATAACTACCCTCACCCTAACGCGTACCCTAACCCTAACCCCTACCCTAACCCTAACGCATACACTAATCCTAACCCGTACCCTAAACCGAGCCCTAACCCTAACCCTACCCCTAAACCATAGCCTACGCCCTACCCGAACCCCTCCCCGAACCCGTACCCTAAGCCATACCCTAACCCTAACCCTAACCCTAAGCTACCCTTGACTGCTTCTGCCTCCAATAGATTTCCTAAGCAGTAGTGTTTTAAGGAACAGGTTAAAAAGAGAATCCTAATGTGATTTCTTGATAATGGGTGTGTTCCTTATCTTCTCCTCGTGTCTAAACTCTTCTCCATGGCTGGAGCCCCAAATAATATTCCTTTATGTGCTAAGGGGTATCTAGAGAGTGTGATAGGTTTAATAACTACCCTCACCCTAACGCGTACCCTAACCCTAACCCCTACCCTAACACTAGCGCGTACCCTAATCCTAACCCGTACCCTAAACCGAGCCCTAACCCTAACACTAACTCTAACCCTAAACCTAACCCATACCCTACGCCCTACCCGAACCCCTCCCTGAACCCGTACCCTAAACCGTACACTAACCCTCACCCTAACCCTAACCCTAACCCTAAGCTACCCTTGACGGCTTCTGCCTCCAATAGATTTCCTAAGCACTAGTGTTTTAAGGAACAGGTTAAAAAGAGAATCCTAATGTGATTTCTTTATAATGGGTGTGTTCCTTATCTTCTCCTCGTGTCTAAACTCTTCTCCATGGCTGGACCCCCAAATAATATTCCTTTACGTGCTAAGGGGTATCTAGAGAGTGGGATAGGTTTAATAACTACCCTCACCCTAACGCGTACCCTAACCCTAACCCCTACCCTAACCCTAACGCGTACCCTAATCCTCACCCGTACCCTAAACCGAGCCCTAACCCAAACACTAGCCCTAACCCTAACCCTAACCCATACCCTACGCCCTACCCGAACCTCTCCCCGAACCCGTACCCTAAGCAATACCCTAACCCTCACCCTAACCCTAACCCTAACCCTAAGCTACCCTTGACTGCTTCTGCCTCCAATAGATTTCCTAAGCACTAGTGTTTTAAGGAACAGGTTAAAAAGAGAATCCTAATGTGATTTCGTGATAATGGGAGTGTTCCTTATCTTCTCCTAGTGTCTAAACTCTTCTCCATGGCTGGACCCCCAATAAAATTCCTGTACGTGCTAAGGGGTATCTAGAGAGTGGGATAGGTTTAATAACTACCCTCACCCGAACGCGTACACTAACCCTAACCCCTACCCTAACCCTAACGCGTACCCTAATCCTAACCTGTACCCTAAACCGAGCCCTAACCCTAACCCTAACCCATACCCTACGCCCTACCCGAACCCCTCCCCGAACCCGTACCCTAAGCCGTACCCTAACCCTCACCCTAACCCTAACCCTAACCCTAAGCTACCCTTGACTGCTTCTGCCTCCAAGAGATTTCCTAAGCACTAGTGTTTTAAGGAACATGTTAAAAAGAGAATCCTAATGTGATTTCTTGATAATGGGTGTGTTCCTTATCTTCTCCTCGTGTCTAAACTCTTCTCCATGGCTGGACCCCCAAATAATATTCCTTTATGTGCTAAGGGGTATCTAGAGAGTGTGATAGGTTTAATAACTACCCTCACCCTAACGCGTACCCTAACCCTAACTCCTACCCTAACCCTAGCGCGTACCCTAATCCTAACCCGTACCCTAAACCGAGCCCTAACCCTAACACTAACCCTAACCCTAACCCTAACCCATACCCTACGCCCTGCCCGAAACCCTCCCCGAACCCGTACCCTAAGCCGTACCCTAACCCTCACCCTAACCCTAACCCTAACCCTAAGCTACCCTTGACTGCTTCTGCCTCCAATAGATTTCCTAAGCACTAGTGTTTTAAGGAACAGTTTAAAAAGAGAATCATATGGTGATTTCTTGATAATGGGTGTGTTCCTTATCTTCTCCTAGTGTCTAAACTCTTCTCCATGGCTGGACCCCCAAATAATATTCCTTTACGTGCTAAGGGGTATCTAGAGAGTGGGATAGGTTTAATAACTACCCTCACCCTAAAGCGTACCCTAACTCTAACCACTACCCTAACACTAACGCGTACCCTAATCCTAACCCGTACCCTAAACCGAGCCCTAACCCTAACAATAACCCTAACCCTAACCCTAACCCATACCCTACGGCCTACCCGAACCCCTCCCCGAACCCGTACCCTAAGCCGTACCCTAACCCTCACCCTAACCCTAACCCTAACCCTAAGCTACCCTTGACTGCTTCTGCCTCCAATAGATTTCCTAAGCACTAGTGTTTTAAGGAACAGGTTAAAAAGAGAATCCTAATGTGATTTCTTGATAATGGGTGTGTTCCTTATCTTCTCCTCGTGTCTAAACTCTTCTCCATGGCTGGACCCCCAAATAATATTCCTTTACGTGCTAAGGGGTATCTAGAGAGTGTGATAGGTTTAATAACTACCCCCACCCTAACGCGTACCCTAACCCTAACCCCTGCCCTAACCCTAACGCGTACCCTAATCCTAACCCGTACCCTAAACCGAGCCCTAACCCTAACACTAACCCTAACCCTAACCCTAACCCATACCTTACGCCCTACCCGAACCCCTCCCCGAACCCGTACCCTAAGCCATACCCTAACCCTCACCCTAAACCTAACCCTAACCCTAAGCTACCCTTGACTGCTTCTGCCTCCAATAGATTTCCTAAGCACTAGTGTTTTAAGGAACAGGTTAAAAAGAGAATCCTAATGTGATTTCGTGATAATGGGTGTGTTCCTTATCTTCTCCTAGTGTCTAAACTCTTCTCCATGGCTGGACCCCCAATAATATTCCTGTACGTGCTAAGGGGTATCTAGAGAGTGGGATAGGTTTAATAACTACCCTCACCCTAACGCGTACACTAACACTAACCCCTACCCTAACCCTAACGCATAACCTAATCCTAAACCGTACCCTAAACCGAGCCCTAACCCTAACACTAACTCTAACCCTAACCCTAACCCATACCCTACGCCCTACCCGAACCCCTCCCTGAACCCGTACCCTAAAGCGTACCCTAACCCTCACCCTAACCCTAACCCTAACCCTAAGCTACCCTTGACGGCTTCTGCCTCCAATAGATTTCCTAAGCACTAGTGTTTTAAGGAACATGTTAAAAAGAGAATCCTAATGTGATTTCTTGATAATGGGTGTGTTCCTTATCTTCTCCTTGTGTCTAAACTCTTCTCCATGGCTGGACCCCCAAATAATATTCCTTTACGTGCTAAGGGGTATCTAGAGAGTGGGATAGGTTTAATAACTACCCTCACCCTAACGCGTACCCTAACCCTAACCCCTACCCTAACCCTAACGCATACACTAATCCTAACCCGTACCCTAAACCGAGCCCTAACCCTAACACTAACCCTAACCCTACCCCTAAACCATAGCCTACGCCCTACCCGAACCCCTCCCCGAACCCGTACCCTAAGCCATACCCTAACCCTAACCCTAACCCTAAGCTACCCTTGACTGCTTCTGCCTCCAATAGATTTCCTAAGCAGTAGTGTTTTAAGGAACAGGTTAAAAAGAGAATCCTAATGTGATTTCTTGATAATGGTTGTGTTCCTTATCTTCTCCTAGTGTCTAAACTCTTCTCCATGGCTGGACCCCCAATAATATTCCCTTACGTGCTAAGGGGTATCTAGAGAGTGGGATAGGTTTAATAACTACCCTCACCCGAACGCGTACACTAACCCTAACCCCTACCCTAACCCTAACGCGTACCCTAATCCTAACCTGTACCCTAAACCGAGCCCTAACCCTAACCCTAACCCAAACCCTACGCCCTACCCGAACCCCTCCCCGAACCCGTACCCTAAGCCGTACCCTAACCCTCACCCTAACCCTAACCCTAACCCTAAGCTACCCTTGACGGCTTCTGCCTCCAATAGATTTCCTAAGCACTAGTGTTTTAAGGAACATGTTAAAAAGTGAATCCTAATGTGATTTCTTGATAATGGGTGTGTTCCTTATCTTCTCCTCGTGTCTAAACTCTTCTCCATGGCTGGAGCCCCAAATAATATTCCTTTATGTGCTAAGGGGTATCTAGAGAGTGTGATAGGTTTAATAACTACCCTCACCCTAACGCGTACCCTAACCCTAACCCCTACCCTAACCCTAGCGCGTACCCTAATCCTAACCCGTACCCTAAACCGAGCCCTAACCCTAACACTAACTCTAACCCTAACCCTAACCCATACCCTACGCCCTACCCGAACCCCTCCCTGAACCCGTACCCTAAACCGTACACTAACCCTCACCCTAACCCTAACCCTAACCCTAAGCTACCCTTGACGGCTTCTGCCTCCAATAGATTTCCTAAGCACTAGTGTTTTAAGGAACAGGTTAAAAAGAGAATCCTAATGTGATTTCTTTATAATGGGTGTGTTCCTTATCTTCTCCTCGTGTCTAAACTCTTCTCCATGGCTGGACCCCCAAATAATATTCCTTTACGTGCTAAGGGGTATCTAGAGAGTGGGATAGGTTTAATAACTACCCTCACCCTAAAGCGTACCCTAACTCTAACCACTACCCTAACACTAACGCGTACCCTAATCCTAACCCGTACCCTAAACCGAGCCCTAACCCTAACAATAACCCTAACCCTAACCCTAACTCATACCCTACGGCCTACCCGAACCCCTCCCCGAACCCGTACCCTAAGCCGTACCCTAACCCTCACCCTAACCCTAACCCTAACCCTAAGCTACCCTTGACTGCTTCTGCCTCCAATAGATTTCCTAAGCACTAGTGTTTTAAGGAACAGGTTAAAAAGAGAATCCTAATGTGATTTCGTGATAATGGGAGTGTTCCTTATCTTCTCCTAGTGTCTAAACTCTTCTCCATGGCTGGACCCCCAATAATATTCCTGTACGTGCTAAGGGGTATCTAGAGAGTGGGATAGGTTTAATAACTACCCTCACCCGAACGCGTACACTAACCCTAACCCCTACCCTAACCCTAACGCGTACCCTAATCCTAACCTGTACCCTAAACCGAGCCCTAACCCTAACCCTAACCCATACCCTACGCCCTACCCGAACCCCTCCCCGAACCCGTACCCTAAGCCGTACCCTAACCCTCACCCTAACCCTAACCCTAACCCTAAGCTACCCTTGAGTGCTTCTGCCTCCAAGAGATTTCCTAAGCACTAGTGTTTTAAGGAACATGTTAAAAAGAGAATCCTAATGTGATTTCTTGATAATGGGTGTGTTCCTTATCTTCTCCTCGTGTCTAAACTCTTCTCCATGGCTGGACCCCCAAATAATATTCCTTTATGTGCTAAGGGGTATCTAGAGAGTGTGATAGGTTTAATAACTACCCTCACCCTAACGCGTGCCCTAACCCTAACTCCTACCCTAACCCTAGCGCGTACCCTAATCCTAACCCGTACCCTAAACCGAGCCCTAACCCTAACACTAACCCTAACCCTAACCCTAACCCATACCCTACGCCCTGCCCGAAACCCTCCCCGAACCCGTACCCTAAGCCGTACCCTAACCCTCACCCTAACCCTAACCCTAACCCTAAGCTACCCTTGACTGCTTCTGCCTCCAATAGATTTCCTAAGCACTAGTGTTTTAAGGAACAGTTTAAAAAGAGAATCATATGGTGATTTCTTGATAATGGGTGTGTTCCTTTTCTTCTCCTAGTGTCTAAACTCTTCTCCATGGCTGGACCCCCAAATAATATTCCTTTACGTGCTAAGGGGTATCTAGAGAGTGGGATAGGTTTAATAACTACCCTCACCCTAAAGCGTACCCTAACTCTAACCACTACCCTAACACTAACGCGTACCCTAATCCTAACCCGTACCCTAAACCGAGCCCTAACCCTAACAATAACCCTAACCCTAACCCTAACCCATACCCTACGGCCTACCCGAACCCCTCCCCGAACCCGTACCCTAAGCCGTACCCTAACCCTCACCCTAACCCTAACCCTAACCCTAAGCTACCCTTGACTGCTTCTGCCTCCAATAGATTTCCTAAGCACTAGTGTTTTAAGGAACAGGTTAAAAAGAGAATCCTAATGTGATTTCTTGATAATGGGTGTGTTCCTTATCTTCTCCTCGTGTCTAAACTCTTCTCCATGGCTGGACCCCCAAATAATATTCCTTTACGTGCTAAGGGGTATCTAGAGAGTGTGATAGGTTTAATAACTACCCCCACCCTAACGCGTACCCTAACCCTAACCCCTGACCTAACCCTAACGCGTACCCTAATCCTAACCCGTACCCTAAACCGAGCCCTAACCCTAACACTAACACTAACCCTAACCCTAACCCATACCCTACACCCTACCCGAACCCCTCCCCGAACCCGTACCCTAAGCCATACCCTAACCCTCACCCTAAACCTAACCCTAACCCTAAGCTACCCTTGACTGCTTCTGCCTCCAATAGATTTCCTAAGCACTAGTGTTTTAAGGAACAGGTTAAAAAGAGAATCCTAATGTGATTTCGTGATAATGGGTGTGTTCCTTATCTTCTCCTAGTGTCTAAACTCTTCTCCATGGCTGGACCCCCAATAATATTCCTGTACGTGCTAAGGGGTATCTAGAGAGTGGGATAGGTTTAATAACTACCCTCACCCTAACGCGTACACTAACACTAACCCCTACCCTAACCCTAACGCATAACCTAATCCTAAAAAGTACCCTAAACCGAGCCCTAACCCTAACACTAGCCCTAACCCTAACCCTAACCCATACCATACGCACTACCCGAACACCTCCCCGAACCCGTACCCTAAGCCGTACCCTAACCCTCACCCTAACCCTAACACTAACCCTAGGCTACCCTTGACGGCTTCTGCCTCCAATAGATTTCCTAAGCACTAGTGTTTTAAGGAACATGTTAAAAATAGAATCCTAATGCGATTTCTTGATAATGGGTGTGTTCCTTGTCTTCTCCTCGTGTCTAAACTCTTCTCCATGGCTGGACCCCCAAATAATATTCCTTTATGTGCTAAGGGGTATCTAGAGAGTGTGATAGGTTTAATAACTACCCTCACCCTAACGCGTACCCTAACCCTAACCCCTACCCTAACCCTAGCGCGTACCCTAATCCTAACCCGTACCCTAAACCGAGCCCTAACCCTAACACTAACTCTAACCCTAACCCTAACCCATACCCTACGCCCTACCCGAACCCCTCCCTGAACCCGTACCCTAAACCGTACCCTAACCCTCACCCTAACCCTAACCCTAACCCTAAGCTACCCTTGACGGCTTCTGCCTCCAATAGATTTCCTAAGCACTAGTGTTTTAAGGAACATGTTAAAAAGAGAATCCTAATGTGATTTCTTGATAATGGGTGTGTTCCTTATCTTCTCCTTGTGTCTAAACTCTTCTCCATGGCTGGACCCCCAAATAATATTCCTTTACGTGCTAAGGGGTATCTAGAGAGTGGGATAGGTTTAATAACTACCCTCACCCTAACGCGTACCCTAACCCTAACCCCTACCCTAACCCTAACGCATACACTAATCCTAACCCTAACCCTAACCGAGCCCTAACCCTAACAATAACCCTAACCCTAACCCTAACTCATACCCTACGGCCTACCCGAACCCCTCCCCGAACCCGTACCCTAAGCCGTACCCTAACCCTCACCCTAACCCTAACCCTAACCCTAAGCTACCCTTGACTGCTTCTGCCTCCAATAGATTTCCTAAGCAGTAGTGTTTTAAGGAACAGGTTAAAAAGAGAATCCTAATGTGATTTCTTGATAATGGTTGTGTTCCTTATCTTCTCCTAGTGTCTAAACTCTTCTCCATGGCTGGACCCCCAATAATATTCCCTTACGTGCTAAGGGGTATCTAGAGAGTGGGATAGGTTTAATAACTACCCTCACCCGAACGCGTACACTAACCCTAACCCCTACCCTAACCCTAACGCGTACCCTAATCCTAACCTGTACCCTAAACCGAGCCCTAACCCTAACCCTAACCCAAACCCTACGCCCTACCCGAACCCCTCCCCGAACCCGTACCCTAAGCCGTACCCTAACCCTCACCCTAACCCTAACCCTAACCCTAAGCTACCCTTGACGGCTTCTGCCTCCAATAGATTTCCTAAGCACTAGTGTTTTAAGGAACATGTTAAAAAGAGAATCCTAATGTGATTTCTTGATAATGGGTGTGTTCCTTATCTTCTCCTCGTGTCTAAACTCTTCTCCATGGCTGGAGCCCCAAATAATATTCCTTTATGTGCTAAGGGGTATCTAGAGAGTGTGATAGGTTTAATAACTACCCTCACCCTAACGCGTACCCTAACCCTAACCCCTACCCTAACCCTAGCGCGTACCCTAATCCTAACCCGTACCCTAAACCGAGCCCTAACCCTAACACTAACTCTAACCCTAACCCTAACCCATACCCTACGCCCTACCCGAACCCCTCCCTGAACCCGTACCCTAAACCGTACACTAACCCTCACCCTAACCCTAACCCTAACCCTAAGCTACCCTTGACGGCTTCTGCCTCCAATAGATTTCCTAAGCACTAGTGTTTTAAGGAACAGGTTAAAAAGAGAATCCTAATGTGATTTCTTTATAATGGGTGTGTTCCTTATCTTCTCCTCGTGTCTAAACTCTTCTCCATGGCTGGACCCCCAAATAATATTCCTTTACGTGCTAAGGGGTATCTAGAGAGTGGGATAGGTTTAATAACTACCCTCACCCTAACGCGTACCCTAACCCTAACCCCTACCCTAACCCTAACGCGTACCCTAATCCTCACCCGTACCCTAAACCGAGCCCTAACCCTAACACTAGCCCTAACCCTAACCCTAACCCATACCCTACGCCCTACCCGAACCTCTCCCCGAACCCGTACCCTAAGCAATACCCTAACCCTCACCCTAACCCTAACCCTAACCCTAAGCTACCCTTGACTGCTTCTGCCTCCAATAGATTTCCTAAGCACTAGTGTTTTAAGGAACAGGTTAAAAAGAGAATCCTAATGTGATTTCGTGATAATGGGAGTGTTCCTTATCTTCTCCTAGTGTCTAAACTCTTCTCCATGGCTGGACCCCCAATAATATTCCTGTACGTGCTAAGGGGTATCTAGAGAGTGGGATAGGTTTAATAACTACCCTCACCGGAACGCGTACACTAACCCTAACCCCTACCCTAACCCTAACGCGTACCGTAATCCTAACCTGTACCCTAAACCGAGCCCTAACCCTAACCCTAACCCATACCCTACGCCCTACCCGAACCCCTCCCCGAACCCGTACCCTAAGCCGTACCCTAACCCTCACCCTAACCCTAACCCTAACCCTAAGCTACCCTTGACTGCTTCTGCCTCCAAGAGATTTCCTAAGCACTAGTGTTTTAAGGAACATGTTAAAAAGAGAATCCTAATGTGATTTCTTGATAATGGGTGTGTTCCTTATCTTCTCCTCGTGTCTAAACTCTTCTCCATGGCTGGACCCCCAAATAATATTCCTTTATGTGCTAAGGGGTATCTAGAGAGTGTGATAGGTTTAATAACTACCCTCACCCTAACGCGTACCCTAACCCTAACTCCTACCCTAACCCTAGCGCGTACCCTAATCCTAACCCGTACCCTAAACCGAGCCCTAACCCTAACACTAACCCTAACCCTAACCCTAACCCATACCCTACGCCCTACCCGAAACCCTCCCCGAACCCGTACCCTAAGCCGTACCCTAACCCTCACCCTAACCCTAACCGTAACCCTAAGCTACCCTTGACTGCTTCTGCCTCCAATAGATTTCCTAAGCACTAGTGTTTTAAGGAACAGTTTAAAAAGAGAATCATATGGTGATTTCTTGATAATGGGTGTGTTCCTTATCTTCTCCTAGTGTCTAAACTCTTCTCCATGGCTGGACCCCCAAATAATATTCCTTTACGTGCTAAGGGGTATCTAGAGAGTGGGATAGGTTTAATAACTACCCTCACCCTAAAGCGTACCCTAACTCTAACCACTACCCTAACACTAACGCGTACCCTAATCCTAACCCGTACCCTAAACCGAGCCCTAACCCTAACAATAACCCTAACCCTAACCCTAACTCATACCCTACGGCCTACCCGAACCCCTCCCCGAACCCGTACCCTAAGCCGTACCCTAACCCTCACCCTAACCCTAACCCTAACCCTAAGCTACCCTTGACTGCTTCTGCCTCCAATAGATTTCCTAAGCACTAGTGTTTTAAGGAACAGGTTAAAAAGAGAATCCTAATGTGATTTCGTGATAATGGGTGTGTTCCTTATCTTCTCCTAGTGTCTAAACTCTTCTCCATGGCTGGACCCCCAATAATATTCCTGTACGTGCTAAGGGGTATCTAGAGAGTGGGATAGGTTTAATAACTACCCTCACCCTAACGCGTACACTAACACTAACCCCTACCCCAACCCTAACGCATACCCTAATCCTAAACCGTACCCTAAACCGAGCCCTAACCCTAACACTAGCCCTAACCCTAACCCTAACCCATACCCTACGCACTACCCGAACACCTCCCCGAACCCGTACCCTAAGCCGTACCCTAACCCTCACCCTAACCCTAACACTAACCCTAGGCTACCCTTGACGGCTTCTGCCTCCAATAGATTTCCTAAGCACTAGTGTTTTAAGGAACATGTTAAAAATAGAATCCTAATGTGATTTCTTGATAATGGGTGTGTTCCTTGTCTTCTCCTCGTGTCTAAACTCTTCTCCATGGCTGGACCCCCAAATAATATTCCTTTATGTGCTAAGGGGTATCTAGAGAGTGTGATAGGTTTAATAACTACCCTCACCCTAACGCGTACCCTAACCCAAACCCCTACCCTAACCCTAGCGCGTACCCTAATCCTAACCCGTACCCTAAACCGAGCCCTAACCCTAACACTAACTCTAACCCTAACCCTAACCCATACCCTACGCCCTACCCGAACCCCTCCCTGAACCCGTACCCTAAACCGTACCCTAACCCTCACCCTAACCCTAACCCTAACACTAAGCTACCCTTGACGGCTTCTGCCTCCAATAGATTTCCTAAGCACTAGTGTTTTAAGGAACATGTTAAAAAGAGAATCCTAATGTGATTTCTTGATAATGGGTGTGTTCCTTATCTTCTCCTTGTGTCTAAACTCTTCTCCATGGCTGGACCCCCAAATAATATTCCTTTACGTGCTAAGGGGTATCTAGAGAGTGGGATAGGTTTAATAACTACCCTCACCCTAACGCGTACCCTAACCCTAACCCCTACCCTAACCCTAACGCATACACTAATCCTAACCCGTACCCTAAACCGAGCCCTAACCCTAACACTAACCCTAACCCTACCCCTAAACCATAGCCTACGCCCTACCCGAACCCCTCCCCGAACCCGTACCCTAAGCCATAACCTAACCCTAACCCTAACCCTAAGCTACCCTTGACTGCTTCTGCCTCCAATAGATTTCCTAAGCAGTAGTGTTTTAAGGAACAGGTTAAAAAGAGAATCCTAATGTGATTTCTTGATAATGGTTGTGTTCCTTATCTTCTCCTAGTGTCTAAACTCTTCTCCATGGCTGGACCCCCAATAATATTCCCTTACGTGCTAAGGGGTATCTAGAGAGTGGGATAGGTTTAATAACTACCCTCACCCGAACGCGTACACTAACCCTAACCCCTACCCTAACCCTAACGCGTACCCTAATCCTAACCTGTACCCTAAACCGAGCCCTAACCCTAACCCTAACCCAAACCCTACGCCCTACCCGAACCCCTCCCCGAACCCGTACCCTAAGCCGTACCCTAACCCTCACCCTAACCCTAACCCTAACCCTAAGCTACCCTTGACGGCTTCTGCCTCCAATAGATTTCCTAAGCACTAGTGTTTTAAGGAACATGTTAAAAAGAGAATCCTAATGTGATTTCTTGATAATGGGTGTGTTCCTTATCTTCTCCTCGTGTCTAAACTCTTCTCCATGGCTGGACCCCCAAATAATATTCCTTTACGTGCTAAGGGGTATCTAGAGAGTGGGATAGGTTTAATAACTACCCTCACCCTAACGCGTACCCTAACCCTAACCCCTACCCTAACACTAACGCGTACCCTAATCCTAACCCGTACCCTAAACCGAGCCCTAACCCTAACACTAGCCCTAACCCTAACCCTAACCCATACCCTACGCCCTACCCGAACCTCTCCCCGAACCCGTACCCTAAGCAATACCCTAACCCTCACCCTAACCCTAACCCTAACCCTAAGCTACCCTTGACTGCTTCTGCCTCCAATAGATTTCCTAAGCACTATTGTTTTAAGGAACAGGTTAAAAAGAGAATCCTAATGTGATTTCGTGATAATGGGAGTGTTCCTTATCTTCTCCTAGTGTCTAAACTCTTCTCCATGGCTGGACCCCCAATAATATTCCTGTACGTGCTAAGGGGTATCTAGAGAGTGGGATAGGTTTAATAACTACCCTCACCCGAACGCGTACACTAACCCTAACCCCTACACTAACCCTAACGCGTACCCTAATCCTAACCTGTACCCTAAACCGAGCCCTAACCCTAACCCTAACCCATACCCTACGCCCTACCCGAACCCCTCCCCGAACCCGTACCCTAAGCCGTACCCTAACCCTCACCCTAACCCTAACCCTAACCCTAAGCTACCCTTGACTGCTTCTGCCTCCAAGAGATTTCCTAAGCACTAGTGTTTTAAGGAACATGTTAAAAAGAGAATCCTAATGTGATTTCTTGATAATGGGTGTGTTCCTTATCTTCTCCTCGTGTCTAAACTCTTCTCCATGGCTGGACCCCCAAATAATATTCCTTTATGTGCTAAGGGGTATCTAGAGAGTGTGATAGGTTTAATAACTACCCTCACCCTAACGCGTACCCTAACCCTAACTCCTACCCTAACCCTAGCGCGTACCCTAATCCTAACCCGTACCCTAAACCGAGCCCTAACCCTAACACTAACTCTAACCCTAACCCTAACCCATACCCTACGCCCTACCCGAATCCCTCCCTGAACCCGTACCCTAACCCTCACCCTCACCCTAACCCTAACCCTAACCCTAAGCTACCCTTGACCGCTTCTTCCTCCAATAGATTTCCTAAGCAATAGTGTTTTAAGGAACAGGTTAAAAAGAGAATCCTAATGTAATTTCTTGATAATGGGTGTGTTCCTTATCTTCTCCTCGTGTCTAAACTCTTCTCCATGGCTGGACCCCCAAATAATATTCCTTTACGTGCTAAGGGGTATCTAGAGATTGGGATAGGTTTAATAACTACCCTCACCCTAACGCGTACCCTAACCCTAACCCCTACCCTAACCCTAACGCGTACCCTAATCCTAACCCGTACCCTAAACCGAGCCCTAACCCTAACACTAGCCCTAACCCTAACCCTAACCCATACCCTACGCCCTACCCGAACCTCTCCACGAACCCGTACCCTAAGCAATACCCTAACCCTCACCCTAACCCTAACCCTAACCCTAAGCTACCCTTGACTGCTTCTGCCTCCAATAGATTTCCTAAGCACTAGTGTTTTAAGGAACAGGTTAAAAAGAGAATCCTAATGTGATTTCGTGATAATGGGAGTGTTCCTTATCTTCTCCTAGTGTCTAAACTCTTCTCCATGGCTGGACCCCCAATAATATTCCTGTACGTGCTAAGGGGTATCTAGAGAGTGGGATAGGTTTAATAACTACCCTCACCCGAACGCGTACACTAACCCTAACCCCTACCCTAACCCTAACGCGTACCCTAATCCTAACCTGTACCCTAAACCGAGCCCTAACCCTAACCCTAACCCATACCCTACGCCCTACCCGAACCCCTCCCCGAACCCGTACCCTAAGCCGTACCCTAACCCTCACCCTAACCCTAACCCTAACCCTAAGCTACCCTTGACTGCTTCTGCCTCCAAGAGATTTCCTAAGCACTAGTGTTTTAAGGAACATGTTAAAAAGAGAATCCTAATGTGATTTCTTGATAATGGGTGTGTTCCTTATCTTCTCCTCCTGTCTAAACTCTTCTCCATGGCTGGACCCCCAAATAATATTCCTTTATGTGCTAAGGGGTATCTAGAGAGTGTGATAGGTTTAATAACTACCCTCACCCTAACGCGTACCCTAACCCTAACTCCTACCCTAACCCTAGCGCGTACCCTAATCCTAACCCGTACCCTAAACCGAGCCCTAACCCTAACACTAACTCTAACCCTAACCCTAACCCATACCCTACGCCCTACCCGAACCCCTCCCTGAACCCGTACCCTAAACCGTACCCTAACCCTCACCCTAACCCTAACCCTAACCCTAAGCTACCCTTGACGGCTTCTGCCTCCAATAGAATTCCTAAGCACTAGTGTTTTAAGGAACAGGTTAAAAAGAGAATCCTAATGTGATTTCTTGATAATGGGTGTGTTCCTTATCTTCTCCTCGTGTCTAAACTCTTCTCCATGGCTGGACCCCCAAATAATATTCCTTTACGTGCTAAGGGGTATCTAGAGAGTGGGATAGGTTTAATAACTACCCTCACCCTAACGCGTACCCTAACCCTAACCCCTACCCTAACCCTAACGCGTACCCTAATCCTCACCCGTACCCTAAACCGAGCCCTAACCCTAACACTAGCCCTAACCCTAACCCTAACCCATACCCTACGCCCTACCCGAACCTCTCCCCGAACCCGTACCCTAAGCAATACCCTAACCCTCACCCTAACCCTAACCCTAACCCTAAGCTACCCTTGACTGCTTCTGCCTCCAATAGATTTCCTAAGCACTAGTGTTTTAAGGAACAGGTTAAAAAGAGAATCCTAATGTGATTTCGTGATAATGGGAGTGTTCCTTATCTTCTCCTAGTGTCTAAACTCTTCTCCATGGCTGGACCCCCAATAATATTCCTGTACGTGCTAAGGGGTATCTAGAGAGTGGGATAGGTTTAATAACTACCCTCACCCGAATGCGTACACTAACCCTAACCCCTACCCTAACCCTAACGCGTACCCTAATCCTAACCTGTACCCTAAACCGAGCCCTAACCCTAACCCTAACCCATACCCTACGCCCTACCCGAACCCCTCCCCGAACCCGTACCCTAAGCCGTACCCTAACCCTCACCCTAACCCTAACCCTAACCCTAAGCTACCCTTGACTGCTTCTGCCTCCAAGAGATTTCCTAAGCACTAGTGTTTTAAGGAACATGTTAAAAAGAGAATCCTAATGTGATTTCTTGATAATGGGTGTGTTCCTTATCTTCTCCTCGTGTCTAAACTCTTCTCCATGGCTGGACCCCCAAATAATATTCCTTTATGTGCTAAGGGGTATCTAGAGAGTGTGATAGGTTTAATAACTACCCTCACCCTAACGCGTACCCTAACCCTAACTCCTACCCTAACCCTAGCGCGTACCCTAATCCTAACCCGTACCCTAAACCGAGCCCTAACCCTAACACTAACTCTAACCCTAACCCTAACCCATACCCTACGCCCTACCCGAATCCCTCCCTGAACCCGTACCCTAACCCTCACCCTCACCCTAACCCTAACCCTAACCCTAAGCTACCCTTGACGGCTTCTGCCTCCAATAGATTTCCTAAGCAATAGTGTTTTAAGGAACAGGTTAAAAAGAGAATCCTAATGTGATTTCTTTATAATGGGTGTGTTCCTTATCTTCTCCTCGTGTCTAAACTCTTCTCCATGGCTGGACCCCCAAATAATATTCCTTTACGTGCTAAGGGGTATCTAGAGAGTGGGATAGGTTTAATAACTACCCTCACCCTAACGCGTACCCTAACCCTAACCCCTACCCTAACCCTAACGCGTACCCTAATCCTCACCCGTACCCTAAACCGAGCCCTAACCCTAACACTAGCCCTAACCCTAACCCTAACCCATACCCTACGCCCTACCCGAACCTCTCCCCGAACCCGTACCCTAAGCAATACCCTAACCCTCACCCTAACCCTAACCCTAACCCTAAGCTACCCTTGACTGCTTCTGCCTCCAATAGATTTCCTAAGCACTAGTGTTTTAAGGAACAGGTTAAAAAGAGAATCCTAATGTGATTTCGTGATAATGGGAGTGTTCCTTATCTTCTCCTAGTGTCTAAACTCTTCTCCATGGCTGGACCCCCAATAATATTCCTGTACGTGCTAAGGGGTATCTAGAGAGTGGGATAGGTTTAATAACTACCCTCACCCGAACGCGTACACTAACCCTAACCCCTACCCTAACCCTAACGCGTACCCTAATCCTAACCTGTACCCTAAACCGAGCCCTAACCCTAACCCTAACCCATACCCTACGCCCTACCCGAACCTCTCCCCGAACCCGTACCCTAAGCCGTACCCTAACCCTCACCCTAACCCTAACCCTAACCCTAAGCTACCCTTGACTGCTTCTGCCTCCAAGAGATTTCCTAAGCACTCGTGTTTTAAGGAACATGTTAAAAAGAGAATCCTAATGTGATTTCTTTATAATGGGTGTGTTCCTTATCTTCTCCTCGTGTCTAAACTCTTCTCCATGGCTGGACCCCCAAATAATATTCCTTTACGTGCTAAGGGGTATCTAGAGAGTGGGATAGGTTTAATAACTACCCTCACCCTAACGCGTACCCTAACCCTAACTCCTACCCTAACCCTAGCGCGTACCCTAATCCTAACCCGTACCCTAAACCGAGCCCTAACCCTAACACTAACTCTAACCCTAACCCTAACCCATACCCTATGCCCTACCCGAATCCCTCCCTGAACCCGTACCCTAACCCTCACCCTCACCCTAACCCTAACCCTAACCCTAAGCTACCCTTGACGGCTTCTGCCTCCAATAGATTTCCTAAGCAATAGTGTTTTAAGGAACAGGTTAAAAAGAGAATCCTAATGTGATTTCTTGATAATGGGTGTGTTCCTTATCTTCTCCTCGTGTCTAAACTCTTCTCCATGGCTGGACCCCCAAATAATATTCCTTTACGTGCTAAGGGGTATCTAGAGAGTGGGATAGGTTTAATAACTACCCTCACCCTAACGCGTACCCTAACCCTAACCCCTACCCTAACACTAACGCGTACCCTAATCCTAACCCGTACCCTAAACCGAGCCCTAACCCTAACACTAGCCCTAACCCTAACCCTAACCCATACCCTACGCCCTACCCGAACCTCTCCCCGAACCCGTACCCTAAGCAATACCCTAACCCTCACCCTAACCCTAACCCTAACCCTAAGCTACCCTTGACTGCTTCTGCCTCCAATAGATTTCCTAAGCACTAGTGTTTTAAGGAACAGGTTAAAAAGAGAATCCTAATGTGATTTCGTGATAATGGGAGTGTTCCTTATCTTCTCCTAGTGTCTAAACTCTTCTCCATGGCTGGACCCCCAATAATATTCCTGTACGTGCTAAGGGGTATCTAGAGAGTGGGAGAGGTTTAATAACTACCCTCACCCGAACGCGTACACTAACCCTAACCCCTACCCTAACCCTAACGTGTACCCTAATCCTAACCTGTACCCTAAACCGAGCCCTAACCCTAACCTTAACCCATACCCTACGCCCTACCCGAACCCCTCCCCGAACCCGTACCCTAAGCCGTACCCTAAACCTCACCCTAACCCTAACCCTAACCCTAAGCTACCCTTGACTGCTTCTGCCTCCAAGAGATTTCCTAAGCACTAGTGTTTTAAGGAACATGTTAAAAAGAGAATCCTAATGTGATTTCTTGATAATGGGTGTGTTCCTTATCTTCTCCTCCTGTCTAAACTCTTCTCCATGGCTGGACCCCCAAATAATATTCCTTTATGTGCTAAGGGGTATCTAGAGAGTGTGATAGGTTTAATAACTACCCTCACCCTAACGCGTACCCTAACCCTAACTCCTACCCTAACCCTAGCGCGTACCCTAATCCTAACCCGTACCCTAAACCGAGCCCTAACCCTAACACTAACTCTAACCCTAACCCTAACCCATACCCTACGCCCTACCCGAACCCCTCCCTGAACCCGTACCCTAAACCGTACCCTAACCCTCACCCTAACCCTAACCCTAACCCTAAGCTACCCTTGACGGCTTCTGCCTCCAATAGAATTCCTAAGCACTAGTGTTTTAAGGAACAGGTTAAAAAGAGAATCCTAATGTGATTTCTTGATAATGGGTGTGTTCCTTATCTTCTCCTCGTGTCTAAACTCTTCTCCATGGCTGGACCCCCAAATAATATTCCTTTACGTGCTAAGGGGTATCTAGAGAGTGGGATAGGTTTAATAACTACCCTCACCCTAACGCGTACCCTAACCCTAACCCCTACCCTAACCCTAACGCGTACCCTAATCCTAACCCGTACCCTAAACCGAGCCCTAACCCTAACACTAGCCCTAACCCTAACCCTAACCCATACCCTACGCCCTACCCGAACCTCTCCCCGAACCCGTACCCTAAGCAATACCCTAACCCTCACCCTAACCCTAACCCTAACACTAAGCTACCCTTGACTGCTTCTGCCTCCAATAGATTTCCTAAGCACTAATGTTTTAAGGAACAGGTTAAAAAGAGAATCCTAATGTGATTTCGTGATAATGGGTGTGTTCCTTATCTTCTCCTAGTGTCTAAACTCTTCTCCATGGCTGGACCCCCAAATAATATTCCTTTACGTGCTAAGGGGTATCTAGAGAGTGTGATAGTTTTAATAACTACCCTCACCCTAACGCGTACCCTAACCCTAACCGCTACCCTAACCCTAACGAGTACCCTAATCCTAACCCGTACCCTAAACCGAGCCCTAACCCTAACACTAACCCTAACCCTAACCCTAACCCATACCCTACGCCCTACCCGAAATCCTCCCCGAACCCGTACCCTAAGCCGTACCCTAACCCTCACCCTAACCCTAACCCTAACCCTAAGCTACCCTTGACTGCTTCTGCCTCCAATAGATTTCCTAAGCACTAGTGTTTTAAGGAACATGTTAAAAAGAGAATCCTAATGTGATTTCTTGATAATGGGTGTGTTCCTAATCTTCTCCTTGTGTCTAAACTCTTCTCCATGGCTGGACCCCCAAATAATATTCCTTTACGTGCTAAGGGGTATCTAGAGAGTGGGATAGGTTTAATAACTACCCTCACCCTAACGCGTACCCTAACCCTAACCCCTACCCTAACCCTAACGCGTACCCTAATCCTAACCAGTACCCTAAACCGAGCCCTAACCCTAACACTAACCCTAACCCTAACCCTAACCCATAGCCTACGCCCTACCCGAACCCCTCCCCGAACCCGTACCCTAAGCCATACCCTAACCCTAACCCTAACCCTAAGCTACCCTTGACTGCTTCTGCCTCCAATAGATTTCCTAAGCACTAGTGTTTTAAGGAACAGGTTAAAAAGAGAATCCTAATGTGATTTCTTGATAATGGTTGTGTTCCTTATCTTCTCCTAGTGTCTAAACTCTTCTCCATGGCTGGACCCCCAATAATATTCCCTTACGTGCTAAGGGGTATCTAGAGAGTGGGATAGGTTTAATAACTACCCTCACCCGAACGTGTACACTAACCCTAACCCCTACCCTAACCCTAACGCGTACCCTAATCCTAACCTGTACCCTAAACCGAGCCCTAACCCTAACCCTAACCCATACCCTACGCCCTACCCGAACCCCTCCCCGAACCCGTACCCTAAGCCGTACCCTAACCCTCACCCTAACCCTAACCCTAACCCTAAGCTACCCTTGACGGCTTCTGCCTCCAATAGATTTCCTAAGCACTAGTGTTTTAAGGAACATGTTAAAAAGAGAATCCTCATGTGATTTCTTGATAATGGGTGTGTTCCTTATCTTCTCCTCGTGTCTAAACTCTTCTCCATGGCTGCAGCCCCAAATAATATTCCTTTATGTGCTAAGGGGTATCTAGAGAGTGTGATAGGTTTAATAACTACCCTCACCCTAACGCGTACCCTAACCCTAACACCTACCCTAACCCTAGCGCGTACCCTAATCCTAACCCGTACCCTAAACCGAGCCCTAACCCTAACACTAACTCTAACCCTAACCCTAACCCATACCCTACGCCCTACCCGAACCCCTCCCTGAACCCGTACCCTAAACCGTACCCTAACCCTCACCCTAACCCTAACCCTAACCCTAAGCTACCCTTGACGGCTTCTGCCTCCAATAGATTTCCTAAGCACTAGTGTTTTAAGGAACAGGTTAAAAAGAGAATCCTAATGTGATTTCTTGATAATGGGTGTGTTCCTTATCTTCTCCTCGTGTCTAAACTCTTCTCCATGGCTGGACCCCCAAATAATATTCCTTTACGTGCTAAGGGGTATCTAGAGAGTGGGATAGGTTTAATAAATACCCTCACCCTAACGCGTACCCTAACCCTAACCCCTACCCTAACCCTAACGCGTACCCTAATCCTAACCCGTACCCTAAACCGAGACCTAACCCTAACATTAGCCCTAACCCTAACCCTAACCCATACCCTACGCCCTACCCGAACCTCTCCTCGAACCCGTACCCTAAGCAATACCCTAACCCTCACCCTAACCCTAACACTAACCCTAAGCTACCCTTGACTGCTTCTGCCTCCAATAGATTTCCTAAGCACTAATGTTTTAAGGAACATGTTAAAAAGAGAATCCTAATGTGATTTCGTGATAATGGGAGTGTTCCTTATCTTCTCCTAGTTTCTAAACTCTTCTCCATGGCTGGACCCCCAATAATATTCCTGTACGTGCTAAGGGGTATCTAGAGAGTGGGATAGGTTTAATAACTACCCTCACCCGAACGCGTACACTAACCCTAACCCCTACCCTAACCCTAACGCGTACCCTAATCCTAACCTGTACCCTAAACCGAGCCCTAACCCTTACCCTAACCCATACCCTACGCCCTACCCGAACCCCTCCCCGAACCCGTACCCTAAGCCGTACCCTAACCCTCACCCTAACCCTAAACCTAACCCTAAGCTACCCTTGACTGCTTCTGCCTCCAATAGATTTCCTAAGCACTAATGTTTTAAGGAACAGGTTAAAAAGAGAATCCTAATGTGATTTCGTGATAATGGGAGTGTTCCTTATCTTCTCCTCGTATCTAAACTCTTCTCCATGGCTGGACCCCCAATAATATTCCTGTACGTGCTAAGGGGTATCTAGAGAGTGGGATAGGTTTAATAACTACCCTCACCCGAACGCGTACACTAACCCTAACCACTACCCTAACCCTAACGCGTACCCTAATCCTAACCTGTACCCTAAACCGAGCCCTAACCCTAACCCTAACCCATACCCTACGCCCTACCCGAACCCCTCCCCGAACCCGTACCCTAAGCCGTACCCTAACCCTCACCCTAACCCTAACCCTAACCCTAAGCTACCCTTGACTGCTTCTGCCTCCAAGAGATTTCCTAAGCACTAGTGTTTTAAGGAACATGTTAAAAAGAGAATCCTAATGTGATTTCTTGATAATGGGTGTGTTCCTAATCTTCTCCTTGTGTCTAAACTCTTCTCCATGGCTGGACCCCCAAATAATATTCCTTTACGTGCTAAGGGGTATCTAGAGAGTGGGATAGGTTTAATAACTACCCTCACCCTAACGCGTACCCTAACCCTAACCCCTACCCTAACCCTAACGCGTACCCTAATCCTAACCCGTACCCTAAACCGAGCCCTAACCCTAACACTAACCCTAACCCTAACCCTAACCCATACCCTACGCCCTACCCGAAATCCTCCCCGAACCCGTACCCTAAGCCGTACCCTAACCCTCACCCTAACCCTAACCCTAACCCTAAGCTACCCTTGACTGCTTCTGCCTCCAATAGATTTCCTAAGCACTAGTGTTTTAAGGAACATGTTAAAAAGAGAATCCTAATGTGATTTCTTGATAATGGGTGTGTTCCTAATCTTCTCCTTGTGTCTAAACTCTTCTCCATGGCTGGACCCCCAAATAATATTCCTTTACGTGCTAAGGGGTATCTAGAGAGTGGGATAGGTTTAATAACTACCCTCACCCTAACGCGTACCCTAACCCTAACCCCTACCCTAACCCTAACGCGTACCCTAATCCTAACCCGTACCCTAAACCGAGCCCTAACCCTAACACTAACCCTAACCCTAACCCTAACCCATAGCCTACGCCCTACCCGAACCCCTCCCCGAACCCGTACCCTAAGCCATACCCTAACCCTAACCCTAACCCTAAGCTACCCTTGACTGCTTCTGCCTCCAATAGATTTCCTAAGCACTAGTGTTTTAAGGAACAGGTTAAAAAGAGAATCCTAATGTGATTTCTTGATAATGGTTGTGTTCCTTATCTTCTCCTAGTGTCTAAACTCTTCTCCATGGCTGGACCCCCAATAATATTCCCTTACGTGCTAAGGGGTATCTAGAGAGTGGGATAGGTTTAATAACTACCCTCACCCGAACGTGTACACTAACCCTAACCCCTACCCTAACCCTAACGCGTACCCTAATCCTAACCTGTACCCTAAACCGAGCCCTAACCCTAACCCTAACCCATACCCTACGCCCTACCCGAACCCCTCCCCGAACCCGTACCCTAAGCCGTACCCTAACCCTCACCCTAACCCTAACCCTAACCCTAAGCTACCCTTGACGGCTTCTGCCTCCAATAGATTTCCTAAGCACTAGTGTTTTAAGGAACATGTTAAAAAGAGAATCCTCATGTGATTTCTTGATAATGGGTGTGTTCCTTATCTTCTCCTCGTGTCTAAACTCTTCTCCATGGCTGCAGCCCCAAATAATATTCCTTTATGTGCTAAGGGGTATCTAGAGAGTGTGATAGGTTTAATAACTACCCTCACCCTAACGCGTACCCTAACCCTAACACCTACCCTAACCCTAGCGCGTACCCTAATCCTAACCCGTACCCTAAACCGAGCCCTAACCCTAACACTAACTCTAACCCTAACCCTAACCCATACCCTACGCCCTACCCGAACCCCTCCCTGAACCCGTACCCTAAACCGTACCCTAACCCTCACCCTAACCCTAACCCTAACCCTAAGCTACCCTTGACGGCTTCTGCCTCCAATAGATTTCCTAAGCACTAGTGTTTTAAGGAACAGGTTAAAAAGAGAATCCTAATGTGATTTCTTGATAATGGGTGTGTTCCTTATCTTCTCCTCGTGTCTAAACTCTTCTCCATGGCTGGACCCCCAAATAATATTCCTTTACGTGCTAAGGGGTATCTAGAGAGTGGGATAGGTTTAATAAATACCCTCACCCTAACGCGTACCCTAACCCTAACCCCTACCCTAACCCTAACGCGTACCCTAATCCTAACCCGTACCCTAAACCGAGACCTAACCCTAACATTAGCCCTAACCCTAACCCTAACCCATACCCTACGCCCTACCCGAACCTCTCCTCGAACCCGTACCCTAAGCAATACCCTAACCCTCACCCTAACCCTAACACTAACCCTAAGCTACCCTTGACTGCTTCTGCCTCCAATAGATTTCCTAAGCACTAATGTTTTAAGGAACATGTTAAAAAGAGAATCCTAATGTGATTTCGTGATAATGGGAGTGTTCCTTATCTTCTCCTAGTTTCTAAACTCTTCTCCATGGCTGGACCCCCAATAATATTCCTGTACGTGCTAAGGGGTATCTAGAGAGTGGGATAGGTTTAATAACTACCCTCACCCGAACGCGTACACTAACCCTAACCCCTACCCTAACCCTAACGCGTACCCTAATCCTAACCTGTACCCTAAACCGAGCCCTAACCCTTACCCTAACCCATACCCTACGCCCTACCCGAACCCCTCCCCGAACCCGTACCCTAAGCCGTACCCTAACCCTCACCCTAACCCTAAACCTAACCCTAAGCTACCCTTGACTGCTTCTGCCTCCAATAGATTTCCTAAGCACTAATGTTTTAAGGAACAGGTTAAAAAGAGAATCCTAATGTGATTTCGTGATAATGGGAGTGTTCCTTATCTTCTCCTCGTATCTAAACTCTTCTCCATGGCTGGACCCCCAATAATATTCCTGTACGTGCTAAGGGGTATCTAGAGAGTGGGATAGGTTTAATAACTACCCTCACCCGAACGCGTACACTAACCCTAACCACTACCCTAACCCTAACGCGTACCCTAATCCTAACCTGTACCCTAAACCGAGCCCTAACCCTAACCCTAACCCATACCCTACGCCCTACCCGAACCCCTCCCCGAACCCGTACCCTAAGCCGTACCCTAACCCTCACCCTAACCCTAACCCTAACCCTAAGCTACCCTTGACTGCTTCTGCCTCCAAGAGATTTCCTAAGCACTAGTGTTTTAAGGAACATGTTAAAAAGAGAATCCTAATGTGATTTTTTGATAATGGATGTGTTCCTTATCTTCTCCTCGTGTCTAAACTCTTCTCCATGGCTGGACCCCCAAATAATATTCCTTTATGTGCTAAGGGGTATCTAGAGAGTGTGATAGGTTTAATAACTACCCTCACCCTAACGCGTACCCTAACCCTAACTCCTACCCTAACCCTAGCTCGTACCCTAATCCTAACCCGTACCCTAAACCGAGCCCTAACCCTAACACTAACTCTAACCCTAACCCTAACCCGTACCCTACGCCCTACCCGAAACCCTCCCTGAACCCGTACCCTAAACCGTACCCTAACCCTCACCCTAACCCTAACCCTAACCCTAAGCTACCCTTGACGGCTTCTGCCTCCAATAGATTTCCTAAGCACTAGTGTTTTAAGGAACAGGTTAAAAAGAGAATCCTAATGTGATTTCTTGATAATGGGTGTGTTCCTTATCTTCTCCTCGTGTCTAAACTCTTCTCCATGGCTGGACCCCCAAATAATATTCCTTTAAGTGCTAAGGGGTATCTAGAGAGTGGGATAGGTTTAATAACTACCCTCACCCTAACGCGTAACCTAACCCTAACCCCTACCCTAACCCTAACGCGTACCCTAATCCTAACCCGTACCCTAAACCAAGCCCTAAACCTAACACTAGCCCTAACCCTAACCCTAACCCATACCCTACGCCCTACCCGAACCTCTCCCCGAACCCGTACCCTAAGCAATACCCTAACCCTCACCCTAACCCTAACCCTAACCCTAAGCTACCCTTGACTGCTTCTGCCTCCAATAGATTTCCTAAGCACTAGTGTTTTAAGGAACAGGTTAAAAAGAGAATCCTAATGTGATTTCGTGATAATGGGAGTGTTCCTTATCTTCTCCTAGTGTCTAAACTCTTCTCCATGGCTGGACCCCCAATAATATTCCTGTACGTGCTAAGGGGTATCTAGAGAGTGGGATAGGTTTAATAACTACCCTCACCCGAACGCGTACACTAACCCTAACCACTACCCTAACCCTAACGCGTACCCTAATCCTAACCTGTACCCTAAACCGAGCCCTAACCCTAACCCTAACCCATACCCTACGCCCTACCCGAACACCTCCCCGAACCCGTACCCTAAGCCGTACCCTAACCCTCACCCTAAGCCTAACCCTAACCCTAAGCTACCCTTGACGGCTTCTGCCTCCAATAGATTCCCTAAGCAGTAGTGTTTTAAGGAACATGTTAAAAATAGAATCCTAATGTGATTTCTTGATAATGGGTGTGTTCCTTGTCTTCTCCTCGTGTCTAAACTCTTCTCCATGGCTGGACCCCCAAATAATATTCCTTTATGTGCTAAGGGGTATCTAGAGAGTGGGATAGGTTTAATAACTACCCTCACCCTAACGCATACCCTAACCCTAACCCCTACCCTAACCCTAGCGCGTACCCTAATCCTAACCCGTACCCTAAACCGAGCCCTAACCCTAACACTAACTCTAACCCTAACCCTAACCCATACCCTACGCCCTACCCGAACCCCTCCCTGAACCCGTACCCTAAACCGTACCCTAACCCTCACCCTAACCCTAACCCTAAGCTACCCTTGACGGCTTCTGCCTCCAATAGATTTCCTAAGCACTAGTGTTTTAAGGAACAGGTTAAAAAGAGAATCCTAATGTGATTTTTTGATAATGGGTGTGTTCCTTATCTTCTCCTCGTGTCTAAACTCTTCTGGATGGCTGGACCCCCAAATAATATTCCTTTACGTGCTAAGGGGTATCTAGAGAGTGGGATAGGTTTAATAACTACCCTCACCCTAATGCGTACCCTAACCCTAACGCCTACCCTAACCCTAACGCGTACCCTAATCCTAACCCGTACCCTAAACCGAGCCCTAACCCTAACATTAGCCCTAACCCTAACCCTAACCCATACCGTACGCCCTACCCGAACCCCTCCCCGAACCCATACCCTAAGCCGTACCCTAACCCTCACCCTAACCCTAACCCTAACCCTAAGCTACCCTTGACTGCTTCTGCCTCCAATAGATTTCCTAAGCACTAGTGTTTTAAGGAACAGGTTAAAAAGAGAATCCTAATGTGATTTCTTGATAATGGGTGTGTTCCTTATCTTCTCCTAGTGTCTAAACCCTTCTCCATGGCTGGACCCCCAAATAATATTCCTTTACGTGCTAAGGGGTATCTAGAGAGTGGGATAGGTTTAATAACTACCCTCACCCTAGTGCGTACCATAACCCTAACCCCTACCCTAACCCTAACGCATACACTAATCCTAACCCGTACCCTAAACCGAGCCCTAACCCTAACACTAACCCTAACCCTAACCCTAACCCATAGCCTACGCCCTACCCGAACCCCTCCCCGAACCCGTACCCTAAGCCATACCCTAACCCTAACCCTAACCCTAAGCTACCCTTGACTGCTTCTGCCTCCAATAGATTTCCTAAGCACTAGTGTTTTAAGGAACAGGTTAAAAAGAGAATCCTAATGTGATTTCGTGATAATGAGAGTGTTCCTTATCTTCTCCTAGTGTCTAAACTCTTCTCCATGGCTGGACCCCCAATAATATTCCTGTACGTGCTAAGGGGTATCTAGAGAGTGGGATAGGTTTAATAACTACCCTCACCCGAACGCGTACACTAACCCTAACCCCTACCCTAACCCTAACGCGTACCCTAATCCTAACCTGTACCCTAAACCGAGCCCTAACCCTAACCCTAACCCATACCCTACGCCCTACCCGAACACCTCCCCGAACCCGTACCCTAAGCCGTACCCTAACCCTCACCCTAAGCCTAACCCTAACCCTAAGCTACCCTTGACGGCTTCTGCCTCCAATAGATTCCCTAAGCAGTAGTGTTTTAAGGAACATGTTAAAAATAGAATCCTAATGTGATTTCTTGATAATGGGTGTGTTCCTTGTCTTCTCCTCGTGTCTAAACTCTTCTCCATGGCTGGACCCCCAAATAATATTCCTTTATGTGCTAAGGGGTATCTAGAGAGTGGGATAGGTTTAATAACTACCCTCACCCTAACGCATACCCTAACTCTAACCCCTACCCTAACCCTAGCGCGTACCCTAATCCTAACCCGTACCCTAAACCGAGCCCTAACCCTAACACTAACTCTAACCCTAACCCTAACCCATACCCTACGCCCTACCCGAACCCCTCCCTGAACCCGTACCCTAAACCGTACCCTAACCCTCACCCTAACCCTAACCCTAACCCTAAGCTACCCTTGACGGCTTCTGCCTCCAATAGATTTCCTAAGCACTAGTGTTTTAAGGAACAGGTTAAAAAGAGAATCCTAATGTGATTTTTTGATAATGGGTGTGTTCCTTATCTTCTCCTCGTGTCTAAACTCTTCTCCATGGCTGGACCCCCAAATAATATTCCTTTACGTGCTAAGGGGTATCTAGAGAGTGGGATAGGTTTAATAACTACCCTCACCCTAACGCGTACCCTAACCCTAACCCCTACCCTAACCCTAACGCGTACCCTAATCCTAACCCGTACCCTAAACCGAGCCCTAACCCTAACACTAGCCGTAACCCTAACCCTAACCCATACCGTACGCCCTACCCGAACCCCTCCCCGAACCCATACCCTAAGCCGTACCCTAACCCTCACCCTAACCCTAAACCTAACCCTAAGCTACCCTTGACTGCTTCTGCCTCCAATAGATTTCCTAAGCACTAGTGTTTTAAGGAACAGGTTAAAAAGAGAATCCTAATGTGATTTCTTGATAATGGGTGTGTTCCTTATCTTCTCCTAGTGTCTAAACCCTTCTCCATGGCTGGACCCCCAAATAATATTCCTTTACGTGCTAAGGGGTATCTAGAGAGTGGGATAGGTTTAATAACTACCCTCACCCTAGTGCGTACCATAACCCTAACCCCTACCCTAACCCTAACGCATACACTAATCCTAACCCGTACCCTAAACCGAGCCCTAACCCTAACACTAACCCTAACCCTAACCCTAACCCATAGCCTACGCCCTACCCGAACCCCTCCCCGAACCCGTACCCTAAGCCATACCCTAACCCTAACCCTAACCCTAAGCTACCCTTGACTGCTTCTGCCTCCAATAGATTTCCTAAGCACTAGTGTTTTAAGGAACAGGTTAAAAAGAGAATCCTAATGTGATTTCTTGATAATGGTTGTGTTCCTTATCTTCTCCTAGTGTCTAAACTCTTCTCCATGGCTGGACCCCCAATAATATTCCCTTACGTGCTAAGGGGTATCTAGAGAGTGGGATAGGTTTAATAACTACCCTCACCCGAACGTGTACACTAACCCTAACCCCTACCCTAACCCTAACGCGTACCCTAATCCTAACCTGTACCCTAAACCGAGCCCTAACCCTAACCCTAACCCATACCCTACGCCCTACCCGAACCCCTCCCCGAACCCGTACCCTAAGCCGTACCCTAACCCTCACCCTAACCCTAACCCTAACCCTAAGCTACCCTTGACTGCTTCTGCCTCCAAGAGATTTCCTAAGCACTAGTGTTTTAAGGAACATGTTAAAAAGAGAATCCTAATGTGATTTCTTGATAATGGGTGTGTTCCTTATCTTCTCCTCGTGTCTAAACTCTTCTCCATGGCTGGACCCCCAAATAATATTCCTTTATGTGCTAAGGGGTATCTAGAGAGTGTGATAGGTTTAATAACTACCCTCACCCTAACGCGTACCCTAACCCTAACTCCTACCCTAACCCTAGCGCGTACCCTAATCCTAACCCGTACCCTAAACCGAGCCCTAACCCTAACACTAGCCCTAACCCTAACCCTAACCCATACCCTACGCCCTACCCGAACCCCTCCCTGAACCCGTACCCTAAACCGTACCCTAACCTTCACCCTAACCCTAACCCTAACCCTAAGCTACCCTTGACGGCTTCTGCCTCCAATAGATTTCCTAAGCAGTAGTGTTTTAAGGAACAGGTTAAAAAGAGAATCCTAATGTGATTTCTTGATAATGGGTGTGTTCCTTATCTTCTCCTAGTGTCTAAACCCTTCTCCATGGCTGGACCCCCAAATAATATTCCTTTACGTGCTAAGGGGTATCTAGAGAGTGGGATAGGTTTAATAACTACCCTCACCCTAAAGCGTATCCTAACCCTAACCCCTACCCTAACCCTAACGCATACCCTAATCCTAACCCGTACCCTAAACCCAGCCCTAACCCTAACACTAGCACTAACCCTAACCCTAACCCATAACCTACGCCCTACCCGAACCCCTCCCCGAACCCGTACCCTAAGCCATACCCTAAACCTCACCCTAACCCTAATCCTAACCCTAAGCTACCCTTGACTGCTTCTTCCTCCAATACATTTCCTAAGCACTAGTGTTTTAAGGAACAGGTTAAAAAGAGAATCCTAATGTGATTTCGTGATAATGGGTGTGTTCCTTATCTTCTCCTAGTGTCTAAACTCTTCTCCATGGCTGGACCCCCAATAATATTCCTGTACGTGCTAAGGGGTATCTAGAGAGTGGGATAGGTTTAATAACTACCCTCACCCTAATGCGTACACTAACCCTAACCCCTACCCTAACCCTAACGCATACCCTAATCCTAACCCGTACCCTAAACCGAGCCCTAACCCTAACACTAGCCCTAACCCTAACCCTAACCCATACCCTACGCCCTACCCGAACACCTCCCCGAACCCGTACCCTAAGCCGTACCCTAACCCTCACCCTAACCCTAACCCTAACCCTAAGCTACCCTTGATGGCTTCTGCCTCCAATAGATTTCCTAAGCACTAGTGTTTTAAGGAACATGTTAAAAAGAGAATCCTAATGTGATTTCTTGATAATGGGTGTGTTCCTTGTCTTCTCCTCGTGTCTAAACTCTTCTCCATGGCTGGACCCCCAAATAATATTCCTTTATGTGCTAAGGGGTATCTAGAGAGTGTGATAGGTTTAATAACTACCCTCACCCTAACGCGTACCCTAACCCTAACACCTACCCTAACACTAGCGCGTACCCTAATCCTAACCCGTACCCTAAACCGAGCCCTAACCCTAACACTAGCCCTAACCCTAACCCTAACCCATACCCTACGCCCTACCCGAACCCCTCCCTGAACCCGTACCCTAAACCGTACCCTAACCCTCACCCTAACCCTAACCCTAACCCTAAGCTACCCTTGACGGCTTCTGCCTCCAATAGATTTCCTAAGCACTAGTGTTTTAAGGAACAGGTTAAAAAGAGAATCCTAATGTGATTTCTTGATAATGGGTGTGTTCCTTATCTTCTCCTAGTGTCTAAACCCTTCTCCATGGCTGGACCCCCAAATAATATTCCTTTACGTGCTAAGGGGTATCTAGAGAGTGGGATAGGTTTAATAACTACCCTCACCCTAAAGCGTATCCTAACCCTAACCCCTACCCTAACCCTAACGCATACCCTAATCCTAACCCGTACCCTAAACCGAGCCCTAACCCTAACACTAGCACTAACCCTAACCCTAACCCATAACCTACGCCCTACCCGAACCCCTCCCCGAACCCGTATCGTAAGCCGTACCCTAACCCTCACCCTAACCCTAACCCTAACCCTAAGCTACCCTTGACGGCTTCTGCCTCCAATAGATTTCCTAAGCTGTAGTGTTTTAAGGAACAGGTTAAAAAGAGAATCCTAATGTGATTTCTTGATAATGGGTGTGTTCCTTATATTCTCCTAGTGTCTAAACTCTTCTCCATGGCTGGACCCCCAAATAATATTCCTTTACGTGCTAAGGGGTATCAAGAGAGTGGGATAGGTTTAATAACTACCCCCAGCCTAACGCGTACCCTAACCCTAACCCCTGCCCTAACCCTAACGCGTACCCTAATCCTAACCCGTACCCTAAACCGAGCCCTAACCCTAACACTAACCCTAACCCTAACCCTAACCCATACCCTACGCCCTACCCGAACCCCTCCCCGAACCCGTACCCTAAGCCATACCCTAAACCTCACCCTAACCCTAATCCTAACCCTAAGCTACCCTTGACTGCTTCTTCCTCCAATACATTTCCTAAGCACTAGTGTTTTAAGGAACAGGTTAAAAAGAGAATCCTAATGTGATTTCGTGATAATGGGTGTGTTCCTTATCTTCTCCTAGTGTCTAAACTCTTCTCCATGGCTGGACCCCCAATAATATTCCTGTACGTGCTAAGGGGTATCTAGAGAGTGGGATAGGTTTAATAACTACCCTCACCCTAATGCGTACACTAACCCTAACCCCTACCCTAACCCTAACGCATACCCTAATCCTAACCCGTACCCTAAACCGAGCCCTAACCCTAACACTAGCCCTAACCCTAACCCTAACCCTAACCCGTACCCTAAGCCGTACCCTAACCCTCACCCTAACCCTAACCCTAACCCTAAGCTACCCTTGATGGCTTCTGCCTCCAATAGATTTCCTAAGCACTAGTGTTTTAAGGAACATGTTAAAAAGAGAATCCTAATGTGATTTCTTGATAATGGGTGTGTTCCTTGTCTTCTCCTCGTGTCTAAACTCTTCTCCATGGCTGGACCCCCAAATAATATTCCTTTACGTGCTAAGGGGTTTCTAGAGAGTGGGATAGGTTTAATAACTACCCTCACCCTAACGCGTACCCTAACCCTAACCCCTACCCTAACCCTAACGCGTACCCTAATCCTAACCCGTACCCTAAACCGAGCCCTAACCCTAACACTAGCCCTAACCCTAACCCTAACCCATACCCTACGCCCTACCCGAACCCCTCCCCGAACCCGTACCCTAAGGCGTACCCTAACCCTCACCCTAACCCTAACCCTAACCCTAAGCTACCCTTGACTGCTTCTGCCTCCAATAGATTTCCTAAGCACTAGTGTTTTAAGGAACAGCTTAAAAAGAGAATCATATTGTGATTTCTTGATAATGGGTGTGTTCCTTATCTTCTCCTAGTGTCTAAACCCTTCTCCATGGCTGGACCCCCAAATAATATTCCTTTACGTGCTAAGGGGTATCTAGAGAGTGGGATAGGTTTAATAACTACCCTCACCCTAAAGCGTATCCTAACTCTAACCCCTACCCTAACCCTAACGCATACCCTAATCCTAACCCGTACCCTAAACCGAGCCCTAACCCTAACACTAGCCCTAACCCTAACCCTAACCCATACCCTACGCCCTACCCGAACCCCTCCCCGAACCCGTATCGTAAGCCGTACCCTAACCCTCACCCTAACCCTAACCCTAACCCTAAGCTACCCTTGACGGCTTCTGCCTCCAATAGATTTCCTAAGCAGTAGTGTTTTAAGGAACAGGTTAAAAAGAGAATCCTAATGTGATTTCTTGATAATGGGTGTGTTCCTTATCTTCTCCTAGTGTCTAAACTCTTCTCCATGGCTGGACCCCCAAATAATATTCCTTTACGTGCTAAGGGGTATCTAGAGAGTGGGATAGGTTTAATAACTAACCTCACCCTATCGCATACCCTAACCCTAACCCCTACCCTAACCCTAACGCGTACCCTAATCCTAACCCGTACCCTAAACCGAGCCCTAACCCTAACACTAACCCTAACACTAACCCTAACCCATAGCCTACGCCCTACCCGAACCCCTCCCCGAACCCGTGCCCTAAGCCGTACCCTAACCCTCACCCTAACCCTAACCCTAACCCTAAGCTACCCTTGACTGCTTCTGCCTCCAATAGATTTCCTAAGCACTAGTGTTTTAAGGAACAGGTTAAAAAGAGAATCCTAATGTGATTTCGTGATAATGGGAGTGTTCCTTATCTTCTCCTAGTGTCTAAACTCTTCTCCATGGCTGGACCCCCAATAATATTCCTGTACGTGCTAAGGGGTATCTAGAGAGTGGGATAGGTTTAATAACTACCCTCACCCGAACGCGTACACTAACCCTAACCCCTACCCTAACCCTAACGCGTACCCTAATCCTAACCTGTACCCTAAACCGAGCCCTAACCCTAACCCTAACCCATACCCTACGCCCTACCCGAACACCTCCCCGAACCCGTACCCTAAGCCGTACCCTAACCCTCACCCTAAGCCTAACCCTAACCCTAAGCTACCCTTGACGGCTTCTGCCTCCAATAGATTCCCTAAGCAGTAGTGTTTTAAGGAACATGTTAAAAATAGAATCCTAATGTGATTTCTTGATAATGGGTGTGTTCCTTGTCTTCTCCTCGTGTCTAAACTCTTCTCCATGGCTGGACCCCCAAATAATATTCCTTTATGTGCTAAGGGGTATCTAGAGAGTGGGATAGGTTTAATAACTACCCTCACCCTAACGCGTACCCTAACCCTAACCCCTACCCTAAACCTAGCGCGTACCCTAATCCTAACCCGTACCCTAAACCGAGCCCTAACCCTAACACTAACTCTAACCCTAACCCTAACCCATACCCTACGCCCTACCCGAACCCCTCCCTGAACCCGTATCGTAAGCTGTACCCTAACCCTCACCCTAACCCTAACCCTAACCCTAAGCTACCCTTGACGGCTTCTGCCTCCAATAGATTTCCTAAGCAGTAGTGTTTTAAGGAACAGGTTAAAAAGAGAATCCTAATGTGATTTCGTGATAATGGGTGTGTTCCTTATCTTCTCCTAGTGTCTAAACTCTTCTCCATGGCTGGACCCCCAATAATATTCCTGTACGTGCTAAGGGGTATCTAGAGAGTGGGATAGGTTTAATAACTACCCTCACCCGAACGCGTACACTAACCCTAACCCCTACCCTAACCCTAACGCGTACCCTAATCCTAAACTGTACCCTAAACCGAGCCCTAACCCTAACACTAACCCTAATCCTAACTCTAACCCATACCCTACGCCCTACCCGAACCCCTCACCGAACCCGTACCCTAAGCCGTACCCTAACCCTCACCCTAACCCTAACCCTAACCCTAAGCTACCCTTGACGGCTTCTGCCTCCAATAGATTTCCTAAGCACTAGTGATTTAAGGAACAGGTTAAAAAGAGAATCCTAATGTGATTTCTTGATAATGGGTGTGTTCCTTATCTTCTCCTAGTGTCTAAACACTTCTCCACGGCTGGACCCCCAAATAATATTCCTTTTCGTGCTAAGGGGTATCTAGAGAGTGGGATAGGTTTAATAACTTCCCTCATCCTAACGCGTATCCTAACCCTAACCCCTACCCTAACCCTAACGCATACCCTAATCCTAACCCGTACCCTAAACCGAGCCCTAACCCTAACACTAGCCCTAACCCTAACCCTAACCCATACCCTACGCCCTACCCGAACCCCTCCCCGAACCCGTACCCTAAGCCGTACCCTAACCCTCACCCTAACCCTAACCCTAACCCTAAGCTACCCTTGACTGCTTCTGCCTCCAATAGATTTCCTAAGCACTAGTGTTTTAAGGAACAGTTTAAAAAGAGAATCACATTGTGATTTCTTGATAATGGGTGTGTTCCTTATCTTCTCCTCGTGTCTAAACTCTTCTCCATGGCTGGACCCCCAAATAATAGTCCTTTACGTGCTAAGGGGTATCTAGAGAGTGTGATAGGTTTAATAACTACCCCCACCCTACCGCGTACCCTAACCCTAACCCCTACCCTAACCCTAACGCGTACCCTAATCCTAACCTGTACCCTAAACCGAGCCCTAACCCTAACACTAACCCTATCCCTAACCCTAACCCATACCCTACGCCCTACCCGAACCCCTCCCCGAACCCGTACCCTAAGCCATACCCTAACCCTCACCCTAACCCTAACCCTAACCCTAAGCTACCCTTGACTGCTTCTGCCTCCAATAGATTTCCTAAGCACTAGTGTTTTAAGGAACAGGTTAAAAAGAGAATCCTAATGTGATTTGTTGATAATGGGTGTGTTCCTTATCTTCTCCTAGTGTCTAAACTCTTCTCCATGGCTGGACACCCAAATAATATTCCTTTACGTACTAAGGGGTATCTAGAGAGTGGGATAGGTTTAATAACTAACCTCACCCTATCGCGTACCCTAACCCTAACACCTACCCTAACACTAACGCGTACCCTAATCATAACCCGTACCCTAAACCGAGCCCCTACCCTAACACTAACCCTAACCCTAACCCTAACCCATACCCTACGCCCTACCCGAACCCCTCCCCGAACCCGTACCCTAAGCCGTACCCTAACCCTCACCCTAACCCTAACCCTAACCCTAAGCTACCCTTGACGGCTTCTGCCTCCAATAGATTTCCTAAGCACTAGTGTTTTAAGGAACAGGTTAAAAAGAGAATCCTAATGTGATTTCGTGATAATGGGTGTGTTCCTTATCTTCTCCTAGTGTCTAAACTCTTCTCCATGGCTGGACCCCCAAATAATATTCCTTTACGTGCTAAGGGGTATCTAGAGAGTGTGATAGGTTTAATAACAACCCTCACCCTAACGCGTACCCTAACCATAACCCCTACCCTAACCCTAGCGCGTACCCTAATCCTAACCCGCACCCTAAACCGAGCCCTAACCCTAACACTAACTCTAACCCTAACCCTAACCCATACCCTACGCCCTACACGAACCCCTCCCCGAACCCGTACCCTAAGCCGTACCCTAAACCTCACCCTAACCCTAACCCTAACCCTAAGCTACCCTTGACTGCTTCTGCCTCCAATAGATTTCCTAAGCACTAGTGTTTTAAGGAACAGGTTAAAAAGAGAATCCTAATGTGATTTCGTGATAATGGGTGTGTTCCTTATCTTCTCCTAGTGTCTAAACTCTTCTCCATGTCTGGACCCCCAAATAATATTCCTTTACGTGCTAAGGGGTATCTAGAGATTGTGATAGGTTTAATAACTACCGCCACCCTAACGCGTAACCTAACCCTAACCCCTACCCTAACCCTAACTCGTACCCTAATCCTAACCCGTACCCTAAACCGAGCCCTAACCCTAACACTAGCCCTAACCCTAACCCTAACCCATACCCTACGCCCTACCCGAACCCCTCCCCGAACCCGTACCCTAAGCCGTACCCTAACCCTCACCCTAACCCTAACCCTAACCCTAAGCTACCCTTGACTGCTTCTGCCTCCAATAGATTTCCTAAGCACTAGTGTTTTAAGGAACAGTTTAAAAAGAGAATCACATTGTGATTTCTTGATAATGGGTGTGTTCCTTATCTTCTCCTCGTGTCTAAACTCTTCTCCATGGCTGGACCCCCAAATAATAGTCCTTTACGTGCTAAGGGGTATCTAGAGAGTGTGATAGGTTTAATAACTACCCCCACCCTAACGCGTACCCTAACCCTAACCCCTACCCTAACCCTAACGCGTACCCTAATCCTAACCCGTACCCTAAACCGAGCCCTAACCCTAACACTAACCCTATCCCTAACCCTAACCCATACCCTACGCCCTACCCGAACCCCTCCCCGAACCCGTACCCTAAGCCATACCCTAACCCTCACCCTAACCCTAACCCTAACCCTAAGCTACCCTTGACTGCTTCTGCCTCCAATAGATTTCCTAAGCACTAGTGTTTTAAGGAACAGGTTAAAAAGAGAATGCTAATGTGATTTGTTGATAATGGGTGTGTTCCTTATCTTCTCCTAGTGTCTAAACTCTTCTCCATGGCTGGACCCCCAAATAATATTCCTTTACGTACTAAGGGGTATCTAGAGAGTGGGATAGGTTTAATAACTAACCTCACCCTATCGCGTACCCTAACCCTAACACCTACCCTAACACTACTGCGTACCCTAATCATAACCCGTACCCTAAACCGAGCCCCAACCCTAACACTAACCCTAACCCTAACCCTAACCCATACCCTACGCCCTACCCGAACCCCTCCCCGAACCCGTACCCTAAGCCGTACCCTAACCCTCACCCTAACCCTAACCCTAACCCTAAGCTACCCTTGACGGCTTCTGCCTCCAATAGATTTCCTAAGCACTAGTGTTTTAAGGAACAGGTTAAAAAGAGAATCCTAATGTGATTTCGTGATAATGGGTGTGTTCCTTATCTTCTCCTAGTGTCTAAACTCTTCTCCATGGCTGGACCCCCAAATAATATTCCTTTACGTGCTAAGTGGTATCTAGAGAGTGTGATAGGTTTAATAACTACCGCCACCCTAACGCGTAACCTAACCCTAACCCCTACCCTAACCCTAACTCGTACCCTAATCCTAACCCGTACCCTAAACCGAGCCCTAACCCTAACACTAACCCTAACCCTAACCCTAACCCATACCCAACGCCCTACACGAACCCCTCCCCGAACCCGTACCCTAAGCCATACCCTAACCCTCAACCTAACCCTAACCCTAACCCTAAGCTACCCTTGACTGCTTCTGCCTCCAATAGATTTCCTAAGCACTAGTGTTTTAAGGAACAGGTTAAAAAGAGAATCCTAATGTGATTTCGTGATAATGGGTGTGTTCCTTATCTTCTCCTAGTGTCTAAACTCTTCTCCATGGCTGGACCCCCAATAATATTCCTGTACGTGCTAAGGGGTATCTAGAGAGTGGGATAGGTTTAATAACTACCCTCACCCTAACGCGTACACTAACCCTAACCCCTACCCTAACCCTAACGCGTATCCTAATCCTAACCTGTACCCTAAACCGAGCCCTAACCCTAACACTAGCCCTAACCCTAACCCTAACCCATACCCTACGCCCTACCCGAACCCCTCCCCGAACCCGTACCCTAAGAAGTACCCTAAACCTCACCCTAACCCTAACCCTAACCCTAAGCTACCCTTGACGGCTTCTGCCTCCAATAGATTTCCTAAGCACTAGTGTTTTAAGGAACATGTTAAAAAGAGAATCCTAATGTGATTTCTTGATAATGGGTGTGTTCCTTATCTTCTCCTCGTGTCTAAACTCTTCTCCATGGCTGGACCCGAAAATAATATTCCTTTATGTGCTAAGGGGTATCTAGAGAGTGTGATAGGTTTAATAACTACCCTCACCCTAACGCGTACCCTAACCCTAACCCCTACCCTAACCCTAGCGCGTACCCTAATCCTAACCCATACCCTAAACCGAGCCCTAACCCTAACACTAACTCTAACCCTAACCCTAACCCATACCATACGCCCTACCCGAACCCCTCCATGAACCCGTACCCTAAACCGTACCCTAACCCTCACCCTAACCCTAACCCTAACCCTAAGCTACCCTTGAGGGCTTCTGCCTCCAATAGATTTCCTAAGCACTAGTGTTTTAAGGAACAGGTTAAAAAGAGAATCCTAATGTGATTTCTTGATAATGGGTGTGTTCCTTATCTTCTCGTGTCTAAACTCTTCTCCATGGCTGGACCCCCAAATAATATTCCTTTACGTGCTAAGGGATATCTAGAGAGTGGGATAGGTTTAATAACTACCCTCACCCTAACGCGTACCCTAACCCTAACCCCTACCCGAACCCTAACGTGTACCCTAATCCTAACCCGTACCCTAAACCGAGCCCTAACCCTAACACTAGCCCTAACCCTAACCCTAAACCATACCCTACGCCCTACCCGAACCCCTCCCCGAACCCGTAACCTAAGCCGTACCCTAACCCTCACCCTAACCCTAACCCTAACCCTAATCTACCCTTGACTGCTTCTGCCTCCAATAGATTTCCTAAGCACTAGTGTTTTAAGGAACAGGTTAAAAAGAGAATCCTAATGTGATTTCGAGATAATGGGTGTGTTCCTTATCTTCTCCTAGTGTCTAAACTCTTCTCCATGGCTGGACCCCCAAATAATATTCCTTTACGTGCTAAGGGGTATCTAGAGAGTGAGATAGGTTTAATAACTACCCTCACCCGAACGCGTACCCTAACCCTAACCGCTACCCTAACCCTAACGAGTACCCTAATCCTAACCCGTACCCTAAACCGAGCCCTAACTCTAACACTAACCCTAACCCTAACCCATACCCTGCGCCCTACCCGAAACCCTGCCCGAACCCGTACCCTAAGCCGTACCCTAACCCTCACCCTAACCCTAACCCTAACCCTAAGCTACCCTTGACTGCTTCTGCCTCCAATAGATTTCCTAACCACTAGTGTTTTAAGGAACAGTTTAAAAAGAGAATCATATTGTGATTTCATGATAATGGGTGTGTTCCTTATCTTCTCCTAATGTCTAAACCCTTCTCCATGGCTGGACCCCCAAATAATATTCCTTTACGTGCTAAGGGGTATCTACAGAGTGTGATAGGTTTAATAACTACCCCCACCCTAACGCGTACCCTAACCCTAACCCCTACCCTAACCCTAACACGTATCCTAATCCTAACCCATACCCTAAACCGAGCCCTAACCCTAACACTAACCCTAACCCTAACCCTAACCCATACCCTACGCCCTACCCGAACCCCTCCCCGAACCCGTACCCTAAGCCATACCCTAACCCTCACCCTAACCCTAACCCTAACCCTAAGCTACCCTTGACTGCTTCTGCCTCCAATAGATTTCCTAAGCACTAGTGTTTTAAGGAACAGGTTAAAAAGAGAATCCTAATGTGATTTTGTGATAATGGGTGTGTTCCTTATCTTCTCCTAGTGTCTAAACTCTTCTCCATGGCTGGACCCCCAATAATATTCCTGTACGTGCTAAGGGGTATCTACAGAGTGGGATAGGTTTAATAACTACCCTCACCCGAACGCGTACACTAACCCTAACCCCTACCCTAACCCTAACGCGTACCCTAATCCTAACCTGTACCCTAAACCGAGCCCTAACCCTAACACTAGCCCTAACCCTAACCCTAACCCATACCCTACGCCCTACCCGAACCCCTCCCCGAACCCGTACCCTAAGCCGTACCCTAACCCTCACCCTAACCCTAACCCTAACCCTAAGCTATCCTTGACGGCTTGTGCCTCCAATAGATTTCCTAAGCACTAGTGTTTTAAGGAACATGTTAAAAAGAGAATCCTAATGTGATTTCTTGATAATGGGTGTGTTCCTTATCTTCTCCTCGTGTCTAAACTCTTCTCCATGGCTGGACCCCCAAATAATATTCCTTTACGTGCTAAGGGGTATCTAGAGAGTGGGATAGGTTTAATAACTACTCTCACCCTAACGCGTACCCTAATCCTAACCGGTACCGTAAACCTAGCCCTAACCCTAACACTAACCCTAACCCTAACTCTAACCCATACCCTACGCCCTACCCGAACCCCTCCCCGAACCCGTACCCTAAGCCGTACCCTAACCCTCACCCTAACCCTAACCCTCACCCTAAGCTACCCTTGACGGCTTCTGCCTCCAATAGATTTCCTAAGCACTAGTGATTTAAGGAACAGGTTAAAAAGAGAATCCTAATGTGATTTCTTGATAATGGGTGTGTTCCTTATCTTCTCGTGTCTACACTCTTCTCCATGGCTGGACCCCCAAATAATATTCCTTTTCGTGCTAAGGGGTATCTAGAGAGTGGGATAGGTTTAATAACTTCCCTCACCCTAACGCGTATCCTAACCCTAACCCCTACCCTAACCCTAACGCATACCCTAATCCTAACCCGTACCCTAAACCGAGCCCTAACCCTAACACTAGCCCTAACCCTAACCCTAACACATACCCTACGCCCTACCCGAACCCCTCCCCGAACCCGTACCCTAAGCCGTACCCTAACCCTCACCCTAACCCTAACCCTAACCCTAAGCTACCCTTGACTGCTTCTGCCTCCAATAGAGTTCCTAAGCACTAGTGTTTTAAGGAACAGTTTAAAAACAGAATCACATTGTGATTTCTTGATAATGGGTGTGTTCCTTATCTTCTCCTCGTGTCTAAACTCTTCTCCATGGCTGGACCCCCAAATAATAGTCCTTTACGTGCTAAGGGGTATCTAGAGAGTGTGATAGGTTTAATAACTACCCCCACCCTAACGCGTACCCTAACCCTAACCCCTACCCTAACCCTAACGCGTACCCTAATCCTAACCCGTACCCTAAACCGAGCCCTAACCCTAACACTAACCCTAACCCTAACTCTAACCCATACCCTACGCCCTACCCGAACCCCTCCCCGAACCCGTACCCTAAGCCGTACCCTAACCCTCACCCTAACCCTAACCCTAACCCTAAGCTACCCTTGACGGCTTCTGCCTCCAATAGATTTCCTAAGCACTAGTGATTTAAGGAACAGGTTAAAAAGAATCCTAATGTGATTTCTTGATAATGGGTGTGTTCCTTATCTTCTCGTGTCTAAACTCTTCTCCATGGCTGGACCCCCAAATAATATTCCTTTTCGTGCTAAGGGGTATCTAGAGAATGGGATAGGTTTAATAACTTCCCTCACCCTAACGCGTATCCTAACCCTAACCCCTACCCTAACCCTAACGCATACCCTAATCCTAACCCGTACCCTAAACCGAGCCCTAACCCTAACACTAGCCCTAACCCTAACCCTAACCCATACCCTACGCCCTACCCGAACCCCTCCCCGAACCCGTACCCTAAGCCGTACCCTAACCCTCACCCTAACCCTAAGCTACACTTGACTGCTTCTGCCTCCAATAGATTTCCTAAGCACTAGTGTTTTAAGGAACAGTTTAAAAAGAGAATCACATTGTGATTTCTTGATAATGGGTGTGTTCCTTATCTTCTCCTCGTGTCTAAACTCTTCTCCATGGCTGGACCCCCAAATAATAGTCCTTTACGTGCTAAGGGGTATCTAGAGAGTGTGATAGGTTTAATAACTACCCCCACCCTAACGCGTACCCTAACCCTAACCCCTACCCTAACCCTAACGCGTACCCTAATCCTAACCCGTATCCTAAACCGAGCCCTAAACCTAACACTAACCCTATCCCTAACCCTAACCCATACCCTACGCCCTACCCGAACCCCTCCCCGAACCCGTACCCTAAGCCATACCCTAACCCTCTCCCTAACCCTAACCCTAACCCTAAGCTACCCTTGACTGCTTCTGCCTCCAATAGATTTCCTAAGCACTAGTGTTTTAAGGAACAGGTTAAAAAGAGAATCCTAATGTGATTTGTTGATAATGGGTGTGTTCCTTATCTTCTCCTAGTGTCTAAACTCTTCTCCATGGCTGGACCCCCAAATAATATTCCTTTACGTACTAAGGGGTATCTAGAGAGTGGGATAGGTTTAATAACTAACCTCACCCTATCGCGTACCCTAACCCTAACACCTACCCTAACACTAACGCGTACCCTAATCATAACCCGTACCCTAAACCGAGCCCCAACCCTAACACTAACCCTAACCCTAACCCTAACCCATACCCTACGCCCTACCCGAACCCCTCCCCGAACCCGTACCCTAAGCCGTACCCTAACCCTCACCCTAACCCTAACCCTAACCCTAAGCTACCCTTGACGGCTTCTGCCTCCAATAGATTTCCTAAGCACTAGTGATTTAAGGAACAGGTTAAAAAGAGAATCCTAATGTGATTTCTTGATAATGGGTGTGTTCCTTATCTTCTCGTGTCTAAACTCTTCTCCATGGCTGGACCCCCAAATAATATTCCTTTTCGTGCTAAGGGGTATCTAGAGAGTGGGATAGGTTTAATAACTTCCCTCACCCTAACGCGTATCCTAACCCTAACCCCTACCCTAACCCTAACGCATACCCTAATCCTAACCCGTACCCTAAACCGAGCCCTAACCCTAACACTAGCCCTAACCCTAACCCTAACCCATACCCTACGCCCTACCCGAACCCTCCCCGAACCCGTACCCTAAGCCGTACCCTAACCCTCACCCTAACCCTAACCCTAACCCTAAGCTACCCTTGACTGCTTCTGCCTCCAATAGATTTCCTAAGCACTAGTGTTTTAAGGAACAGTTTAAAAAGAGAATCACATTGTGATTTCTTGATAATGGGTGTGTTCCTTATCTTCTCCTCGTGTCTAAACTCTTCTCCATGGCTGGACCCCCAAATAATAGTCCTTTACGTGCTAAGGGGTATCTAGAGAGTGTGATAGGTTTAATAACTACCCCCACCCTAACGCGTACCCTAACCCTAACCCCTACCCTAACCCTAACGCGTACCCTAATCCTAACCCGTACCCTAAACCGAGCCCTAACCCTAACACTAACCCTATCCCTAACCCTAACCCATACCCTACGCCCTACCCGAACCCCTCCCCGAACCCGTACCCTAAGCCATACCCTAACCCTCACCCTAACCCTAACCCTAACCCTAAGCTACCCTTGACTGCTTCTGCCTCCAATAGATTTCCTAAGCACTAGTGTTTTAAGGAACAGGTTAAAAAGAGAATGCTAATGTGATTTGTTGATAATGGGTGTGTTCCTTATCTTCTCCTAGTGTCTAAACTCTTCTCCATGGCTTGGACCCCCAAATAATATTCCTTTACGTACTAAGGGGTATCTAGAGAGTGGGATAGGTTTAATAACTAACCTCACCCTATCGCGTACCCTAACCCTAACACCTACCCTAACACTACCGCGTACCCTAATCATAACCCGTACCCTAAACCGAGCCCCAACCCCTAACACTAACCCTAACCCTAACCCTAACCCATACCCTACGCCCTACCCGAACCCCTCCCCGAACCCGTACCCTAAGCCGTACCCTAACCCTCACCCTAACCCTAACCCTAACCCTAAGCTACCCTTGACGGCTTCTGCCTCCAATAGATTTCCTAAGCACTAGTGTTTTAAGGAACAGGTTAAAAAGAGAATCCTAATGTGATTTCGTGATAATGGGTGTGTTCCTTATCTTCTCCTAGTGTCTAAACTCTTCTCCATGGCTGGACCCCCAAATAATATTCCTTTACGTGCTAAGTGGTATCTAGAGAGTGTGATAGGTTTAATAACTACCGCCACCCTAACGCGTAACCTAACCCTAACCCCTACCCTAACCCTAACTCGTACCCTAATCCTAACCCGTACCCTAAACCGAGCCCTAACCCTAACACTAACCCTAACCCTAACCCTAACCCATACCCAACGCCCTACACGAACCCCTCCCCGAACCCGTACCCTAAGCCATACCCTAACCCTCAACCTAACCCTAACCCTAACCCTAAGCTACCCTTGACTGCTTCTGCCTCCAATAGATTTCCTAAGCACTAGTGTTTTAAGGAACAGGTTAAAAAGAGAATCCTAATGTGATTTCGTGATAATGGGGTGTGTTCCTTATCTTCTCCTAGTGTCTAAACTCTTCTCCATGGCTGGACCCCCAATAATATTCCTGTACGTGCTAAGGGGTATCTAGAGAGTGGGATAGGTTTAATAACTACCCTCACCCTAACGCGTACACTAACCCTAACCCCTACCCTAACCCTAACGCGTATCCTAATCCTAACCTGTACCCTAAACCGAGCCCTAACCCTAACACTAGCCCTAACCCTAACCCTAACCCATACCCTACGCCCTACCCGAAACCCCTCCCCGAACCCGTACCCTAAGAAGTACCCTAAACCTCACCCTAACCCTAACCCTAACCCTAAGCTACCCTTGACGGCTTCTGCCTCCAATAGATTTCCTAAGCACTAGTGTTTTAAGGAACATGTTAAAAAGAGAATCCTAATGTGATTTCTTGATAATGGGTGTGTTCCTTATCTTCTCCTCGTGTCTAAACTCTTTCTCCATGGCTGGACCCGAAAATAATATTCCTTTATGTGCTAAGGGGTATCTAGAGAGTGTGATAGGTTTAATAACTACCCTCACCCTAACGCGTACCCTAACCCTAAACCCCTACCCTAACCCTAGCGCGTACCCTAATCCTAACCCATACCCTAAACCGAGCCCTAACCCTAACACTAACTCTAACCCTAACCCTAACCCATACCATACGCCCTACCCGAACCCCTCCATGAACCCGTACCCTAAACCGTACCCTAACCCTCACCCTAACCCTAACCCTAACCCTAAGCTACCCTTGAGGGCTTCTGCCTCCAATAGATTTCCTAAGCACTAGTGTTTTAAGGAACAGGTTAAAAAGAGAATCCTAATGTGATTTCTTGATAATGGGTGTGTTCCTTATCTTCTCGTGTCTAAACTCTTCTCCATGGCTGGACCCCCAAATAATATTCCTTTACGTGCTAAGGGATATCTAGAGAGTGGGATAGGTTTAATAACTACCCTCACCCTAACGCGTACCCTAACCCTAACCCCTACCCGAACCCTAACGTGTACCCTAATCCTAACCCGTACCCTAAACCGAGCCCTAACCCTAACACTAGCCCTAACCCTAACCCTAAACCATACCCTACGCCCTACCCGAACCCCTCCCCGAACCCGTAACCTAAGCCGTACCCTAACCCTCACCCTAACCCTAACCCTAACCCTAATCTACCCTTGACTGCTTCTGCCTCCAATAGATTTCCTAAGCACTAGTGTTTTAAGGAACAGGTTAAAAAGAGAATCCTAATGTGATTTCGAGATAATGGGTGTGTTCCTTATCTTCTCCTAGTGTCTAAACTCTTCTCCATGGCTGGACCCCCAAATAATATTCCTTTACGTGCTAAGGGGTATCTAGAGAGTGTGATAGGTTTAATAACTACCCTCACCCGAACGCGTACCCTAACCCTAACCGCTACCCTAACCCTAACGAGTACCCTAATCCTAACCCGTACCCTAAACCGAGCCCTAACTCTAACACTAACCCTAACCCTAACCCATACCCTGCGCCCTACCCGAAACCCTGCCCGAACCCGTACCCTAAGCCGTACCCTAACCCTCACCCTAACCCCTAACCCTAACCCTAAGCTACCCTTGACTGCTTCTGCCTCCAATAGATTTCCTAACCACTAGTGTTTTAAGGAACAGTTTAAAAAGAGAATCATATTGTGATTTCATGATAATGGGTGTGTTCCTTATCTTCTCCTAATGTCTAAACCCTTCTCCATGGCTGGACCCCCAAATAATATTCCTTTACGTGCTAAGGGGTATCTAGAGAGTGTGATAGGTTTAATAACTACCCCCACCCTAACGCGTACCCTAACCCTAACCCCTACCCTGACCCTAACACGTATCCTAATCCTAACCCATACCCTAAACCGAGCCCTAACCCTAACACTAACCCTAACCCTAACCCTAACCCATACCCTACGCCCTACCCGAACCCCTCCCCGAACCCGTACCCTAAGCCATACCCTAACCCTCACCCTAACCCTAACCCTAACCCTAAGCTACCCTTGACTGCTTCTGCCTCCAATAGATTTCCTAAGCACTAGTGTTTTAAGGAACAGGTTAAAAAGAGAATCCTAATGTGATTTTGTGATAATGGGTGTGTTCCTTATCTTCTCCTAGTGTCTAAACTCTTCTCCATGGCTGGACCCCCAATAATATTCCTGTACGTGCTAAGGGGTATCTAGAGAGTGGGATAGGTTTAATAACTACCCTCACCCGAACGCGTACACTAACCCTAACCCCTACCCTAACCCTAACGCGTACCCTAATCCTAACCTGTACCCTAAACCGAGCCCTAACCCTAACACTAGCCCTAACCCTAACCCTAACCCATACCCTACGCCCTACCCGAACCCCTCCCCGAACCCGTACCCTAAGCCGTACCCTAACCCTCACCCTAACCCTAACCCTAACCCTAAGCTATCCTTGATGGCTTGTGCCTCCAATAGATTTCCTAAGCACTAGTGTTTTAAGGAACATGTTAAAAAGAGAATCCTAATGTGATTTCTTGATAATGGGTGTGTTCCTTATCTTCTCCTCGTGTCTAAACTCTTCTCCATGGCTGGACCCCCAAATAATATTCCTTTACGTGCTAAGGGGTATCTAGAGAGTGGGATAGGTTTAATAACTACTCAACGCGTACCCTAACCCTAACCCCTACCCTAACCCTAACGCGTACCCTAATCCTAACCCGTACCCTAAACCGAGCCCTAACCCTAACACTAACCCTATCCCTAACCCTAACACATACCCTACGCCCTACCCGAACCCCTCCCCGAACTCGTACCCTAAGCCATACCCTAACCCTAACCCTAACCCTAACCCTAACCCTAACCCTAACCCTAACCCTAACCCTAACCCTAACCCTAACCCTAACCCTAACCCCTCCCCGAACACGTACCCTAAGCCGTACCCTAACCCTCACCCTAACCCTAACCCTAACCCTAAGCTACCCTTGACTGCTTCTGCCTCCAATAGATTTCCTAAGCACTAGTGTTTAAAGGAACAGGTTAAAAAGAGAATCCTAATGTGATTTCTTGATAATGGGTGTGTTCCTTATCTTCTCCTAGTGTCTAAACTCTTCTCCATGGCTGGACCCCCAAATAATATTCCTTTACGTACTAAGGGGTATCTAGAGAGTGGGATAGGTTTAATAACTAACCTCACCCTATCGCGTTCCCTAACCCTAACACCTACCCTAACACTAATGCGTACCCTAATCATAACCCGTACCCTAAACCGAGCCCCAACCCTAACACTAACCCTAACCCTAACCCTAAACCATACCCTACGCCCTACCCGAACCCCTCCCCGAACCCGTACCCTAAGCCGTACCCTAACCCTCACCCTAACCCTAACCCTAACCCTAAGCTACCCTTGACGGCTTCTGCCTCCAATAGATTTCCTAAGCACTAGTGTTTTAAGGAACAGGTTAAAAAGAGAATCCTAATGTGATTTCGTGATAATGGGTGTGTTCCTTATCTTCTCCTAGTGTCTAAACTATTCTCCATGGCTGGACCCCCAAATAATATTCCTTTACGTGCTAAGGGGTATCTAGAGAGTGTGATAGGTTTAATAACTACCCTCACCCTAACGCGTACCCTAACCATAACCCCTACCCTAACCCTAGCGCGTACCCTAATCCTAACTCGTACCCTAAACCGAGCCCTAACCCTAACACTAACTCTAACCCTAACCCTAACCCATACCCTACGCCCTACACGAACCCCTCCCCGAACCCATACCCTAAGCCGTACCCTAAACCTCACCCTAACCCTAACCCTAACCCTAAGCTACCCTTGACTGCTTCTGCCTCCAATAGATTTCCTAAGCACTAGTGTTTTAAGGAACAGGTTAAAAAGAGAATCCTAATGTGATTTCGTGATAATGGGTGTGTTCCTTATTTTCTCCTAGTGTCTAAACTCTTCTCCATGGCTGGACCCACAAATAATATTCCTTTACGTGCTAAGGGGTATCTAGAGAGTGTGATAGGTTTAATAACTAACCTCACCCTATCACGTACCCTAACGTAACCCCTACCCTAACACTAACGCGTACCCTAATCCTAACCCGTACCCTAAACCGAGCCCTAACCCTAACACTAAACCTAACCCTAAACCATACCCTACGCCCTACCCGAACGCCTCCGGGAACCCGTACCCTAAGCCGTACCCTAAACCTCACCCTCACCCTTACCCTAACCCTAAGCTACCCTTGACTGCTTCTGCCTCCAATAGATTTCCTAAGCACTAGTGTTTTAAGGAACAAGTTAAAAAGAGAATCCTAATGTGATTTCTTGATAATGGGTGTGTTCCTTATCTTCTCCTAGTGTCTAAGCTCTTCTCCATGGCTGGACCCCCAAATAATATTACTTTACGTGCTAAGGGGTATCTAGAGAGTGGGATAGGTTTAATAACTACTCTCACCCTAAAGCGTACCCTAACCCTAACCCGTACCCTAACCCTAACGCGTACCCTAATCCTAACCTGTACCCTAAACCGAGCCCTAACCCTAACCCTAACCCTAACCCTAACCCTAACCCATACCCTACGCCCTACCCAACCCCTCCCCGAACCCGTACCGTAAGCCGTACCCTAACCCTCACCCTAACTCTAACTCTAACCCTAAGCTACCCTTGATTGCTTCTGCCTCCAATAGATTTCCTAAGCACTAGTGTTTTAAGGAACAGTTTAAAAAGAGAATCCTAATGTGATTTCTTGATAATGGGTGTGTTCCTTATCTTCTCCTAGTGTCTAAACTCTTCTCCATGGCTGGACCCCCAAATAATATTCCTTTACGTGCTCAGGGGTATCTAGAGAGTGGGATAGGTTTAATAACTACACTCACCCTAGTGCGTACCATAACCCTAACCCCTACCCTAACACTAACGCGTACCCTAATCCTAACCCGTACCCTAAACCGAGCCCTAACCCTAACACTAACCCTATCCCTAACCCTAACCCATACCCTACGCCCTACCCGAACCCCTCCCCGAACTCGTACCCTAAGCCATACCCTAAACCTCACCCTAACCCTAACCCTAACCCTAAGCTACCCTTGACTGCTTCTGCCTCCAATAGATTTCCTAAGCACTAGTGTTTAAAGGAACAGGTTAAAAAGAGAATCCTAATGTGATTTCTTGATAATGGGTGTGTTCCTTATCTTCTCCTAGTGTCTAAACTCTTCTCCATGGCTGGACCCCCAAATAATATTCCTGTACGTACTAAGGGGTATCTAGAGAGTGGGATAGGTTTAATAACTAACCTCACCCTATCGCGTTCCCTAACCCTAACACCTACCCTAACACTAATGCGTACACTAATCATAACCCGTACCCTAAACCGAGCCCCAACCCTAACTCTAACCCTAACCCTAACCCTAACCCATACCCTACGCCCTACCCGAACCCCTCCCCGAACCCGTACCCTAAGCCGTACCCTAACCCTCACCCTAACCCTAACCCTAACCCTAAGCTACCCTTGACGGCTTCTGCCTCCAATAGATTTCCTAAGCACTAGTGTTTTAAGGAACAGGTTAAAAAGAGAATCCTAATGTGATTTCGTGATAATGGGTGTGTTCCTTATCTTCTCCTAGTGTCTAAACTATTCTCCATGGCTGGACCCCCAAATAATATTCCTTTACGTGCTAAGGGGTATCTAGAGAGTGTGATAGGTTTAATAACTACCCTCACCCTAACGCGTACCCTAACCATAACCCCTACCCTAACCCTAGCGCGTACCCTAATCCTAACTCATACCCTAAACCGAGCCCTAACCCTAACACTAACTCTAACCCTAACCCTAACCCATACCCTACGCCCTACACGAACCCCTCCCCGAACCCATACCCTAAGCCGTACCCTAAACCTCACCCTAACCCTAACCCTAACCCTAAGCTACCCTTGACTACTTCTGCCTCCAATAGATTTCCTAAGCACTAGTGTTTTAAGGAACAGGTTAAAAAGAGAATCCTAATGTGATTTCGTGATAATGGGTGTGTTCCTTATTTTCTCCTAGTGTCTAAACTCTTCTCCATGGCTGGACCCACAAATAATATTCCTTTACGTGCTAAGGGGTATCTAGAGAGTGTGATAGGTTTAATAACTAACCTCACCCTATCACGTACCCTAACCCTAACCCCTACCCTAACACTAACGCGTACCCTAATCCTAACCCGTACCCTAAACCGAGCCCTAACCCTAACACTAAACCTAACCCTAAACCATACCCTACGCCCTACCCGAACGCCTCCGGGAACCCGTACCCTAAGCCGTACCCTAACCCTCACCCTCACCCTTACCCTAACCCTAAGCTACCCTTGACTGCTTCTGCCTCCAATAGATTTCCTAAGCACTAGTGTTTTAAGGAACAAGTTAAAAAGAGAATCCTAATGTGATTTCTTGATAATGGGTGTGTTCCTTATCTTCTCCTAGTGTCTAAGCTCTTCTCCATGGCTGGACCCCCAAATAATATTCCTTTACGTGCTAAGGGGTATCTAGAGAGTGGGATAGGTTTAATAACTACTCTCACCCTAAAGCGTACCCTAACCCTAACCCGTACCCTAACCCTAACGCGTACCCTAATCCTAACCTGTACCCTAAACCGAGCCCTAACCCTAACCCTAACCCTAACCCTAACCCTAACCCATACCCTACGCCCTACCCAACCCCTCCCCGAACCCGTACCGTAAGCCGTACCCTAACCCTCACCCTAACTCTAACTCTAACCCTAAGCTACCCTTGATTGCTTCTGCCTCCAATAGATTTCCTAAGCACTAGTGTTTTAAGGAACAGTTTAAAAAGAGAATCCTAATGTGATTTCTTGATAATGGGTGTGTTCCTTATCTTCTCCTAGTGTCTAAACTCTTCTCCATGGCTGGACCCCCAAATAATATTCCTTTACGTGCTCAGGGGTATCTAGAGAGTGGGATAGGTTTAATAACTACACTCACCCTAGTGCGTACCATAACCCTAACCCCTACCCTAACACTAACGCGTACCCTAATCCTAACCCGTACCCTAAACCTAGCCCGAACCCTAACACTAACCCTAACCCTAACCCTAACCCATACCCTACGCCCTACCCGAACCCCAACCCGAAACCCGTACCCTAAGCCATACCATAACCCTCACCCTAACCCTAACCCTAACCCTAAGCTACCCTTGACTGCTTCTGCCTCCAATAGATTTCCTAAGCACTAGTGTTTTAAGGAACAGGTTAAAAAGAGAATCCTAATGTGATTTCGTGATAATGGGTGTGTTCCTTATCTTCTCCTAGTGTCTAAACACTTCTCCATGGCTGGACCACCAAATACTATTCCTTTACGTGCTAGGTGGTATCTAGAGCTTTTGAAAGGTTTAATAACTACCCTCACCCTAACGCGTACCCTAACCCTAACACCTACCCTAACCCTAACGCGTACCCTAATCCTAACCCGTACCCTAAACCGAGCCCGAACCCTAACACTAACCCTAACCCTAACCCTAAACCATACCCTACACCCTAACCGAACCCCTCCCCGAACCCGTACCCTAAGCCGTACCCTAACCCTAACCCTAACCCTAAGCTACCCTTGACTGCTTCTGCCTCCAATAGATTTCCTAAGCACTAGTGTTTTAAGGAACAGGTTAAAAAGAGAATCCTAATGTGATTTCTTGATAATGGGTGTGTTCCTTATCTTCTCCTAGTGTCTAAACTCTTCTCCATGGCTGGACCCCCAAATAATATTCCTTTACGTGCTAAGGGGTATCTAGAGAGTGGGATAGGTTTAATAACTAACCTCACCCTATCGCGTACCCTAACCCTAACCCCTACCCTAACACTAACGCGTACCCTAATCCTAACCCGTACCCTAAACCGAGCCCTAACCCTAACACTAACCCTAACCCTAACCCTAACCCATACCCTACGCCCTACCCGAACCCCTCCCCGAACCCGTACCCTAAGCCGTACCCTAACCCTCACCCTAACCCTAACCCTAACCCTAAGCTACCCATGACTGCTTCTGCCTCCAATAGATTTCCTAAGCAATAGTGTTTTAAGGAACAGTTTAAAAAGAGAATCCTAATGTGAGTTCGTGATAATGGGTGTGTTCCTTATCTTCTCCTAGAGTCTAAACTCTTCTCCATGGCTGGACTCACAAATAATATTCCTTTACGTGCTAAGTGGTATCTAAAGAGTGTGATAGGTTTAATAACTAACCTCACCCTATCGCGTACCCTAACGCTAACCCCTACCCTAACACTAACGCGTACCCTAATCCTAACCCGTACCCTAAACCGAGCCCTAACCCTAACACTAACCCTAACCCTAACCCTAAAACATACCCTACGCCCTACCCGAACCCCTCCCCGAACCCGTACCCTAAGCCGTACCCTAACCCTCACCCTAACCCTAACCCTAACCCTAAGCTACCCTTGACGGCTTCTGCCTCCAATAGATTTCCTAAGCACTAGTGTTTTAAGGAACAGGTTAAAAAGAGAATCCTAATGTGATTTCGTGATAATGGGTGTGTTCCTTATCTTCTCCTAGTGTCTAAACTATTCTCCATGGCTGGACCCCCAAATAATATTCCTTTACGTGCTAAGGGGTATCTAGAGAGTGTGATAGGTTTAATAACTACCCTCACCCTAACGCGTACCCTAACCATAACCCCTACCCTAACCCTAGCGCGTACCCTAATCCTAACTCGTACCCTAAACCGAGCCCTAACCCTAACACTAACTCTAACCCTAACCCTAACCCATACCCTACGCCCTACACGAACCCCTCCCCGAACCCGTACCCTAAGCCGTACCCTAAACCTCACCCTAACCCTAACCCTAACCCTAAGCTACCCTTGACTGCTTCTGCCTCCAATAGATTTCCTAAGCACTAGTGTTTTAAGGAACAGGTTAAAAAGAGAATCCTAATGTGATTTCGTGATAATGGGTGTGTTCCTTATCTTCTCCTAGTGTCTAAACTCTTCTCCATGGCTGGACCCACAAATAATATTCCTTTACGTGCTAAGGGGTATCTAGAGAGTGTGATAGGTTTAATAACTAACCTCACCCTATCACGTACCCTAACCCTAACCCCTACCCTAACACTAACGCGTACCCTAATCCTAACCCGTACCCTAAACCGAGCCCTAACCCTAACACTAAACCTAACCCTAAACCATACCCTACGCCCTACCCGAACGCCTCCGGGAACCCGTACCCTAAGAAGTACCCTAACCCTCACCCTCACCCTTACCCTAACCCTAAGCTACCCTTGACTGCTTCTGCCTCCAATAGATTTCCTAAGCACTAGTGTTTTAAGGAACAAGTTAAAAAGAGAATCCTAATGTGATTTCTTGATAATGGGTGTGTTCCTTATCTTCTCCTAGTGTCTAAGCTCTTCTCCATGGCTGGACCCCCAAATAATATTCCTTTACGTGCTAAGGGGTATCTAGAGAGTGGGATAGGTTTAATAACTACTCTCACCCTAAAGCGTACCCTAACCCTAACCCGTACCCTAACCCTAACGCGTACCCTAATCCTAACCTGTACCCTAAACCGAGCACTAACCCTAACCCTAACCCTAACCCTAACCCTAACCCATACCCTACGCCCTACCCAACCCCTCCCCGAACCCGTACCGTAAGCCGTACCCTAACCCTCACCCTAACTCTAACTCTAACCCTAAGCTACCCTTGATTGCTTCTGCCTCCAATAGATTTCCTAAGCACTAGTGTTTTAAGGAACAGTTTAAAAAGAGAATCCTAATGTGATTTCTTGATAATGGGTGTGTTCCTTATCTTCTCCTCGTGTCTAAACTCTTCTCCATGGCTGGACCCCCAAATAATATTCCTTTACGTGCTCAGGGGTATCTAGAGAGTGGGATAGGTTTAATAACTACACTCACCCTAGTGCGTACCATAACCCTAACACCTACCCTAACACTAACGTGTACCCTAATCCTAACCCGTACCCTAAACCGAGCCCGAACCCTAACACTAACCCTAACCCTAACCCTAACCCATACCCTACGCCCTACCCGAACCCCAACCCGAAACCCGTACCCTAAGCCATACCCTAACCCTCACCCTAACCCTAACCCTAACCCTAAGCTACCCTTGACTGCTTCTGCCTCCAATAGATTTCCTAAGCACTAGTGTTTTAAGGAACAGGTTAAAAAGAGAATCCTAATGTGATTTCTTGATAATGGGTGTGTTCCTTATCTTCTCCTAGTGTCTAAACTCTTCTCCATGGCTGGACCCCCAAATAATATTCCTTTACGTGCTAAGGGGTATCTAGAGACTGGGATAGGTTTAATAACTAACCTCACCCTATCGCGTACCCTAACCCTAACCCCTACCCTAACACTAACGCGTACCCTAATCCTAACCCGTACCCTAAACCGAGCCCTAACCCTAACACTAACCCTAACCCTAACCCTAACCCATACCCTACGCCCTACCCGAACCCCTCCCCGAACCCGTACCCTAAGCCGTACCCTAACCCTCACCCTAACCCTAAGCTACCCATGACTGCTTCTGCCTCCAATAGATTTCCTAAGCAATAGTGTTTTAAGGAACAGTTTAAAAAGAGAATCCTAATGTGAGTTCGTGATAATGGGTGTGTTCCTTATCTTCTCCTAGTGTCTAAACTCTTCTCCATGGCTGGACCCACAAATAATATTCCTTTACGTGCTAAGTGGTATCTAAAGAGTGTGATAGGTTTAATAACTAACCTCACCCTATCGCGTACCCTAACGCTAACCCCTACCCTAACACTAACGCGTACCCTAATCCTAACCCGTACCCTAAACCGAGCCCTAACCCTAACACTAACCCTAACCCTAACCCTAAAACATACCCTACGCCCTACCCGAACCCCTCCCTGAACCCGTACCCTAATCCGTACCCTAACCCTCACCCTCACCCTAACCCTAACCCTAAGCTACCCTTGACTGCTTCTGCCTCCAATAGAATTCCTAAGCACTAGTGTTTTAAGGAACAGGTTAAAAAGAGAATCCTAATGTGATTTCTTGATAATGGGTGTGTTCCTTATCTTCTCCTAGTGTCTAAACTCTTCTCCATAGCTGGACCCCCAAATAATATTCCTTTACGTGCTAAGGGGTATCTAGAGAGTGGGATAGGTTTAATAACTAACCTCACCCTAACGCGTACCCTAACCCTAACCCCTACCCTAACCCTAACGCGTACCCTAATCCTAACCCGTACCCTAAACCGAGCCCTCACCCTAACACTAGCGCTAACCCTAACCCTAACCCATACCCTACGCCCTACCCGAACGCCTCCCCGAACCCGTACCCTAAGCCGTACCCTAACCCTCCCCCTCACCCTTACCCTAACCCTAAGCTACCCTTGACTGCTTCTGCCTCCAATAGATTTCCTAAGCACTAGTGTTTTAAGGAACAAGTTAAAAAGAGAATCCTAATGTGATTTCTTGATAATGGGTGTGTTCCTTATCTTCTCCTAGTGTCTAAGCTCTTCTCCATGGCTGGTCCCCCAAATAATATTCCTTTACGTGCTAAGGGGTATCTAGAGAGTGGGATAGGTTTAATAACTACTCTCACCCTAAAGCGTACCCTAACCCTAACCCGTACCCTAACCCTAACGCGTACCCTAATCCTAACCTGTACCCTAAACCGAGCCCTAACCCTAACCCTAACCCTAACCCTAACCCTAACCCATACCCTACGCCCTACCCAACCCCTCCCCGAACCCGTACCGTAAGCCGTACCCTAACCCTCACCCTAACTCTAACTCTAACCCTAAGCTACCCTTGATTGCTTCTGCCTCCAATAGATTTCCTAAGCACTAGTGTTTTAAGGAACAGTTTAAAAAGAGAATCCTAATGTGATTTCTTGATAATGGGTGTGTTCCTTATCTTCTCCTAGTGTCTAAACTCTTCTCCATGGCTGGACCCCCAAATAATATTCCTTTACGTGCTCAGGGGTATCTAGAGAGTGGGATAGGTTTAATAACTACACTCACCCTAGTGCGTACCATAACCCTAACCCCTACCCTAACACTAACGCGTACCCTAATCCTAACCCGTACCCTAAACCTAGCCCGAACCCTAACACTAACCCTAACCCTAACCCTAACCCATACCCTACGCCCTACCCGAACCCCAACCCGAAACCCGTACCCTAAGCCATACCCTAACCCTCACCCTAACCCTAACCCTAACCCTAAGCTACCCTTGACTGCTTCTGCCTCCAATAGATTTCCTAAGCACTAGTGTTTTAAGGAACAGGTTAAAAAGAGAATCCTAATGTGATTTCGTGATAATGGGTGTGTTCCTTATCTTCTCCTAGTGTCTAAACACTTCTCCATGGCTGGACCACCAAATACTATTCCTTTACGTGCTAGGTGGTATCTAGAGCTTTTGAAAGGTTTAATAACTACCCTCACCCTAACGCGTACCCTAACCCTAACACCTACCCTAACCCTAACGCGTACCCTAATCCTAACCCGTACCCTAAACCGAGCCCTAACCCTAACACTAACCCTAACCCTAACCCTAACCCATACACTACACCCTAACCGAACCCCTCCCCGAACCCGTACCCTAAGCCGTACCCTAACCCTAACCCTAACCCTAAGCTACCCTTGACTGCTTCTGCCTCCAATAGATTTCCTAAGCACTAGTGTTTTAAGGAACAGGTTAAAAAGAGAATCCTAATGTGATTTCTTGATAATGGGTGTGTTCCTTATCTTCTCCTAGTGTCTAAACTCTTCTCCATGGCTGGACCCCCAAATAATATTCCTTTACGTGCTAAGGGGTATCTAGAGAGTGGGATAGGTTTAATAACTAACCTCACCCTATCGCGTACCCTAACCCTAACCCCTACCCTAACACTAACGCGTACCCTAATCCTAACCCGTACCCTAAACCGAGCCCTAACCCTAACACTAACCCTAACCCTAACCCTAACCCATACCCTACGCCCTACCCGAACCCCTCCCTGAACCCGTACCCTAAGCCGTACCCTAACCCTCACCCTAACCCTAACCCTAACCCTAAGCTACCCATGACTGCTTCTGCCTCCAATAGATTTCCTAAGCAATAGTGTTTTAAGGAACAGTTTAAAAAGAGAATCCTAATGTGAGTTCGTGATAATGGGTGTGTTCCTTATCTTCTCCTAGTGTCTAAACTCTTCTCCATGGCTGGACTCACAAAAAATATTCCTTTACGTGCTAAGTGGTATCTAAAGAGTGTGATAGGTTTAATAACTAACCTCACCCTATCGCGTACCCTAACGCTAACCCCTACCCTAACACTAACGCGTACCCTAATCCTAACCCGTACCCTAAACCGAGCCCTAACCCTAACACTAACCCTAACCCTAACCCTAAAACATACCCTACGCCCTACCCGAACCCCTCCCCGAACCCGTACCCTAAGCCGTACCCTAACCCTCACCCTAACCCTAACCCTAACCCTAAGCTACCCTTGACGGCTTCTGCCTCCAATAGATTTCCTAAGCACTAGTGTTTTAAGGAACAGGTTAAAAAGAGAATCCTAATGTGATTTCGTGATAATGGGTGTGTTCCTTATCTTCTCCTAGTGTCTAAACTATTCTCCATGGCTGGACCCCCAAATAATATTCCTTTACGTGCTAAGGGGTATCTAGAGAGTGTGATAGGTTTAATAACTACCCTCACCCTAACGCGTACCCTAACCATAACCCCTACCCTAACCCTAGCGCGTACCCTAATCCTAACTCGTACCCTACACCGAGCCCTAACCCTAACACTAACTCTAACCCTAACCCTAACCCATACCCGACGCCCTACACGAACCCCTCCCCGAACCCGTACCCTAAGCCGTACCCTAAACCTCACCCTAACCCTAACCCTAACCCTAAGCTACCCTTGACTGCTTCTGCCTCCAATAGATTTCCTAAGCACTAGTGTTTTCAGGAACAGGTTAAAAAGAGAATCCTAATGTGATTTCGTGATAATGGGTGTGTTCCTTATCTTCTCCTAGTGTCTAAACTCTTCTCCATGGCTGGACCCACAAATAATATTCCTTTACGTGCTAAGGGGTATCTAGAGAGTGTGATAGGTTTAATAACTAACCTCACCCTATCACGTACCCTAACCCTAACCCCTACCCTAACACTAACGCGTACCCTAATCCTAACCCGTACCCTAAACCGAGCCCTAACCCTAACACTAAACCTAACCCTAAACCATACCCTACGCCCTACCCGAACGCCTCCGGGAACCCGTACCCTAAGAAGTACCCTAACCCTCACCCTCACCCTTACCCTAACCCTAAGCTACCCTTGACTGCTTCTGCCTCCAATAGATTTCCTAAGCACTAGTGTTTTAAGGAACAAGTTAAAAAGAGAATCCTAATGTGATTTCTTGATAATGGGTGTGTTCCTTATCTTCTCCTAGTGTCTAAGCTCTTCTCCATGGCTGGACCCCCAAATAATATTCCTTTACGTGCTAAGGGGTATCTATAGAGTGGGATAGGTTTAATAACTACTCTCACCCTAAAGCGTACCCTAACCCTAACCCGTACCCTAACCCTAACGCGTACCCTAATCCTAACCTGTACCCTAAACCGAGCCCTAACCCTAACCCTAACCCTAACCCTAACCCATACCCTACGCCCTACCCAACCCCTCCCCGAACCCGTACCGTAAGCCGTACCCTAACCCTCACCCTAACTCTAACTCTAACCCTAAGCTACCCTTGATTGCTTCTGCCTCCAATAGATTTCCTAAGCACTAGTGTTTTAAGGAACAGTTTAAAAAGAGAATCCTAATGTGATTTCTTGATAATGGGTGTGTTCCTTATCTTCTCCTAGTGTCTAAACTCTTCTCCATGGCTGGACCCCCAAATAATATTCCTTTACGTGCTCAGGGGTATCTAGAGAGTGGGATAGGTTTAATAACTACACTCACCCTAGTGCGTACCATAACCCTAACCCCTACCCTAACACTAACGTGTACCCTAATCCTAACCCGTACCCTAAACCGAGCCCGAACCCTAACACTAACCCTAACCCTAACCCTAACCCATACCCTACGCCCTACCCGAACCCCAACCCGAAACCCGTACCCTAAGCCATACCCTAACCCTCACCCTAACCCTAAGCTACCCTTGACTGCTTCTGCCTCCAATAGATTTCCTAAGCACTAGTGTTTTAAGGAACAGGTTAAAAAGAGAATCCTAATGTGATTTCCTGATAATGGGTGTGTTCCTTATCTTCTCCTAGTGTCTAAACACTTCTCCATGGCTGGACTCCCAAATACTATTCCTTTACGTGCTAGGTGGTATCTAGAGCGTGTGAAAGGTTTAATAACTACCCTCACCCTAACGCGTACCCTAACCCTAACACCTACCCTAACCCTAACGCGTACCCTAATCCTAACCCGTACCCTAAACCGAGCCCTAACCCTAACACTAACCCTAACCCTAACCCTAACCCATACCCTACACCATACCCGAACCCCTCCCCGAACCCGTACCCTAAGCCGTACCCTAACCCTAACCCTAACCCTAAGCTACCCTTGACTGCTTCTGCCTCCAATAGATTTCCTAAGCACTAGTGTTTTAAGGAACAGGTTAAAAAGAGAATCCTAATGTGATTTCTTGATAATGGGTGTGTTCCTTATCTTCTCCTAGTGTCTAAACTCTTCTCCATGGCTGGACCCCCAAATAATATTCCTTTACGTGCTAAGGGGTATCTAGAGACTGGGATAGGTTTAATAACTAACCTCACCCTATCGCGTACCCTAACCCTAACCCCTACCCTAACACTAACGCGTCCCCTAATCCTAACCCGTACCCTAAACCGAGCCCTAACCCTAACACTAACCCTAACCCTAACCCTAACCCATACCCTACGCCGTACCCGAACCCCTCCCCGAACCCGTACCCTAAGCCGTACCCTAACCCTCACCCTAACCCTAACCCTAACCCTAAGCTACCCATGACTGCTTCTGCCTCCAATAGATTTCCTAAGCAATAGTGTTTTAAGGAACAGTTTAAAAAGAGAATCCTAATGTGAGTTCGTGATAATGGGTGTGTTCCTTATCTTCTCCTAGTGTCTAAACTCTTCTCCATGGCTGGACCCCCAAATAATATTCCTATACGTGCTAAGGGGTATCTAGAGAGTGGGATAGGTTTAATAAGTACCCTCACCCTAACGCGTACCCTAACCCTAACCCCTACCCTAACCCTAACGCGTACCCTAATCCTAACCCGTACCCTAAACCGAGCCCTCACCCTAACACTAGCGCTAACCCTAACCCTAACCCATACCCTACGCCCTACCCGAACGCCTCCCCGAACCCGTACCCTAAGCCGTACCCTAACCCTCCCCCTCACCCTTACCCTAACCCTAAGCTACCCTTGACTGCTTCTGCCTCCAATAGATTTCCTAAGCACTAGTGTTTTAAGGAACAAGTTAAAAAGAGAATCCTAATGTGATTTCTTGATAATGGGTGTGTTCCTTATCTTCTCCTAGTGTCTAAGCTCTTCTTCATGGCTGGACCCCCAAATAATATTCCTTTACGTGCTAAGGGGTATCTAGAGAGTGGGATAGGTTTAATAACTACTCTCACCCTAAAGCGTACCCTAACTCTAACCCCTACCCTAACCCTAACGCGTACCCTAATCCTAACCCGTACCCTAAAGCGAGCCCTAACCCTAACACTAACCCTAACCCTAACCCTAACCCATACCGTACGCCCTACCATAACCCCTCCCCGAACCCGTACCCTATGCCGTACACTAACCCTCACTCTAACTCTAACTCTAACCCTAAGCTACCCTTGATTGCTTCTGCCTCCAATAGATTTCCTAAGCACTAGTGTTTTAAGGAACAGGTTAAAAAGAGAATCCTAATGTGATTTCTTGATAATGGGTGTGTTCCTTATCTTCTCCTAGTGTCTAAACTCTTCTCCATGGCTGGACCCCCAAATAATATTCCTTTACGTGCTCAGGGGTATCTAGAGAGTGGGATAGGTTTAATAACTACCCTCACCCTAGTGCGTACCATAACCCTAACCCCTACCCTAACACTAACGCGTACCCTAATCCTAACCCGTACCCTAAACAGAGCCCGAACCCTAACACTAACCCTAACCCTAACCCTAACCCATACCCTACGCCCTACCCGAACCCCTCCCCGAACCCGTACCCTAAGCCGTACCCTAACCCTAACCCTAACCCTAAGCTACCCTTGACTGCTTCTGCCTCCAATAGATTTCCTAAGCACTAGTGTTTTAAGGAACAGGTTAAAAAGAGAATCCTAATGTGATTTCTTGATAATGGGTGTGTTCCTTATTTTCTCCTAGTGTCTAAACTCTTCTCCATGGCTGGACCCCCAAATAATATTCCTTTACGTGCTAAGGGGTATCTAGAGAGTGGGATAGGTTTAATAACTAACCTCACCCTATCGCATACCCTAACCCTAACCCCTACCCTAACCCTAACGCGTACCCTAATCCTAACCCGTACCCTAAACCGAGCCCTAACCCAAACACTAACCCTAACCCTAACCCTGTCCCATACCCTACGCCCTACCCGAACCCCTCCCCGAACCCGTACCCTAAGCCGTACCCTAACCCTCACCCTAACCCTAACCCTAAACCTAACCCTAAGCTACCCTTGACTGCTTCTGCCTCCAATAGATTTCCTAAGCAATAGTGTTTTAAGGAACAGGTTAAAAAGAGAATCCTAATGTGATTTCGTGATAATGGGTGTGTTCCTTATCTTCTCCTAGTGTCTAAACTCTTCTCCATGGCTGGACCCCCAAATAATATTCCTTTACGTGCTAAGGGGTATCTAGAGAGTGGGATAGGTTTAATAACTACTCTCACCCTAAAGCGTACCCTAACCCTAACCCGTACCCTAACCCTAACGCGTACCCTAATCCTAACCTGTACCCTAAACCGAGCCCTAACCCTAACCCTAACCCTAACCCTAACCCTAACCCATACCCTACGCCCTACCCAACCCCTCCCCGAACCCGTACCCTAAGCCGTACCCTAACCCTCACCCTAACTCTAACGCTAACCCTAAGCTACCCTTGATTGCTTCTGCCTCCAATAGATTTCCTAAGCACTAGTGTTTTAAGGAACAGTTTAAAAAGAGAATCCTAATGTGATTTCTTGATAATGGGTGTGTTCCTTATCTTCTCCTAGTGTCTAAACTCTTCTCCATGGCTGGACCCCCAAATAATATTTCTTTACGTGCTCAGGGGTATCTAGAGAGTGGGATAGGTTTAATAACTACACTCACCCTAGTGCGTACCATAACCCTAACCCCTACCCTAACACTAACGCGTACCCTAATCCTAACCCGTACCCTAAACCGAGCCCGAACCCTAACACTAACCCTAACCCTAACCCTAACCCATACCCTACGCCCTACCCGAACCCCTCCCCGAAACCCGTACCCTAAGCCATACCCTAACCCTCACCCTAACCCTAACCCTAACCCTAAGCTACCCTTGACTGCTTCTGCCTCCAATAGATTTCCTAAGCACTAGTGTTTTAAGGAACAGGTTAAAAAGAGAATCCTAATGTGATTTCGTGATAATGGGTGTGTTCCTTATCTTCTCCTAGTGTCTAAACACTTCTCCATGGCTGGACCCCCAAATAATATTCCTTTACGTGCTAGGGGGTATCTAGAGCGTGTGATAGGTTTAATAACTACCCTCACCCTAACGCGTACCCTAACCCTAACACCTACCCTAACCCTAACACGTACCCTAATCCTAACCCGTACCCTAAACCGAGCCCTAACCCTAACACTAACCCTAACCCTAACCCATACCCTACACCCTCCCCGAACCCCTCCCCGAACCCGTACCCTAAGCCGTACCCTAACCCTAACCCTAACCCTAAGCTACCCTTGACTGCTTCTGCCTCCAATAGATTTCCTAAGCACTAGTGTTTTAAGGAACAGGTTAAAAAGAGAATCCTAATGTGATTTCTTGATAATGGGTGTGTTCCTTATCTTCTCCTCGTGTCTAAACTCTTCTCCATGGCTGGACCCCCAAATAATATTCCTTTACGTGCTAAGGGGTATCTAGAGAGTGGGATAGGTTTAATAAGTAACCTCACCCTATCGCATACCCTAACCCTAACCCTAACCCCTACCCAAACCCTAACACGTACCCTAATCCTAACCTGTACCCTAAACCGAGCCCTAACCCAAACACTAACCCTAACCCTAACCCTATCCCATACCCTACGCCCTACCCGAACCCCTCCCCGAACCCGTACCCTAAGCCGTACCCTAACCCTCACCCTAACCCTAACCCTTACCCTAAGCTACCCTTGACTGCTTCTGCCTCCAATAGATTTCCTAAGCAATAGTGTTTTCAGGAACAGGTTAAAAAGAGAATCCTAATGTGATTTCGTGATAATGGGTGTGTTCCTTATCTTCTCCTAGTGTCTAAATTCTTCTCCATGGCTGGACCCACAAATAATATTCCTTTACGTGCTAAGGGGTATCTAAAGAGTGTGATAGGTTTAATAACTAACCTCACCCTATCGCGTACCCTAACCCTAACCCCTACCCTAACACTAACGGGTACCCTAATCCTAACACGTACCCTAAACCGAGCCCTAACCCTAACACTAACCCTAACCCTAACCCTAAACCATACCCTACGCCCTACCCGAACCCCTCCCCGAACCCGTACCCTAAGCCGTACCCTAACCCTAACCCTAACCCTAAGCTACCCTTGACTGCTTCTGCCTCCAATAGATTTCCTAAGCACTAGTGTTTTAAGGAACAGGTTAAAAAGAGAATCCTAATGTGATTTCTTGATAATGGGTGTGTTCCTTATCTTCTCCTCGTGTCTAAACTCTTCTCCATGGCTGGACCCCCAAATAATATTCCTTTACGTGCTCAGGGGTATCTAGAGAGTGGGATAGGTTTAATAACAACCCTCACCCTAACGCGTACCCTAACCCTAAACCCTACCCTAACCCTAACGCGTACCTTAATCCTAAACCGTACCCTAAACCGAGCCCTAACCCTAACACTAACCCTAACCCTAACCCTAACCCATACCCTACGCCCTACCCGAACCCCTCCCCGAACCCGTACCCTAAGCCATACCCTAACCCTCACCCTAACCCTAAACCTAACCCTAAGCTACCCTTGACTGCTTCTGCCTCCAATAGATTTCCTAAGCACTAGTGTTTTAAGGAACAGGTTAAAAAGAGAATCCTAATGTGATTTCTTGATAATGGGTGTGTAACTTATCTTCTCCTAGTGTCTAAACTCTTCTCCATGGCTGGACCCCCAAATAATATTCCTTTACGTGCTAAGGGGTATCTAGAGAGTGGGATAGGTTTAATAAGTAACCTCACCCTATCGCATACCCTAACCCTAACCCCTACCCTAACCCTAACGCGTACCCTAATCCTAACCCGTACCCTAAACCGAGCCCTAACCCTAACACTAACCCTAACCCTAACCCTAACCCATACCCTACGCCCTACCCGAACCCCTCCCCGAACACGTACCCTAAGCCGTACCCTAACCCTAACCCTATCCCTAAGCTACCCTTGACTGCTTCTGCCTCCAATAGATTTCCTAAGCACTAGTGTTTTAAGGAACAGGTTAAAAAGAGAATCCTAATGTGATTTCTTGATAATGGGTGTGTTCCTTATCTTCTCCTAGTGTCTAAACTCTTCTCCATGGCTGGACCCCCAAATAATATTCCTTTACGTGCTAAGGGGTATCTAGAGAGTGGGATAGGTTTAATAACTAACCTCACCCTATCGCATACCCTAACCCTAACCCCTACCCTAACACTAACGCGTACCCTAATCCTAACCCGTACCCTAAACCGAGCCCTAACCCTAATACTAACCCTAACCCTAACCCTAAACCATACCCTACGCCCTACCCGAACCCCTCCCCGAACCCGTACCCTAAGCCGTACCCTAACCCTCACCCTCACCCTAACCCTAACCTTAAGCTACCCTTGACTGCTTCTGCCTCCAATAGAATTCCTAAGCACTAGTGTTTTAAGGAACAGGTTAAAAAGAGAATCCTAATGTGATTTCTTGATAATGGGTGTGTTCCTTATCTTCTCCTAGTGTCTAAACTCTTCTCCATGGCTGGACCCCCAAATAATATTCCTTTACGTGCTCAGGGGTATCTAGAGAGTGGGATAGGTTTAATAACTACCCTCACCCTAGTGCGTACCATAACCCTAACCCCTACCCTAACACTAACGCGTACCCTAATCCTAACCCGTACCCTAAACCGAGCCCGAAACCTAACACTAACCCTAACCCTAACCCTAACCCATACCCTACGCCCTACCCGAACCCCTCCCCGAAACCCGTACCCTAAGCCATACCGTAACCCTCACCCTAACCCTAACCCTAACCCTAAGCTACCCTTGACTGCTTCTGCCTCCAATAGATTTCCTAAGCACTAGTGTTTTAAGGAACAGGATAAAAAGAGAATCCTAATGTGATTTCGTGATAATGGGTGTGTTCCTTATCTTCTCCTAGTGTCTAAACACTTCTCCATGGCTGGACCCCCAAATAATATTCCTTTACGTGCTAGGGGGTATCTAGAGCGTGTGATAGGTTTAATAACTACCCTCACCCTAACGCGTACCCTATCCCTAACACCTACCCTAACCCTAACGCGTACCCTAATCCTAACCCGTACCCTAAACCGAGCCCTAACCCTAACACTAACCCTAACCCAAACCCTAACCCATACCCTACACCCTACCCGAACCCCTCCCCGAACCCGTACCCTAAGCCGTACCCTAACCCTAACCCTAACCCTAAGCTACCCTTGACTGCTTCTGCCTCCAATAGATTTCCTAAGCACTAGTGTTTTAAGGAACAGGTTAAAAAGAGAATCCTAATGTGATTTCTTGATAATGGGTGTGTTCCTTATCTTCTCCTCGTGTCTAAACTCTTCTCCATGGCTGGACCCCCAAATAATATTCCTTTACGTGCTCAGGGGTATCTAGAGAGTGGGATAGGTTTAATAACAACCCTCACCCTAACGCGTACCCTAACCCTAAACCCTACCCTAACCCTAACGCGTACCCTAATCCTAACCCGTACCCTAAACCGAGCCCTAACCCTAACACTAACCCTAACCCTAACCCTAACCCATACCCTACGCCCTACCCTAACCCCTCCCCGAACCCGTACCGTATGCCGTACCCTAACCCTCACCCTAACTCTAACTCTAACCCTAAGCTACCCTTGATTGCTTCTGCCTCCAATAGATTTCCTAAGCACTAGTGTTTTAAGGAACAGGTTAAAAAGAGAATCCTAATGTGATTTCTTGATAATGGGTGTGTTCCTTATCTTCTCCTAGTGTCTAAACTCTTCTCCATGGCTGGACCCCCAAATAATATTCCTTTACGTGCTCAGGGGTATCTAGAGAGTGGGATAGGTTTAATAACTACCCTCACCCTAGTGCGTACCATAACCCTAACCCCTACCCTAACACTAACGCGTACCCTAATCCTAACCCGTACCCTAAACAGAGCCCGAACCCTAACACTAACCCTAACCCTAACCCTAACCCATACCCTACGCCCTACCCGAACCCCTCCCCGAACCCGTACCCTAAGCCATACCCTAACCCTCACCCTAACCCTAAACCTAACCCTAAGCTACCCTTGACTGCTTCTGCCTCCATTAGATTTCCTAAGCACTAGTGTTTTAAGGAACAGGTTAAAAAGAGAATCCTAATGTGATTTCTTGATAATGGGAGTGTTCCTTATTTTCTCCTAGTGTCTAAACTCTTCTCCATGCCTGGAGCCCCAAATAATATTCCTTTACGTGCTAAGGGGTATCTAGAGAGTGGGATAGGTTTAATAAGTAACCTCACCCTATCGCATACCCTAACCCTAACCCCTACCCTAACCCTAACGCGTACCCTAATCCTAACCCGTACCCTAAACCGAGCCCTAACCTTAACACTAACCCTAACCCTAACCCTAACCCATACCCTACGCCCTACCCGAACCCCTCCCCGAACACGTACCCTAAGCCGTACCCTAACCCTAACCCTATCCCTAAGCTACCCTTGACTGCTTCTGCCTCCAATAGATTTCCTAAGCACTAGTGTTTTAAGGAACAGGTTAAAAAGAGAATCCTAATGTGATTTCTTGATAATGGGTGTGTTCCTTATCTTCTCCTAGTGTCTAAACTCTTCTCCATGGCTGGACCCCCAAATAATATTCCTTTACGTGCTAAGGGGTATCTAGAGAGTGGGATAGGTTTAATAAGTAACCTCACCCTATCGCATACCCTAACCCTAACCCCTACCCTAACCCTAACGCGTACCCTAATCCTAACCCGTACCCTAAACCGAGCCCTAACCCTAACACTAACCCTAACCCTATCCCTATCCCATACCCTACGCCCTACCCGAACCCCTCCCCGAACCCGTACCCTAAGCCGTACCCTAACCCTCACCCTAACCCTAACCCTAACCCTAAGCTACCCTTGACTGCTTCTGCCTCAAATAGATTTCCTAAGCAATAGTGTTTTAAGGAACAGGTTAAAAAGAGAATCCTAATGTGATTTCGTGATAATGGGTGTGTTCCTTATCTTCTCCTAGTGTCTAAACTCTTCTCCATGGCTGGACCCACAAATAATATTCCTTTACGTGCTAAGGGGTATCTAAAGATTGTGATAGGTTTAATAACTAACCTCACCCTATCGCGTACCCTAACCCTAACCCCTACCCTAACACTAACGCGTACCCTAATCCTAACCCGTACCCTAAACCGAGCCCTAACCCTAACACTAACCCTAACCCTAACCCTAAACCATACCCTACGCCCTACCCGAACCCCTCCCCGAACCCGTACCCTAAGCCGTACCCTAACCCTAACCCTAACCCTAAGCTACCCTTGACTGCTTCTGCCTCCAATAGATTTCCTAAGCACTAGTGTTTTAAGGAACAGGTTAAAAAGAGAATCCTAATGTGATTTCTTGATAATGGGTGTGTTCCTTATCTTCTCCTAGTGTCTAAACTCTTCTCCATGGCTGGACCCCCAAATAATATTCCTTTACGTGCTAAGGGGTATCTAGAGAGTGGGATAGGTTTAATAACTAACCTCACCCTATCGCGTACCCTAACCCTAACCCCTACCCTAACACTAACGCGTACCCTAATCCTAACCCGTACCCTAAACCGAGCCCTAACCCTAACACTAACCCTAACCCTAACCCTAAACCATACCCTACGCCCTCCCCGAACCCGTAACCTAAGCCGTACCCTAACCCTCACCCTCACCCTAACCCTAACCCTAAGCTACCCTTGACTGCTTCTGCCTCCGATAGAATTCCTAAGCACTAGTGTTTTAAGGAACAGGTTAAAAAGAGAATCCTAATGTGATTTCTTGATAATGGGTGTGTTCCTTATTTTCTCCTAGTGTCTAAACTCTTCTCCATGGCTGGACCCCCAAATAATATTCCTTTACGTGCTAAGGGGTATCTAGAGAGTGGGATAGGTTTAATAAGTAACCTCACCCTATCGCATACCCTAACCCTAACCCCTACCCTAACCCTAACGCGTACCCTAATCCTAACCCGTACCCTAAACCGAGCCCTAACCCTAACACTAATCCTAACCCTATCCCTATCCCATACCCTACGCCCTACCCGAACCCCTCCCCGAACCCGTACCCTAAGCCGTACCCTAACCCTCACCCTAACCCTAACCCTAACCCTAAGCTACCCTTGACTGCTTCTGCCTCCAATAGATTTCCTAAGCAATAGTGTTTTAAGGAACAGGTTAAAAAGAGAATCCTAATGTGATTTCGTGATAATGGGTGTGTTCCTTATCTTCTCCTAGTGTCTAAACTCTTCTCCATGGCTGGACCCACAAATAATATTCCTTTACGTGCTAAGGGGTATCTAAAGAGTGTGATAGGTTTAATAACTAACCTCACCCTATCGCGTACCCTAACCCTAACCCCTACCCTAACACTAACGCGTACCCTAATCCTAACCCGTACCCTAAACCGAGCCCTAACCCTAACACTAACCCTAACCCTAACCCTAAACCATACCCTACGCCCTACCCGAACCCCTCCCCGAACCCGTACCCTAAGCCGTACCCTAACCCTAACCCTAACCCTAAGCTACCCTTGACTGCCTCTGCCTCCAATAGATTTCCTAAGCACTAGTGTTTTAAGGAACAGGTTAAAAAGAGAATCCTAATGTGATTTCTTGATAATGGGTGTGTTCCTTATCTTCTCCTCGTGTCTAAACTCTTCTCCATGGCTGGACCCCCAAATAATATTCCTTTACGTGCTCAGGGGTATCTAGAGAGTGGGATAGGTTTAATAACAACCCTCACCCTAACGCGTACCCTAATCCTAACCCGTACCCTAAACCGAGCCCTAACCCTAACACTAACCCTAACCCTAACCCATACCCTACGCCCTACCCGAACCCCTCCCCGAACCCGTACCCTAAGCCATACCCTAACCCTCACCCTAACCCTAAACCTAACCCTAAGCTACCCTTGACTGCTTCTGCCTCCAATAGATTTCCTAAGCACTAGTGTTTTAAGGAACAGGTTAAAAAGAGAATCCTAATGTGATTTCTTGATAATGGGTGTGTTCCTTATCTTCTCCTAGTGTCTAAACTCTTCTCCATGGCTGGACCCCCAAATAATATTCCTTTACGTGCTAAGGGGTATCTAGAGACTGGGATAGGTTTAATAACTAACCTCACCCTATCGCGTACCCTAACCCTAACACCTACCCTAACACTAACGCGTACCCTAATCCTAACCCGTACCCTAAACCGAGCCCTAACCCTAACACTAACCCTAACCCTAACCCTAAACCATACCCTACGCCCTCCCCGAACCCGTAACCTAAGCCGTACCCTAACCCTCACCCTCACCCTAACCCTAACCCTAAGCTACCCTTGACTGCTTCTGCCTCCAATAGAATTCCTAAGCACTAGTGTTTTAAGGAACAGGTTAAAAAGAGAATCCTAATGTGATTTCTTGATAATGGGTGTGTTCCTTATCTTCTCCTAGTGTGTAAACTCTTCTCCATGGCTGGACCCCCAAATAATATTCCTTTACGTGCTAAGGGGTATCTAGAGAGTGGGATAGGTTTAATAACTACCCTCACTCTAACGCGTACCCTAACCCTAACCCCTACCCTAACCCTAACGCATACCCTAATCCTAACCCGTACCCTAAACCGAGCCCTAACCCTAACACTAGCGCTAACCCTAACCCTAACCCATACCCTACGCCCTACCCGAACGCCTCCCCGAACCCATACCCTAAGCCGTACCCTAACCCTCCCCCTCACCCTTACCCTAACCCTAAGCTACCCTTGACTGCTTCTGCCTCCAATAGATTTCCTAAGCACTAGTGTTTTAAGGAACAAGTTAAAAAGAGAATCCTAATGTGATTTCTTGATAATGGGTGTGTTCCTTATCTTCTCCTAGTGTCTAAGCTCTTCTCCATGGCTGGACCCCCAAATAATATTCCTTTACGTGCTAAGGGGTATCTAGAGAGTGGGATAGGTTTAATAACTACTCTCACCCTAAAGCGTACCCTAACCCTAACCCCTACCCTAACCCTAACGCGTACCCTAATCCTAACCCGTACCCTAAACCGAGCCCTAACCCTAACACTAACCCTAACCCTAACCCTAACCCATACCCTACGCCCTACCCTAACCCCTCCCCGAACCCGTAACCTATGCCGTACCGTAACCCTCACCCTAACTCTAACTCTAACCCTAAGCTACCCTTGATTGCTTCTGCCTCCAATAGATTTCCTAAGCACTAGTGTTTTAAGGAACAGGTTAAAAAGAGAATCCTAATGTGATTTCTTGATAATGGGTGTGTTCCTTATCTTCTCCTAGTGTCTAAACTCTTCTCCATGGCTGGACCCCCAAATAATATTCCTTTAAGTGCTCAGGGGTATCTAGAGAGTGGGATAGGTTTAATAACTACCCTCACCCTAGTGTGTACCATAACCCTAACCCCTACCCTAACACTAACGCGTACCCTAATCCTAACCCGTACCCTAAACAGAGCCCGAACCCTAACACTAACCCTAACCCTAACCCTAACCCATACCCTACGCCCTACCCGAACCCCTCCCCGAACCCGTACCCTAAGCCGTACCCTAACCCTAACCCTAACCCTAAGCTACCCTTGACTGCTTCTGCCTCCAATAGATTTCCTAAGCACTAGTGTTTTAAGGAACAGGTTAAAAAGAGAATCCTAATGTGATTTCTTGATAATGGGTGTGTTCCTTATTTTCTCCTAGTGTCTAAACTCTTCTCCATGGCTGGACCCCCAAATAATATTCCTTTATGTGCTCAGGGGTATCTAGAGAGTGGGATAGGTTTAATAAGTAACCTCACCCTATCGCATACCCTAACCCTAACCCCTACCCTAACCCTAACGCGTACCCTAATCCTAACCCGTACCCTAAACCGAGCCCTAACCCTAACACTAACCCTAACCCTATCCCTATCCCATACCCTACGCCCTACCCGAACCCCTCCCCGAACCCGTACCCTAAGCCGTACCCTAACCCTAACCCTAACCCTAAGCTACCCTTGACTGCTTCTGCCTCCAATAGATTTCCTAAGCAATAGTGTTTTAAGGAACAGGTTAAAAAGAGAATCCTAATGTGATTTCGTGATAATGGGTGTGTTCCTTATCTTCTCCTAGTGTCTAAACTCTTCTCCATGGCTGGACCCACAAATAATATTCCTTTACGTGCTAAGGGGTATCTAAAGAGTGTGATAGGTTTAATAACTAACCTCACCCTATCGCGTACCCTAACCCTAACCCCTACCCTAACACTAACGCGTACCCTAATCCTAACCCGTACCCTAAACCGAGCCCTAACCCTAACACTAACCCTAACCCTAACCCTAAAACATACCCTATGCCCTACCCGAACCCCTCCCCGAACCCGTACCCTAAGCCGTACCCTAACCCTAACCCTAACCCTAAGCTACCCTTGACTGCTTCTGCCTCCAATAGATTTCCTAAGCACTAGTGTTTTAAGGAACATGTTAAAAAGAGAATCCTAATGTGATTTCTTGATAATGGGTGTGTTCCTTATCTTCTCCTCGTGTCTAAACTCTTCTCCATGGCTGGACCCCCAAATAATATTCCTTTACGTGCTCAGGGGTATCTAGAGAGTGGGATAGGTTTAATAACAACCCTCACCCTAACGCATACCCTAACCCTAAACCCTACCCTAACCCTAACGCGTACCCTAATCCTAACCCATACCCTAAACCGAGCCCTAACCCTAACACTAACCCTAACCCTAACCCTAACCCATACCCTACGCCCTACCCGAACCCCTCCCCGAACCCGTACCCTAAGCCATACCCTAACCCTCACCCTAACCCTAAACCTAACCCTAAGCTACCCTTGACTGCTTCTGCCTCGAATAGATTTCCTAAGCACTAGTGTTTTAAGGAACAGGTTAAAAAGAGAATCCTAATGTGATTTCTTGATAATGGGTGTGTTCCTTATTTTCTCCTAGTGTCTAAACTCTTCTCCATGGCTGGACCCCCAAATAATATTCCTTTACGTGCTAAGGGGTATCTAGAGAGTGGGATAGGTTTAATAAGTAACCTCACCCTATCGCATACCCAAACCCTAACCCCTACCCTAACCCTAACGCGTACCCTAATCCTAACCCGTACCCTAAACCGAGCCCTAACCCTAACACTAACCCTAACTCTAACCCTAACCCATACCCTACGCCCTACCCGAACCCCTCCCCGAACCCGTACCCTAAGCCGTACCCTAACCCTAACCCTATCCCTAAGCTACCCTTGACTGCTTCTGCCTCCAATAGATTTCCTAAGCACTAGTGTTTTAAGGAACAGGTTAAAAAGAGAATCCTAATGTGATTTCTTGATAATGGGTGTGTTCCTTATCTTCTCCTAGTGTCTAAACTCTTCTCCATGGCTGGACCCCCAAATAATATTCCTTTACGTGCTAAGGGGTATCTAGAGAGTGGGATAGGTTTAATAACTACCCTCACCCTATCGCGTACCCTAACCCTAACCACTACCCTAACACTAACGCGTACCGAATCCTAACCCGTACCCTAAACCGAGCCCTAACCCTAACACTAACCCTAACCCTATCCCTATCCCATACCCTACGCCCTACCCGAACCCCTCCCCGAACCCGTACCCTAAGCCGTACCCTAACCCTCACCCTAACCCTAACCCTAACCCTAAGCTACCCTTGACTGCTTCTGCCTCCAATAGATTTCCTAAGCACTAGTGTTTTAAGGAACAGGTTAAAAAGAGAATCCTAATGTGATTTCGTGATAATGGGTGTGTTCCTTATCTTCTCCTAGTGTCTAAACTCTTCTCCAAGGCTGGACCCACAAATAATATTCCTTTACGTGCTAAGGGGTATCTAAAGAGTGTGATAGGTTTAATAACTAACCTCACCCTATCGCGTACCCTAACCCTAACCCCTACCCTAACACTAACGCCTACCCTAATCCTAACCCGTACCCTAAACCGAGCCCTAACCCTAACACTAACCCTAACCCTAACCCTAAACCATACCCTACGCCCTACCCGAACCCCTCCCCGAACCCGTACCCTAAGCCGTACCCTAACCCTCACCCTCACCCTCACCCTAACCCTAAGCTACCCTTGACTGCTTCTGCCTCCAATAGAATTCCTAAGCACTAGTGTTTTAAGGAACAGGTTAAAAAGAGAATCCTAATGTGATTTCTTGATAATGGGTGTGTTCCTTATCTTCTCCTAGTGTCTAAACTCTTCTCCATGGCTGGACCCCCAAATAATATTCCTTTACGTGCTAAGGGGTATCTAGAGAGTAGGATAGGTTTAATAACTACCCTCACCCTAACGCGTACCCTAACCCTAACCCCTACCCTAACCCTAACGCGTACCCTAATCCTAACCCGTACCCTAAACCGAGCCCTAACCCTAACACTAGCGCTAACCCTAACCCTAACCCATACCCTACGCCCTACCCGAACGCCTCCCCGAACCCGTACCCTAAGCCGTACCCTAACCCTCCCCCTCACCCTTACCCTAACCCTAAGCTACCCTTGACTGCTTCTGCCTCCAATAGTTTTCCTAAGCACTAGTGTTTTATGGAACAAGTTAAAAAGAGAATCCTAATGTGATTTCTTGATAATGGGTGTGTTCCTTATCTTTTCCTAGTGTCTAAACTCTTCTCCATGGCTGGACCCCCAAATAATATTCCTTTACGTGCTCAGGGGTATCTAGAGAGTGGGATAGGTTTAATAACTACCCTCACCCTAGTGCGTACCATAACCCTAACCCCTACCCTAACACTAACGCGTACCCTAATCCTAACCCGTACCGTAAACAGAGCCCGAACCCTAACACTAACCCTAACCCTAACCCTAACCCATACCCTAGGCCCTCCCCGAACCCCTCCCCGAACCCGCACCCTAAGCCGTACCCTAACCCTAACCCTAACCCTAAGCTACCCTTGACTGCTTCTGCCTCCAATAGATTTCCTAAGCACTAGTGTTTTAAGGAACAGGTTAAAAAGAGAATCCTAATGTGATTTCTTAATAATGGGTGTGTTCCTTATTTTCTACTAGTGTCTAAACTCTTCTCCATGGCTGGACCTCCAAATAATATTCCTTTACGTGCTAAGGGGTATCTAGACAGTGGGATAGGTTTAATAAGTAACCTCACCCTATCGCATACCCTAACCCTAACCCCTACCCTAACCCTAACGCGTACCCTAATCCTAACCTGTACCCTAAACCGAGCCCTAACCCTAACACTAACCCTAACCCTAACCCTATCCCATACCTTACGCCCTACCCGAACCCCTCCCCGAACCCGTACCCTAAGCCGTACCCTAACCCTCACCCTAACCCTAACGCTAACCCTAAGCTACCCTTGACTGCTTCTGCCTCCAATAGATTTCCTAAGCAATAGTGTTTTAAGGAACAGGTTAAAAAGAGAATCCTAATGTGATTTCGTGATAATGGGTGTGTTCCTTATCTTCTCCTAGTGTCTAAACTCTTCTCCATGGCTGGACCCACAAATAATATTCCTTTACGTGCTAAGGGGTATCTAAAGAGTGTGATAGGTTTAATAACTAACCTCACCCTATCGCGTACCCTAACCCTAACCCCTACCCTAACACTAACGCATACCCTAATCCTAACCCGTACCCTAAACCGAGCCCTAGCCCTAACACTAACCCTAACCCTAACCCTAAACCATACCCTACGCCCTACACGAACCCCTCCCCGAACCCGTACCCTAAGCCGTACCCTAACCCTCACCCTCACCCTAACACTAACCCTAAGCTACCCTTGACTGCTTCTGCCTCCAATAGATTTCCTAAGCACTAGTGTTTTAAGGAACATGTTAAAAAGAGAATCCTAATGTGATTTCTTGATAATGGGTGTGTTCCTTATCTTCTCCTAGTGTCTAAACTCTTCTCCATGGCTGGACCCACAAATAATATTCCTTTACGTGCTAAGGGGTATCTAAAGAGTGTGATAGGTTTAATAAATAACCTCACCCTATCGCGTACCCTAACCCTAACCCCTACCCTAACATTAACGCGTACCCTAATCCTAACCCGTACCCTAAACCGAGCCCTAACCCTAACACTAGCGCTAACCCTAACCCTAACCCATACCCTACGCCCTACCCGAACGCCTCACCGAACCCGTACCCTAAGCGGTACCCTAACCCTCACTCTCACCCTTACCCTAACCCTAAGCTACCATTGACTGCTTCTGCCTCCAATAGATTTCCTAAGCACTAGTGTTTTAAGGAACAAGTTAAAAAGAGAATCCTGGGGCTTCCCTGGTGTCGCAGTTGTTGAGAGTCTGCCTGCCGGTGCAGGGGACGCGGCTTCGAGCCCTGGTCTGGGAGGATCCCACATGCCGCGGAGCAGCTGGGCCCGTGAGCCACAGTTGCTGGGCCTGCGCGTCTGGAGCCTGTGCTCCGCGACGGGAGAGGCCGCGATGATGAGAGGCCTGCGCACCGCGATGAAGAGTGGTCCCCACTTGCCACAACTGGAGAAAGCCCTCGCACGGAAAGGAAGACCCAACACAGCCATAAATAAATTAAATAAATAAATAATTAAAAAAAAAAAAAAGAGAATCCTAATGTGATTTCTTGATAATGGGTGTGTTCCTTATCTTCTCCTAGTGTCTAAGCTCTTCTCCATGGCTGGACCCCCAAATAATATTCCTTTACGTGCTAAGGGGTATCTAGAGAGTGGGATAGGTTTAATAACTACTCTCACCCTAAAGCGTACCCTAACCCTAACCCCTACCCTAACCCTAACGCATACACTAATCCTAACCCGTACCCTAAACCGAGCCCTAACCCTAACACTAACCCTAACCCTAACCCATACCCTACGCCCTACCCTAACCCCTCCCCGAACCCGTACCCTAAGCCGTACCCACACCCTCACCCTAACTCTAACTCTAACCCTAAGCTACCCTTGATTGCTTCTGCCTCCAATAGATTTCCTAAGCACTAGTGTTTTAAGGAACAGGTTAAAAAGAGAATCCTAATGTGATTTCGTGGTCATGGGTGTGTTCCTTATCTTCTCCTAGTGTCTAAGCTCTTCTCCATGGCTGGACCCCCAAATAATATTCCTTTACGTGCTCAGGGGTATCTAGAGAGTGGTATAGGTTTAATAACTACCCTCACCCTAGTGCGTACCATAACCCTAACCCTACCCTAACACTAACGCGTACCCTAATCCTAACCCGTACCCTAAACAGAGCCCGAACCCTAACACTAACCCTAACCCTAAACCTAACCCATACCCTACGCCCTACCCGAACCCCTCCCCGAACCGGTACCCTAAGCCGTACCCTAACGCTAACCCTAACCCTAAGCTACCCTTGACTGCTTCTGCCTCCAATAGATTTCCTAAGCACTAGTGTTTTAAGGAACAGGTTAAAAAGAGAATCCTAATGTGATTTCTTGATAATGGGTGTGTTCCTTATTTTCTCCTAATGTCTAAACTCTTCTCCATGGCTGGACACCCAAATAATATTCCTTTACGTGCTAAGGGGTATCTAGAGAGTGGGATAGGTTTAATAAGTAACCTCACCCTATCGCATACCCTAACCCTAACCCCTACCCTAACCCTAACGCGTACCCTAATCCTAACCCGTACCCTAAACCGAGCCCTAACCCTAACACTAACCCTAACCCTAACCCTATCCCATAACCTACGCCCTACCCGAACCCCTCCCCGAACCCGTACCCTAAGCCGTACCCTAACCCTAACCCTAACCCTAAGCTACCCTTGACTGCTTCTGCCTCCAATAGATTTCCTAAGCACTAGTGTTTTAAGGAACAGGTTAAAAAGAGAATCCTAATGTGATTTCTTGATAATGGGTGTGTTCCTTATTTTCTCCTAGTGTCTAAACTCTTCTCCATGGCTGGACCCCCAAATAATATTCCTTTACGTGCTAAGGGATATCTAGAGAGTGGGATAGGTTTAATAACTAACCTCACCCTAACGCGTACCCTAACCCTAACCCCTACCCTAACACTAACGCGTACCCTAATCCTAACCCGTACCCTAAACCGAGCCCTAACCCTAACACTAACCCTAACCCTAACCCTAAACCATACCCTACGCCCTACCCGAACCCCTCCCCGAACCCGTACCCTAAGCCGTACCCTAACCCTAACCCTAACCCTAAGCTACCCTTGACTGCTTCTGCCTCCAATAGATTTCCTAAGCACTAGTGTTTTAAGGAACAAGTTAAAAAGAGAATCCTGGGGCTTCCCTGGTGGCGCAGTGGTTGAGAGTCTGCCTGCCGGTGCAGGGGACGCGGGTTCGAGCCCTGGTCTGGGAGGATCCCACATGCCGCGGAGCAGCTGGGCCCGTGAGCCACAGTTGCTGGGACTGCGCGTCTGGAGCCTGTGCTCCGCGACGGGAGAGGCCGCGATGATGAGAGGCCCCTGCACCGCGATGAAGAGTGGTCCCCACTTGCCACAACTGGAGAAAGCCCTCGCACGGAAACGAAGACCCAACACAGCCATAAATAAATTAAATAAATAAATAATTAAAAAAAAAAAAAAGAGAATCCTAATGTGATTTCTTGATAATGGGTGTGTTCCTTATCTTCTCCTAGTGTCTAAGCTCTTCTCCATGGCTGGACCCCCAAATAATATTCCTTTACGTGCTCAGGGGTATCTAGAGAGTGGGATAGGTTTAATAACTACCCTCACCCTAGTGCGTACCATAACCCTAACCCCTACCCTAACACTAACGCGTACCCTAATCCTAACCCGTACCCTAAACAGAGCCCGAACCCTAACACTAACCCTAACCCTAACCCTATCCCATACCCTACGCCCTACCCGAACCCCTCCCCGAACCCGTACCCTAAGCCGTACCCTAACCCTAACCCTAACCCTAAGCTACCCTTGACTGCTTCTGCCTCCAATAGATTTCCTAAGCACTAGTGTTTTAAGGAACAGGTTAAAAAGAGAATCCTAATGTGATTTCTTGATAATGGGTGTGTTCCTTATTTTCTCCTAGTGTCTAAACTCTTCTCCATGGCTGGACCCCCAAATAATATTCCTTTACGTGCTAAGGGGTATCTAGAGAGTGGGATAGGTTTAATAACTAACCTCACCCTATCGCGTACCCTAACCCTAACCCCTACCCTAATACTAACGCGTACCCTAATCCTAACCCGTACCCTAAACCGAGCCCTAACCCTAACACTAACCCTAACCCTAACCCTAACCCATACCCTACGCCCTACCCGAACCCCTCCCCGAAACCGTACCCTAAGCCGTACCCTAACCCTCACCCTAACCCTAACCCTAACCCTAAGCTACCCTTGACTGCTTCTGCCTCCAATAGATTTCCTAAGCACTAGTGTTTTAAGGAACAGGTTAAAAAGAGAATCCTAATGTGATTTCTTGATAATGGGTGTGTTCCTTATCTTCTCCTAGTGTCTAAACTCTTCTCCATGGCTGGACCCCCAAATAATATTCCTTTACGTGCTAAGGGGTATCTAGAGAGTGGGATAGGTTTAATAACTACCCTCACCCTAACGCGTACCCTAACCCTAACCCCTACCCTAACCCTAACGCGTACCCTAATCCTAACCCGTACCCTAAACCGAGCCCTAACCCTAACACGAGCGCTAACCCTAACCCTAACCCATACCCTATGCCCTACCCGAACGCCTCCCCGAACCCGTACCCTAAGCCGTACCCTAACCCTCACCCTCACCCTTACCCTAACCCTAAGCTACCATTGACTGCTTCTGCCTCCAATAGATTTCCTAAGCACTAGTGTTTTAAGGAACATGTTAAACAGAGAATCCTAATGTGATTTCTTGATAATGGGTGTGTTCCTTATCTTCTCCTAGTGTCTAAACTCTTCTCCATGGCTGGACCCCCAAATAATATTCCTTTATGTGCTAAGGGGTATCTAGAGAGTGGGATAGGTTTAATAACTACCCTCACCCTAACACGTACCCTAACCCTAACCCCTACCCTAACCCTAACGCGTACCCTAATCCTAACCCGTACCCTAAACCGAGCCCTAACCCTAACACTAGCGCTAACCCTAACCCTAACCCATACCCTACGCCCTAACCGAACGCCTCCCCGAACCCGTACCCTAACCCTCACCCTAACCCTAACCCTAACCCTAAGCTACCCTTGACTGCTTCTGCCTCCAATAGATTTCCTAAGCACTAGTGTTTTAAGGAACAGGTTAAAAAGAGAATCCTCATGTGATTTCGTGATAATGGGTGTGTTCCTTATCTTCTCCTAGTGTCTAAACTCTTCTCCATGGCTGGACCCACAAATAATATTCCTTTACGTGCTAAGGGGTATCTAGAGAGTGGGATAGGTTTAATAACTAACCTCACCCTATCGCGTACCCTAACCCTAACCCCTACCCTAACACTAACGCGTACCCTAATCCTAACCCGTACCCTAAACCGAGCCCTAACCCTAACACTAACCCTAACCCTAACCCTAAACCATACCCTACGCCCTACCCGAACCCCTCCCCCAACCCGTACCCTAAGCCGTACCCTAACCCTCACCCTCACCCTAACCCTAACCCTAAGCTACCCTTGACTGCTTCTGCCTCCAATAGATTTCCTAAGCACTAGTGTTTTAAGGAACAGGTTAAAAAGAGAATCCTAATGTGATTTCTTGATAATGGGTGTGTTCCTTATCTTCTCCTAGTGTCTAAACTCTTCTCCATGGCTGGACCCCCAAATAATATTCCTTTATCTGCTAAGGGGTATCTAGAGAGTGGGATAGGTTTAATAACTACCCTCATCCTAACGCGTACCCTAAACCTAACCCCTACCCTAACCCTAACGCGTACCCTAATCCTAACCCGTACCCTAAACCGAGCCCTAACCCTAACACTAGCGCTAACCCTAACCCTAACCCATACCCTACGCCCTACCCGAACGCCTCCCCGAACCCGTACCCTAAGCCGTACCCTAACCCTCACCCTCACCCTTACCCTAACCCTAAGCTACCATTGACTGCTTCTGCCTCCAATAGATTTCCTAAGCACTAGTGTTTTAAGGAACAAGTTAAAAAGAGAATCCTGGGGCTTCCCTGGTGGCGCAGTGGTTGAGAGTCTGCCTGCCGGTGCAGGGGACGCGGGTTCGAGCCCTGTTCTGGGAGGATCCCACATGCCGCGGAGCAGCTGGGCCCGTGAGCCACAGTTGCTGGGCCTGCGCGTCTGGAGCCTGTGCTCCGCGACGGGAGAGGCCGCGATGATGAGAGGCCTGCGCACAGCGATGAAGAGTGGTCCCCAATTGCCACAACTGGAGAAAGCCCTCGCACGGAAACGAAGACCCAACACAGCCATAAATAAATTAAATACATAAATAATAATAAAAAAAAAAAAGAGAATCCTAATGTGATTTCTTGATAATGGGTGTGTTCCTTATCTTCTCCTAGTGTCTAAGCTCTTCTCCATGGCTGGACCCCCAAATAATATTCCTTTACGTGCTCAGGGGTATCTAGAGAGTGGGATAGGTTTAATAACTACCCTCACCCTAGTGCGTACCATAACCCTAACCCCTACCCTAACACTAACGCGTACCCTAATCCTAACCCGTACCCTAAACAGAGCCCGAACCCTAACACTAACCCTAACCCTAACCCTATCCCATACCCTACGCCCTACCCGAACCCCTCCCCGAACCCGTACCCTAAGCCGTACCCTAACCCTAACCCTAACCCTAAGCTACCCTTGACTGCTTCTGCCTCCAATAGATTTCCTAAGCACTAGTGTTTTAAGGAACAGGTTAAAAAGAGAATCCTAATGTGATTTCTTGATAATGGGTGTGTTCCTTATTTTCTCCTAGTGTCTAAACTCTTCTCCATGGCTGGACCCCCAAATAATATTCCTTTACGTGCTAAGGGGTATCTAGAGAGTGGGATAGCTTTAATAACTAACCTCACCCTATCGCGTACCCTAACCCTAACCCCTACCCTAACCCTAACGCGTACCCTAATCCTAACCCGTACACTAAACCGAGCCCTAACCCTAACACTAATCCTAACCCTAACCCTAACCCATACCCTACGCCCTACCCTAACCCCTCCCCGAACCCGTACCCTAAGCTGTACCCTAACCCTCACCCTAACTCTAACTCTAACCCTAAGCTACCCTTGATTGCTTCTGCCTCCAATAGATTTCCTAAGCACTAGTGTTTTAAGGAACAGGTTAAAAAGAGAATCCTAATGTGATTTCTTGATAATGGGTGTGTTCCTTATCTTCTCCTAGTGTCTAAACTCTTCTCCATGGCTGGAACCCTAAATAATATTCCTTTACGTGCTCAGGGGTATCTAGAGAGTGGGATAGGTTTAATAACTACCCTCACCCTAGTGCGTACCATAACCCTAACCCCTACCCTAACACTAACGCGAACCCTAATCCTAACCTGTACCCTAAACAGAGCCCGAACCCTAACACTAACCCTAACCCTAACCCTAACCCATACCCTACGCCCTACCCGAACCCCTCCCCGAACCCGTACCCTAAGCCGTACCCTAACCCTAACCCTAACCCTAAGCTACCCTTGACTGCTTCTGCCTCCAATAGATTTCCTAAGCACTAGTGTTTTAAGGAACAGGTTAAAAAGAGAATCCTAATGTGATTTCTTGATAATGGGTGTGTTCCTTATTTTCTCCTAGTGTCTAAACTCTTCTCCATGGCTGGACCCCCAAATAATATTCTTTTACGTGCTAAGGGGTATCTAGAGAGTGGGATAGGTTTAATAAGTAACCTCACCCTATCGCATACCCTAACCCTAACCCCTACCCTAACCCTAACGCGTACCCTAATCCTAACCCGTACCCTAAACCGAGCCCTAACCCTAACACTAACCCTAACCCTAACCCTATCCCATACCCTACGCCCTACCCGAACCCCTCCCCGAACCCGTACCCTAAGCCGTACCCTAACCCTAACCCTAACCCTAAGCTACCCTTGACTGCTTCTGCCTCCAATAGATTTCCTAAGCACTAGTGTTTTAAGGAACAGGTTAAAAAGAGAATCCTAATGTGATTTCTTGATAATGGGTGTGTTCCTCATTTTCTCCTAGTGTCTAAACTCTTCTCCATGGCTGGACCCCCAAATAATATTCCTTTACGTGCTAAGGGGTATCTAGAGAGTGGGATAGCTTTAATAACTAACCTCACCCTATCGCGTACCCTAACCCTAACCCCTACCCTAACCCTAACGCGTACCCTAATCCTAACCCGTACACTAAACCGAGCCCTAACCCTAACACTAACCCTAACCCTAACCCTAACCCATACCCTACGCCCTACCCTAACCCCTCCCCGAACCCGTACCCTAAGCTGTACCCTAACCCTCACCCTAACTCTAACTCTAACCCTAAGCTACCCTTGATTGCTTCTGCCTCCAATAGATTTCCTAAGCACTAGTGTTTTAAGGAACAGGTTAAAAAGAGAATCCTAATGTGATTTCTTGATAATGGGTGTGTTCCTTATCTTCTCCTAGTGTCTAAACTCTTCTCCATGGCTGGACCCCTAAATAATATTCCTTTACGTGCTCAGGGGTATCTAGAGAGTGGGATAGGTTTAATAACTACCCTCACCCTAGTGCGTACCATAACCCTAACCCCTACCCTAACACTAACGCGAACCCTAATCCTAACCTGTACCCTAAACAGAGCCCGAACCCTAACACTAACCCTAACCCTAACCCTAACCCATACCCTACGCCCTACCCGAACCCCTCCCCGAACCCGTACCCTAAGCCGTACCCTAACCCTAACCCTAACCCTAGGCTACCCTTGACTGCTTCTGCCTCCAATAGATTTACTAAGCACTAGTGTTTTAAGGAACAGGTTAAAAAGAGAATCCTAATGTGATTTCTTGATAATGGGTGTGTTCCTTATTTTCTCCTAGTGTCTAAACTGTTCTCCATGGCTGGACCCCCAAATAATATTCTTTTACGTGCTAAGGGGTATCTAGAGAGTGGGATAGGTTTAATAAGTAACCTCACCCTATCGCATACCCTAACCCTAACCCCTACCCTAACCCTAACGCGTACCCTAATCCTAACCCGTACCCTAAACCGAGCCCTAACCCTAACACTAACCCTAACCCTAACCCTATCCCATACCCTACGCCCTACCCGAACCCCTCCCCGAACCCGTACCCTAAGCCGTACCCTAACCCTAACCCTAACCCTAAGCTACCCTTGACTGCTTCTGCCTCCAATAGATTTCCTAAGCACTAGTGTTTTAAGGAACAGGTTAAAAAGAGAATCCTAATGTGATTTCTTGATAATGGGTGTGTTCCTTATTTTCTCCTAGTGTCTAAACTCTTCTCCATGGCTGGACCCCCAAATAATATTCCTTTACGTGCTAAGGGGTATCTAGAGAGTGGGATAGGTTTAATAACTAACCTCACCCTATCGCGTACCCTAACCCTAACCCCTACCCTAACACTAACGCGTACCCTAATCCTAACCCGTACCCTAAACCGAGCCCTAACCCTAACACTAACCCTAACCCTAACCCTAACACATACCCTACGCCCTACCCGAACCCCTACCCGAACCCGTACCCTAAGCCGTACCCTAACCCTCACCCTAACCCTAACCCTAACCCTAAGCTACCCTTGACTGCTTCTGCCTCCAATAGATTTCCTAAGCAATAGTGTTTTAAGGAACATGTTAAAAAGAGAATCCTAATGTGATTTCGTGATAATCGGTGTGTTCCTTATCTTCTCCTAGTGTCTAAACTCTTCTCCATGGCTGGACCCACAAATAATATTCCTTTACGTGCTAAGGGGTATCTAAAGAGTGTGATAGGTTTAATAACTAACCTCACCCTTTCGCGTACCCTAACCCTAACCCCTACCCTAACACTAACGCGTACCCTAATCCTAACCCGTACCCTAAACCGAGCCCTAACCCTAACACTAACCCTAACCCTAACCCTATCCCATAACCTACGCCCTAACCGAACCCCTCCCCGAACCCGTACCCTAAGCCGTACCCTAACCCTAACCCTAACCCTAAGCTACCCTTGACTTCTTCTGCCTCCAATAGATTTCCTAAGCACTAGTGTTTTAAGGAACAAGTTTAAAAGAGAATCCTGGGGCTTCCCTGGTGGCGCAGTGGTTGAGAGTCTGCCTGCCGGTGCAGGGGACGCGTGTTCGAGCCCTGGTCTGGGAGGATCCCACATGCCGCGGAGCAGCTGGGCCCGTGAGCCACAGTTGCTGGGCCTGCGCGTCTGGAGCCTGTGCTCCGCGACGGGAGAGGCCGCGATGATGAGAGGCCTGCGCACAGCGATGAAGAGTGGTCCCCAATTGCCACAACTGGAGAAAGCCCTCGCACGGAAACGAAGACCCAACACAGCCATAAATAAATTAAATACATAAATAATTAAAAAAAAAAAAAAAAGAGAATCCTAATGTGATTTCTTGATAATGGGTGTGTTCCTTATCTTCTCCTAGTGTCTAAGCTCTTCTCCATGGCTGGACCCCCAAATAATATTCCTTTACGTGCTCAGGGGTATCTAGAGAGTGGGATAGGTTTAATAACTACCCTCACCCTAGTGCGTACCATAACCCTAACCCCTACCCTAACACTAACGCGTACCCTAATCCTAACCCGTACCCTAAACAGAGCCCGAACCCTAACACTAACCCTAACCCTAACCCTATCCCATACCCTACGCCCTACCCGAACCCCTCCCCGAACCCGTACCCTAAGCCGTACCCTAACCCTAACCCTAACCCTAAGCTACCCTTGACTGCTTCTGCCTCCAATAGATTTCCTAAGCACTAGTGTTTTAAGGAACAGGTTAAAAAGAGAATCCTAATGTGATTTCTTGATAATGGGTGTGTTCCTTATCTTCTCCTAGTGTCTAAACTCTTCTCCATGGCTGGACCCCCAAATAATATTCCTTTACGTGCTAAGGGGTATCTAGAGAGTGGGATAGGTTTAATAACTACCCTCACCCTAACGCGTACCCTAACCCTAACCCCTACCCTAACCCTAACGCGTACCCTAATCCTAACCCGTACCCTAAACCGAGCCCTAACCCTAACACGAGCGCTAACCCTAACCCTAACCCATACCCTATGCCCTACCCGAACGCCTCCCCGAACCCGTACCCTAAGCCGTACCCTAACCCTCACCCTCACCCTTACCCTAACCCTAAGCTACCATTGACTGCTTCTGCCTCCAATAGATTTCCTAAGCACTAGTGTTTTAAGGAACATGTTAAACAGAGAATCCTAATGTGATTTCTTGATAATGGGTGTGTTCCTTATCTTCTCCTAGTGTCTAAACTCTTCTCCATGGCTGGACCCCCAAATAATATTCCTTTATGTGCTAAGGGGTATCTAGAGAGTGGGATAGGTTTAATAACTACCCTCACCCTAACACGTACCCTAACCCTAACCCCTACCCTAACCCTAACGCGTACACTAATCCTAACCCGTACCCTAAACCGAGCCCTAACCCTAACACTAGCGCTAACCCTAACCCTAACCCATACCCTACGCCTTACCCGAACGCCTCCCCGAACCCGTACCCTAACCCTCACCCTAACCCTAACCCTAACCCTAAGCTACCCTTGACTGCTTCTGCCTCCAATAGATTTCCTAAGCAATAGTGTTTTAAGGAACAGGTTAAAAAGAGAATCCTCATGTGATTTCGTGATAATGGGTGTGTTCCTTATCTTCTCCTAGTGTCTAAACTCTTCTCCATGGTTGGACCCACAAATAATATTCCTTTACGTGCTAAGGGGTATCTAGAGAGTGGGATAGGTTTAATAACTAACCTCACCCTATCGCGTACCCTAACCCTAACCCCTACCCTAACACTAACGCGTACCCTAATCCTAACCCGTACCCTAAACCGAGCCCTAACCCTAACACTAACCCTAACCCTAACCCTAAACCATACCCTACGCCCTACCCGAACCCCTCCCCGAACCCGTACCCTAAGCCGTACCCTAACCCTCACCCTCACCCTAACCCTAACCCTAAGCTACCCTTGACTGCTTCTGCCTCCAATAGATTTCCTAAGCACTAGTGTTTTAAGGAACAGGTTAAAAAGAGAATCCTAATGTGATTTCTTGATAATGGGTGTGTTCCTTATCTTCTCCTAGTGTCTAAACTCTTCTCCATGGCTGGACCCCCAAATAATATTCCTTTACGTGCTCAGGGGTATCTAGAGAGTGGGATAGGTTTAATATCTACCCTCACCCTAGTGCGTACCATAACCCTAACCCCTACCCTAACACTAACGCGTACCCTAATCCTAACCCGTACCCTAAACAGAGCCCTAACCCTAACACTAACCCTAACCCTAACCCTAACCCATACCCTACGCCCTACCCGAACGCCTCCCCGAACCCGTACCCTAAGCCGTACCCTAAACCTAACCCTAACCCTAAGCTACCCTTGACTGCTTCTGCCTCCAATAGATTTCCTAAGCACTAGTGTTTTAAGGAACAAGTTAAAAAGAGAATCCTAATGTGATTTCGTGATAATGGGTGTGTTCCTTATCTTCTCCTAGTGTCTAAACTCTTCTCCTTGGCTGGACCCACAAATAATATTCCTTTACGTGCTAAGGGGTATCTAAAGAGTGTGATAGGTTTAATAACTAACCTCACCCTATCGCGTACCCTAACCCTAACCCCTACCCTAACACTAACGCGTACCCTAATCCTAACCCGTACCCTAAACCGAGCCCTAACCCTAACACTAGCGCTAACCCTAACCCTAACCCATACCCTACGCCCTACCCGAACGCCTCCCCGAACCCGTACCCTAAGCCGTACCCTAACCCTCACCCTCACCCTAACCCTAACCCTAAGCTACCATTGACTGCTTCTTCCTCCAATAGATTTCATAAGCACTAGTGTTTTAAGGAACAAGTTAAAAAGAGAATCCTGGGGCTTCCCTGGTGGCGCAGTGGTTGAGAGTCTGCCTGCCGGTGCAGGGGACGCGGGTTCGAGCCCTGGTCTGGGAGGATGCCACATGCCGCGGAGCAGCTGGGCCCGTGAGCCACAGTTGCTGGGCCTGCGCGTCTGGAGGCTGTGCTCCGCGACGGGAGAGGCCGCGATGATGAGAGGCCTGCGCACCGCGATGAAGAGTGGTCCCCACTTGCCACAACTGGAGAAAGCCCTCGCACGGAAACGAAGACCCAACACAGCCATAAATAAATTAAATAAATAAATAATTTAAAAAAAAAAAAAAAAAAAAAAGAGAATCCTAATGTGATTTCTTGATAATGGGTGTGTTCCTTATCTTCTCCTAGTGTCTAAGCTCTTCTCCATGGCTGGACCCCCAAATAATATTCCTTTACGTGCTAAGGGGTATCTAGAGAGTGGGATAGGTTTAATAACTACTCTCACCCTAAAGCGTACCCTAACCCTAACCCCTACCCTAACCCTAACGCGTACCCTAATCCTAACCCTTACCCTAAACCGAGCCCTAACCCTAACCCTAACCCTAACGCGTACCCTAACCCTAACCCCTACCCTAACCCTAATGCGTACCCTAATCCTAACCCGTACCCTAAACCGAGCCCTAACCCTAACACTAGCGCTAACCCTAACCCTAACCCATACCCTACGCCCTACCCGAACCCCTCCCTGAACCCGTACCCTAAGCCGTACCCTAACCCTCACCCTAAACCTAGCCCTAACCCTAAGTTACCCTTGACTGCTTCTGCCTCCAATAGATTTCCTAAGCACTAGTGTTTTAAGGAACAGGTTAAAAAGAGAATCCTAATGTGATTTCTTGATAATGGGTGTGTTCCTTATCTTCTCCTAGTGTCTAAGCTCTTCTCCATGGCTGGACCCCCAAATAATATCCCTTTACGTGCTAAGGGGTAACTAGAGAGTGGGATAGGTTTAATAACTAACCTCAGCCTAAAGCGTACCCTAACCCTAACCGCTACCCTAACCATAACGCGTACCCTAATCCTAAACCCGTACCCTAAAACGAGCCCTAACACTACACTAACCCTAACCCTAACCCTAACCCATACCCTACGCCCTACCCAAACCCCTCCCCGAACCCGTACCCTAAGCATACCCTAACCCTAACGCTAACCCTAAGCTACCTTGACTGCTTCTGCCTCCAATAGATTTCCTAAGCACTAGTGTTTTAAGGAACAGGTTTAAAAACAGAATCCTAATGTGATTTCTTGATAATGGGTGTGTTCCTTATCTTCTCCTCGTGTCTAAACTCTTCTCCATGGCTGGACCCCCAAATAATATTCCTTTACGTGCTAAGGGGTATCTAGAGAGTGGGATAGGTTTAATAAACTACCCTCACCCTAGTGCGTACCATAACACTAACCCCTACCCTAACACTAACGCGTACCCTAATCCTAACCCGTACCCTAAACTGAGCCCTAACCCTAACACTAGCCCTAACCCTAACCCTAACCCATACCCTACGCCCTACCCGAACCCCTCCCGAACCCGTACCCTAAGCCGTACCCTAACCCTCACCCTAACCCTAACCCTAAACCTAAGCTACCCTTGACTGCTTCTGCCACCAATAGATTTCCTAAGCACTAGTGTTTTAAGGTACAGGTTAAAAAGAGAATCCTAATGTGATTCTTGATAATGGGTGTGCTCCTTATCTTCTCCTAGTGTCTAAACTCTTCTCCATGGCTGGACCCCAAATAATATTCACTTTACGTGCTAAGGGGTATCTAGAGAGTGGGATAGGTTTAATAACTAACCTCACCCTAAAGCGTAACCTAACCCTAACCCCTACCCTAACACTAACGCGTACCCTAATCCTAAACCGTACCCTAAACCGAGCCCGAACCCTAAAACTAACCCTAACCCTAACCCATACCCTAGGCCCTACCCGAACCCCTCCCCGAACCCGTACCCTAAGCCATACCCTAACCCTCACCCTAACCCTAACCCTAACCCTAAGCTACCCTTGACTGCTTCTGCCTCCAATAGATTTCCTAAGCACTAGTGTTTTAAGGAACAGGTTAAATAGAGAATCCTAAAGTGATTTGTTGATAATGGGTGTGTTCCTTATCTTCTCCTAGTGTCTAAGCTCTTCTCCATGGCTGGACCCCCAAATAATATTCTTTACGTGCTAAGGGGTATCTAGAGAGTGGGATAGGTTTAATAACTACCCTCACCCTAGTGCGTAGCATAACCCTAACCGCTACCCTAACACTAACGCGTACCCTAATCTTAACCCGTGCCCTAAACCGAGCCCTAACCCTAACACTAGCCCTAACCGTAACCCTAACCCATACCCTACGCCCTACCCGAACCCCTCCCCGAACCCGTACCCTAAGCCGTACCCTAACCCTCACCCTCACCCTAACCCTATCCCTAAGCTACCCTTGACTGCTTCTGCCTCCAATAGATTTTCTAAGCACTAGTGTTTTAAGGTACAGGTTAAAAAGAGAATCCTAATGTGATTTCTTGATAATGGGTGTGCTCCTTATCTTCTCCTAGTGTCTAAACTCTTCTCCATGGCTGGACCCCCAAATAATATTCCTTTACGTGCTAAGGGGTATCTAGAGAGTGGGATAGGTTTAATAACTACCCTCACCCTAACGCGTACCCTAACCCTAACCCCTACCCTAACCCTAACGCGTACCCTAATCCTAACCCGTACCCTAAACCGAGCCCTAACCCTAACACTAGCGCTAACCCTAACCCTAACCCATACCCTACGCCCTACCCGAACCCCTCCCCGAACCCGTACCCTAAGTCGTACCCTAACCCTCACCCTAAACCTAACCCTAACCCTAAGCTACCCTTGACTGCTTCTGCCTCCAATAGATTTGCTAAGCACTAGTGTTTTAAGGAACAGGTTAAAAAGAGAATCCTAATGTGATTTCTTGATAATGGGTGTGTTCCTTATCTTCTCCTAGTGTCTAAACTCTTCTCCATGGCTGGACCCCCAAATAATATTCCTTTACGTGCTAAGGGGTATCTAGAGAGTGGGATAGGTTTAATAACTACCCTCACCCTAACGCGTACCCTAACCCTAACCCCTACCCTAACCCTAACGCGTACCCTATTCCTAACCCGTACCCTAAACCGAGCCCTAACCCTAACACTAACCCTAACCCTAACCCTAACCCATACCCTACGCCCTACCCGAACCCCTCCCCGAACCCGTACCCTAAGCCGTACCCTAACCCTAACCCTAACCCTAAGCTACCCTTGACTGCTTCTGCCTCCAATAGATTTCCTAAGCAGTAGTGTTTTAAGGAACAGGTTAAAAAGAGAATCCTAATGTGATTTCTTGATAATGGGTGTGTTCCTTATCTTCTCCTCGTGTCTAAACTCTTCTCCATGGATGGACCCCCAAATAATATTCCTTTACGTGCTAAGGGGTATCTAGAGAGTGTGATAGGTTTAATAACTACCCTCACCCTAACGCGTACCCTAACCCTAACCACTACCCTAACCCTAACGCGTACCCTAATCCTAACCCGTACCCTAAACCGAGCCCTAACCCTAACACTAACCCTAACCCTAACCCTAACCCATACCCTACACCCTACCCTAACCCCTCCCCGAACCCGTACCCTAAGCCGTACCCTAACCCTCACCCTAACTCTAACTCTAACCCTAAGCTACCCTTGATTGCTTCTGCCTCCAATAGATTTCCTAAGCACTAGTGTTTTAAGGAACAGGTTAAAAAGAGAATCCTAATGTGATTTCTTGATAATGGGTGTGTTCCTTATCTTCTCCTAGTGTCTAAACTCTTCTCCATGGCTGGACCCCCAAATAATATTCCTTTACGTGCTCAGGGGTATCTAGAGAGTGGGATAGGTTTAATAACTACCCTCACCCTAGTGCGTACCATAACCCTAACCCCTACCCTAACACTAACGCGTACCCTAATCCTAACCCGTACCCTAAACAGAGCCCGAACCCTAACACTAACCCTAACCCTAACCCTAACCCATACCCTACGCCCTACCCGAACCCCTCCCCGAACCCGTACCCTAAGCCGTACCCTAACCCTAACCCTAACCCTAAGCTACCCTTGACTGCTTCTGCCTCCAATAGATTTCCTAAGCACTAGTGTTTTAAGGAACAGGTTAAAAAGAGAATCCTAATGTGATTTCTTGATAATGGGTGTGTTCCTTATTTTCTCCTAGTGTCTAAACTCTTCTCCATGGCTGGACCCCCAAATAATATTCCTTTACGTGCTAAGGGGTATCTAGAGAGTGGGATAGGTTTAATAAGTAACCTCACCCTATCGCATACCCTAACCCTAACCCCTACCCTAACCCTAACGCGTACCCTAATCCTAACCCGTACCCTAAACCGAGCCCTAACCCTAACACTAACCCTAACCCTATCCCATACCCTACGCCCTACCCGAACCCCTCCCCGAACCCGTACCCTAAGCCGTACCCTAACCCTAACCCTAACCCTAAGCTACCCTTGACTGCTTCTGCCTACAATAGATTTCCTAAGCACTAGTGTTTTAAGGAACAGGTTAAAAAGAGAATCCTAATGTGATTTCTTGATAATGGGTGTGTTCCTTATTTTCTCCTAGTGTCTAAACTCTTCTCCATGGCTGGACCCCCAAATAATATTCCTTTACGTGCTAAGGGGTATCTAGAGAGTGGGATAGGTTTAATAACTAACCTCACCCTATCGCGTACCCTAACCCTAACCCCTACCCTAACACTAACGCGTACCCTAATCCTAACCCGTACCCTAAACCGAGCCCTAACCCTAACACTAACCCTAACCTTAACCCTAACCCATACCCTACGCCCTACCCGAACCCCTCCCCGAACCCGTACCCTAAGCCGTACCCTAACCCTCACCCTAACCCTAACCCTAACCCTAAGCTACCCTTGACTGCTTCTGCCTCCAATAGATTTCCTAAGCAATAGTGTTTTAAGGAACAGGTTAAAAAGAGAATCCTAATGTGATTTCGTGATAATGGGTGTGTTCCTTATCTTCTCCTAGTGTCTAAACTCTTCTCCATGGCTGGACCCACAAATAATATTCCTTTACGTGCTAAGGGGTATCTAAAGAGTGTGATAGGTTTAATAACTAACCTCACCCTATCGCGTACCCTAACCCTAACCCCTACCCTAACACTAACGCGTACCCTAATCCTAACCCGTACCCTAAACCGAGCCCTAACCCTAACACTAGCGCTAACCCTAACCCTAACCCATACCCTACGCCCTACCCGAACGCCTCCCCGAACCCGTACCCTAAGCCGTACCCTAACCCTCACCCTCACCCTAACCCTAACCCTAAGCTACCATTGACTGCTTCTTCCTCCAATAGATTTCATAAGCACTAGTGTTTTAAGGAACAAGTTAAAAAGAGAATCCTGGGGCTTCCCTGGTGGCGCAGTGGTTGAGAGTCTGCCTGCCGGTGCAGGGGACGCGGGTTCGAGCCCTGGTCTGGGAGGATGCCACATGCCGCGGAGCAGCTGGGCCCGTGAGCCACAGTTGCTGGGCCTGCGCGTCTGGAGCCTGTGCTCCGCGACGGGAGAGGCCGCGATGATGAGAGGCCTGCGCACCGCGATGAAGAGTGGTCCCCACTTGCCACAACTGGAGAAAGCCCTCGCACGGAAACGAAGACCCAACACAGCCATAAATAAATTAAATAAATAAATAATTTAAAAAAAAAAAAAAAAAAAAGAGAATCCTAATGTGATTTCTTGATAATGGGTGTGTTCCTTATCTTCTCCTAGTGTCTAAGCTCTTCTCCATGGCTGGACCCCCAAATAATATTCCTTTACGTGCTAAGGGGTATCTAGAGAGTGGGATAGGTTTAATAACTACTCTCACCCTAAAGCGTACCCTAACCCTAACCCCTACCCTAACCCTAACGCATACACTAATCCTAACCCGTACCCTAAACCGAGCCCTAACCCTAACACTAACCCTAACCCTAACCCATACCCTACGCCCTACCCTAACCCCTCCCCGAACCCGTACCCTAAGCCGTACCCACACCCTCACCCTCACCCTAACCCTAACCCTAAGCTACCCTTGACTGCTTCTGCCTCCAATAGATTTCCTAAGCACTAGTGTTTTAAGGAACAGGTTAAAAAGAGAATCCTAATGTGATTTCTTGATAATGGGTGTGTTCCTTATCTTCTCCTAGTGTCTAAACTCTTCTCCATGGCTGGACCCCCAAATAATATTCCTTTACGTGCTAAGGGGTATCTAGAGAGTGGGATAGGTTTAATAACTACCCTCACCCTAACGCGTACCCTAACCCTAACCCCTACCTTAACCCTAATGCGTACCCTAATCCTAACCCGTACCCTAAACCGAGCCCTAACCCTAACACTAGCGCTAACCCTAACCCTAACACATACCCTACGCCCTACCCGAACCCCTCCCCGAACCCGTACCCTAAGCCGTACCCTAACCCTCACCCTAAACCTAACCCTAACCCTAAGCTACCCTTGACTGCTTCTGCCTCCAATAGATTTCCTAAGCACTAGTGTTTTAAGGAACAGGTTAAAAAGAGAATCCTAATGTGATTTCTTGATAATGGGTGTGTTCCTTATCTTCTCCTAGTGTCTAAGCTCTTCTCCATGGCTGGACCCCCAAATAATATTCCTTTACGTGCTCAGGGGTATCTAGAGAGTGGGATAGGTTTAATAACTACCCTCACCCTAACGCGTACCCTAACCCTAACCCCTACCCTAACCCTAACGCGTACCCTAATCCTACACCGTACCCTAAACCGAGCCCTAACCCTAACACTAACCCTAACCCTAAACCTAACCCATACACTACGCCCTACCCGAACCCCTCCCCGAACCCGTACCCTAAGCCGTACCCTAACCCTCACCCTAACTCTAACCCTAACCCTAAGCTACCCTTGATTGCTTCTGCCTCCAATAGATTTCCTAAGCACTAGTGTTTTAAGGAACAGGTTAAAAAGAGAATCCTAATGTGATTTCTTGATAATGGGTGTGTTCCTTATCTTCTCCTAGTGTCTAAACTCTTCTCCATGGCTGGACCCCCAAATAATAATCCTTTACGTGCTAAGGGGTATCTAGAGAGTGGGATAGGTTTAATAACTACCCTCACCCTAGTGCGTACCATAACCCTAACCCCTACCCTAACACTAACGCGTACCCTAATCCTAACCCGTACCCTAAACCGAGCCCGAACCCTAACACTAACCCTAACCCTAACCCTAACCCATACACTACGCCCTACCCGAACCCCTCCCCGAACCCGTACCCTAAGCCATACCCTAACCCTAACCCTAACCCTAAGCTACCCTTGACTGCTTCTGCCTCCAATAGATTTCCTAAGCACTAGTGTTTTAAGGAACAGGTTAAAAAGAGAATCCTAATGTGATTTCTTGATAATGGGTGTGTTCCTTATCTTCTCCTCGTGTCTAAACTCTTCTCCATGGCTGGACCCCCAAATAATATTCCTTTACGTGCTAAGGGGTATCTAGAGAGTGGGATAGGTTTAATAACTAACCTCACACTATCGCGTACCCTAACCCTAACCCCTACCCTAACACTAACGCGTACCCTAATCCTAACCCTTACCCTAAACCGAGCCCTAACCCTAACCCTAACCCTAACGCGTACCCTAACCCTAACCCCTACCCTAACCCTAATGCGTACCCTAATCCTAACCCGTACCCTAAACCGAGCCCTAACCCTAACACTAGCGCTAACCCTAACCCTAACCCATACCCTACGCCCTACCCGAACCCCTCCCCGAACCCGTACCCTAAGCCGTACCCTAACCCTCACCCTAAACCTAACCCTAACCCTAAGCTACCCTTGATTGCTTCTGCTTCCAATAGATTTCCTAAGCACTAGTGTTTTAAGGAACAGGTTAAAAAGAGAATCCTAATGTGATTTCTTGATAATGGGTGTGTTCCTTATCTTCTCCTAGTGTCTAAACTCTTCTCCATGGCTGGACCCCCAAATAATATTCCTTTACGTGCTAAGGGGTATCTAGAGAGTGGGATAGGTTTAATAACTACCCTCACCCTAGTGCGTACCATAACCCTAACCCCTACCCTAACACTAACGCGTACCCTAATCCTAACCCGTACCCTAAACTGAGCCCTAACCCTAACACTAGCCCTAACCCTAACACTAACCCATACCCTACGCCCTACCCGAACCCCTCCCCGAACCCGTACCCTAAGCCGTACCCTAACCCTCACCCTAACCCTAACCCTAAACCTAAGCTACCCTTGACTGCTTCTGCCACCAATAGATTTCCTAAGCACTAGTGTTTTAACGTACAGGTTAAAAAGAGAATCCTAATGTGATTTCTTGATAATGGGTGTGCTCCTTATCTTCTCCTAGTGTCTAAACTCTTCTCCATGGCTGGACCCCCAAATAATATTCCTTTACGTGCTAAGGGGTATCTAGAGAGTGGGATAGGTTTAATAACTAACCTCACCCTAAAGCGTAACCTAACCCTAACCCCTACCCTAACACTAACACGTACCCTAATCCTAAACCGTACCCTAAACCGAGCCCGAACCCTAAAACTAACCCTAACCCTAACCCATACCCTACGCCCTACCCGAACCCGTACCCTAAGCCGTACCCTAACCCTCACCCTAACCCTAACCCTAACCCTAAGCTACCCTTGAGTGCTTCTGCCACCAATAGATTTCCTAAGCACTAGTGTTTTAAGGAACAGGTTAAAAAGAGAATCCTAATGTGATTTCGTGATAATGGGTGTGTTCCTTATCTTCTCCTAGTGTCTAAACTCTTCTCCATGGCTGGACCCCCAAATAATATTCCTTTACGTGCTAAGGGGTATCTAGAGAGTGTGATAGGTTTAATAACTAACCTCACCCTATCGCGTACCCTTACCCTAACCCCTACCCTAACACTAACGCGTACCCTAATCCTAACCCGTACCCTAAACCGAGCCCTAACCCTAACACTAACCCTAACCCTAACCCTAAACCATACCCTACGCCCTACCCGAACCCCTCCCCGAACCCGTATCCTAAGCCGTACCCTAACCCTCACCCTCACCCTCACCCTAACCCTAAGCTACCCTTGACTGCTTCTGTCTCCAATAGATTTCCTAAGCACTAGTGTTTTAAGGAACAGGTTAAAAAGAGAATCCTAATGTGATTTCTTGAGAATGGGTGTGTTCCTTATCTTCTCCTAGTGTCTAAACTCTTCTCCATGGCTGGACCCCCAAATAATATTCCTTTACGTGCTAAGGGGTATATAGAGAGTGGGATAGGTTTAATAACTACCCTCACCCTAACGCGTACCCTAACCCTAACCCCTACCCTAACCCTAACGCGTACCCTAATCCTAACCCGTACCCTAAACCGAGCCCTAACCCTAACACTAGCGCTAACCCTAACCATAACCCATACCCTACGCCCTACCCGAACCCCTCCCCGAACCCGTACCCTAAGCCGTACCCTAACCCTCACCCTAAACCTAACCCTAACCCTAAGCTACCCTTGACTGCTTCTGCCTCCAATAGATTTCCTAAGCACTAGTGTTTTAAGGAACAGGTTAAAAAGAGATTCCTAATGTGATTTCTTGATAATGGGTGTGTTCCTTATCTTCTCCTAGTGTCTAAGCTCTTCTCCATGGCTGGACCCCCAAATAATATTCCTTTACGTGCTAAGGGGTATCTAGAGAGTGTGATAGGTTTAATAACTACCCTCACCCTAACGCGTACCCTAACCCTAACCCCTACCCTAACCCTAACGCGTACCCTAATCCTAACCCGTACCCTAAACCGAGCCCTAACCCTAACACTAACCCTAACCCTAACCCTAACCCATACCCTACGCCCTACCCGAACCCCTCCCCGAACCCGTACCCTAAGCCGTACCCTAACCCTCACCCTAACCCTAACCCTAACCCTAAGCTACCCTTGAGTGCTTCTGCCACCAATAGATTTCCTCAGCACTAGTGTTTTAAGGAACAGGTTAAAAAGAGAATCCTAATGTGATTTCGTGATAATGGGTGTGTTCCTTATCTTCTCCTAGTGTCTAAACTCTTCTCCATGGCTGGACCCACAAATAATATTCCTTTACGTGCTAAGGGGTATCTAGAGAGTGTGATAGGTTTAATAACTAACCTCACCCTATCGCATACCCTAACCCTAACCCCTACCCTAACCCTAACGCGTACCCTAATCCTAACCCGTACCCTAAACCGAGCCCTAACCCTAACACTAACCCTAACCCTAACCCTAACCCATACACTACGCCCTACCCGAACCCCTCCCCGAAACCGAACCCTAAGCCGTACCCTAACCCTAACCCTAACCCTAAGCTACCCTTGACTGCTTCTGCCTCCAATAGATTTCCTAAGCACAAGTGTTTTAAGGAACAGGTTAAAAAGAGAATCCTAATGTGATTTCTTGATAATGGGTGTGTTCCTTATCTTCTCCTAGTGTCTAAGCTCTTCTCCATGGCTGGACCCCCAAATAATATTCTTTTACGTGCTAAGGGGTATCTAGAGAGTGGGATAGGTTTAATAACTACTCTCACCCTAAAGCGTACCCTAAACCTAACCGCTACCCTAACCCTAACGCGTATCCTAATCCTAACCCGTACCCTAAACCGAGCCCTTACACTAACACTAACCCTAACCCTAACCCTAACCCATACCCTACGCCCTACCCAAACCCCTCCCCGAACCCGTACCCTAAGCCGTACCCTAACCCTCCCCCTAACTCTAACCCTAACACTAAGCTACCCTTGACTGCTTCTGCCTCCAATAGATTTCCTAAGCACTAGTGTTTTAAGGAACAGGTTAAAAAGAGGATCCTAATGTGATTTCTTGATAATGGGTGTGTTCCTTATCTTCTCCTCGTGTCTAAACTCTTCTCCATGGCTGGACCCCCAAATAATATTCCTTTACGTGCTAGGGGGTATCTAGAGAGTGGGATAGGTTTAATAACTAACCTCACCCTAACGCGTACCCTAACCCTAACACCTAACCTAACCCTAACGCGTACCCTAATCCTAACCCGTACCCTAAACCGAGCCCTAACCCTAACACTAACCCTAACCCTAACCCATACCCTACGCCCTACCCGAACCCGTACCCTAAGCCGTACCCTAACCCTCACCCTAACCCTAACCCTAAGCTACCCTTGAGTGCTTCTGCCACCAATAGATTTCCTAAGCACTAGTGTTTTACGGAACAGGTTAAAAAGAGAATCCTAATGTGATTTCGTGATAATGGGTGTGTTCCTTATCTTCTCCAAGTGTCTAAACTCTTCTCCATGGCTGGACCCACAAATAATATTCCTTTACGTGCTAAGGGGTATCTAGAGAGTGTGATAGGTTTAATAACTAACCTCACCCTATCGCATACCCTTACCCTAACCCCTACCCTAACCCTAACGCGTACCCTAATCCTAACCCGTACCCTAAACCGAGCCCTAACCCTAACACTAACCCTAACCCTAACCCTATCCCATACACTACGCCCTACCCGAACCCCTCCCCGAAACCGAACCCTAAGCCGTACCCTAACCCTAACCCTAACCCTAAGCTACCCTTGACTGCTTCTGCCTCCAATAGATTTCCTAAGCACTAGTGTTTTAAGGAACAGGTTAAAAAGAGGATCCTAATGTGATTTCTTGATAATGGGTGTGTTCCTTATCTTCTCCTCGTGTCTAAACTCTTCTCCATGGCTGGACCCCCAAATAATATTCCTTTACGTGCTAGGGGGTATCTAGAGAGTGGGATAGGTTTAATAACTACCCTCACCCTAACGCGTACCCTAACCCTAACACCTACCCTAACCCTAATGCGTACACTAATCCTAACCCGTACCCTAATCCTAACCCGTACCCTAAACCGAGCCCTAACCCTAACACTAACCCTAACCCTAACCCATACCCTACGCCCTACCCGAACCCGTACCCTAAGCCGTACCCTAACCCTCACCCTAACCCTAACCCTAACCCTAAGCTACCCTTGAGTGCTTCTGCCACCAATAGATTTCCTAAGCACTAGTGTTTTAAGGAACAGGTTTAAAAGAGAATCCTAATGTGATTTCGTGATAATGGGTGTGTTCCTTATCTTCTCCTAGTGTCTAAACTCTTCTCCATGGCTGGACCCACAAATAATATTCCTTTACGTGCTAAGGGGTATCTAGAGAGTGTGATAGGTTTAATAACTAACCTCACCCTATCGCATACCCTAACCCTAACCCCTAACCTAACCCTAACGCGTACCCTAATCCTAACACGTACCCTAAACCGAGCCCTAAACCTAACACTAACCCTAACCCTAACCCTAACCCATACCCTACGCCCTACCCGAACCCCTCCCCGAACCTGTACCCTAAGCCGTACCCTAACCCTCACCCTAACCCTAACTCTAACCCTAAGCTACACTTGAGTGCTTCTGCCACCAATAGATTTCCTAAGCACTAGTGTTTTAAGGTACAGGTTAAAAAGAGAATCCTAATGTGATTTCTTGATAATGGGTGTGCTCCTTATCTTCTCCTAGTGTCTAAACTCTTCTCCATGGCTGGACCCCCAAATAATATTCCTTTACGTGCTAAGGGGTATCTAGAGAGTGGGATAGGTTTAATAACTAACCTCACCCTAAAGCGTAACCTAACCCTAACCCCTACCCTAACACTAACGCGTACCCTAATCCTAACCCGTACCCTAAACCGAGCCCGAACCCTAACACTAACCCTAACCCTAACCCATACCCTACGCCCTACCCGAACCCCTCCCTGAACCCGTACCCTAAGCCGTACCCTAACCCTAACCCTAACACTAAGCTACCCTTGACTTCTTCTGCCTCCAATAGATTTCCTAAGCACTAGTGTTTTAAGGAACAGGTTAAAAAGAGAATCCTAATGTGATTTCTTGATAATGGGTGTGTTCCTTATGTTCTCCTCGTGTCTAAACTCTTCTCCATGGCTGGACCCCCAAATAATATTCCTTTACGTGCTAAGGGGTATCTAGAGAGTGGGATAGGTTTAATAACTAACCTCACCCTATCGCGTACCCTAACCCTAACCCCTACCCTAACACTAACGCGTACCCTAATCCTAACCCGTAGCCTAAACCGAGCCCTAACCCTAACACTAACCCTAACCCTAACCCTAACCCATACCCTACGCCCTACCCGAACCCTTCCCCGAACCCGTACCCTAAGCCGTACCCTAACCCTCATCCTAACCCTAACCCTAACCCTAAGCTACCCTTGACGGCTTCTGCCTCCAACAGATTTCCTAAGCACTAGTGTTTTAAGGAACAGGTTAAAAAGAGAATCCTAATGTGATTTCTTGATAATGGGTGTGTTCCTTATCTTCTCCTAGTGTCTAAACTCTTCTCCATGGCTGGATCCCCAAATAATATTCCTTTACGTGCTAAGGGGTATCTAGAGAGTGTGATAGGTTTAATAACTACCCTCACCCTAACGCGTACCCTAACCCTAACCCCTACCCTAACCCTAACGCGTACCCTAATCCTAACCCGTACCCTAAACCGAGCCCTAACCCTAACACCAGCGCTAACCCTAACCCTAACCCATACCTTACGCCCTACCCGAACCCCTCCCCGAACCCGTACCCTAAGCCGTACCCTAACCCTCACCCTAAACCTAACCCTAACCCTAAGCTACCCTTGACTTCTTCTGCCTCCAATAGATTTCCTAAGCACTAGTGTTTTAAGGAACAGGTTAAAAAGAGAATCCTAATGTGATTTCTTGATAATGGGTGTGTTCCTTATCTTCTCCTAGTGTCTAAGCTCTTCTAAATGGCTGGACCCCCAAATAATATTCCTTTACGTGCTAAGGGGTATCTAGAGAGTGGGATAGGTTTAATAACTACTCTCACCCTAAAGCGTACCCTAACCCTAATCGCTACCCTAACCCTAACGCGTACCCTAATCCTAACCCGTACCCTAAACCGAGCCCTTACACTAACACTAACCCTAACCCTAACCCTAACCCATACCCTACGCCCTACCCAAACCCCTCCCCGAACCCGTACCCTAAGCCGTACCCTAACCCTCACCCTAACTCTAACCCTAACCCTAAGCTACCCTTGATTTCTTCTGCCTCCAATAGATTTCCTAAGCACTAGTGTTTTAAGGAACAGGTTAAAAAGAGAATCCTAATGTGATTTCTTGATAATGGGTGTGTTCCTTATCTTCTCCTAGTGTCTAAACTCTTCTCCATGGCTGGACCCCCAAATAATATTCCTTTACGTGCTAAGGGGTATCTAGAGAGTGGGATAGGTTTAATAACTACCCTCACCCTAGTGCGTACCATAACCCTAACCCCTACCCTAACACTAACGCGTACCCTAATCCTAACCCGTACCCTAAACCGAGCCCGAACCCTAACACTAACCCTAACCCTAACCCTAACCCATACCCTACGCCCTACCCGAACCCCTCCCTGAACCCGTACCCTAAGCCGTACCCTAACCCTAACCCTAACCCTAAGCTAACCTTGACTGCTTCTGCCTCCAATAGATTTCCTAAGCACTAGTGTTTTAAGGAACAGGTTAAAAAGAGAATCCTAATGTGATTTCTTGATAATGGGTGTGTTCCTTATCTTCTCCTCGTGTCTAAACTCTTCTCCATGGCTGGACCCCCAAATAATATTCCTTTACGTGCTAAGGGGTATCTAGGGAGTGTGATAGGTTTAATAACTACCCTCACCCTAACGCGTACCCTAACCCTAACCCCTACCCTAACCCTAACGCGTACCCTAATCCTAACCCGTACCCTAAACCGAGCCCTAACCCTAACACTAACCCTAACCATAACCCTAACCCATACCCTATGCCCTACCCGAACCCGTACCCTAAGCGGTACCCTAACCCTCACCCTAAACCTAACCCTAACCATAAGCTACCCTTGAGTGCTTCTGCCACCAATAGATTTCCTAAGCACTAGTGTTTTAAGGAACAGGTTAAAAAGAGAATCCTAATGTGATTTCTTGATAATGGGTGTGTTCCTTATCTTCTCCTAGTGTCTAAACTCTTCTCCATGGCTGGACCCACAAATAATATTCCTTTACGTGCTAAGGGGTATCTAGAGAGTGGGATAGGTTTAATAACTACTCTCACCCTAAAGTGTACCCTAACCCTAACCCCTACCCTAACACTAACGCGTAACCTAATCCTAACCCGTACCCTTAACCGAGCCCTAACACTAACACTAACCCTAACCCTAACCCTAACCCATACCCTACGCCCTACCCGAACCCCTCCCTGAACCCGTTCCCTAAGCCGTACCCTAACCCTCACCCTAAACCTAACCCTAACCCTAAGCTACCCTTGACTGCTTCTGCCTCCAATAGATTTCCTAAGCACTAGTGTTTTACGGAACAGGTTAAAAAGAGAATCCTAATGTGATTTCTTGATAATGAGTGTGTTCCTTATCTTCTCCTAGTGTCTAAACTCTTCTCCATGGCTGGACCCCCAAATAATATTCCTTTACGTGCTAAGGGGTATCTAGAGAGTGTGACAGGTTTAATAACTAACCTCACCCTATCGCGTACCCTAACCCTAACCCCTCCCCTAAGAGTAACGCGTACCCTAATCCTAACCCGTACCCTAAACCGAGCCCTAACCCTAACACTAACCCTAACCCTAACCCTAACCCATACCCTACGCCCTACCCGAACCCCTCCCCGAACCCGTACCCTAAGCCGTACCCTAACCCTCACCCTAACCCTAACCCTAACCCTAAGCTACCCTTGACTGCTTCTGCCACCAATAGATTTCCTAAGCACTAGTGTTTTAAGGTACAGGTTAAAAAGAGAATCCTAATGTTATTTTTTGATAATGGGTGTGCTCCTTATCTTCTCCTAGTGTCTAAACTCTTCTCCATGGCTGGACCCCCAAATAATATTCCTTTACGTGCTAAGGGGTATCTAGAGAGTGGGATAGGTTTAATAACTAACCTCACCCTAAAGCGTAACCTAACCCTAACCCCTACCCTAACACTAACGCGTACCCTAATCCTAACCCATACCCTAAACCGAGCCCGAACCCTAACACTAACCCTAACCCTAACCCATACCCTACGCCCTACCCGAACCCCTCCCTGAACCCGTACCCTAAGCCGTACCCTAACCCTAACCCTAACCCTAACCCTAAACCTAAGCTACCCTTGACGGCTTCTGTCTCCAATAGATTTCCTAAGCACTAGTGTTTTAAGGAACAGGTTAAAAAGAGGATCCTAATGTGATTTGTTGATAATGGGTGTGTTCCTTATCTTCTCCTCGTGTCTAAACTCTTCTCCATGGATGGACCCCCAAATAATATTCCTTTACGTGCTAAGGGGTATCTAGAGAGTGGGATAGGTTTAATAACTAACTTCACCCTATCGCGTACCCTAACCCTAACCCCTACCCTAACACTAACGCGTACCCTAATCCTAACCCGTACCCTAAACCGAGCCCTAACCCTAACACTAACCCTAACCCTAACCCTAACCCATACCCTACGCCCTACCCGAACTCCTCCCCGAACCCGTACCCTAAGCCGTACCCTAACCCTCACCCTAACCCTAACCCTAACACTAAGCTACCCTTGACTGCTTCTGCCTCCAATAGATTTCCTAAGCACTAGTGTTTTAAAGAACAGGTTAAAAAGAGAATCCTAATGTGATTTCTTGATAATGGGTGTGTTCCTTATCTTCTCCTCGTGTCTAAACTCTTCTCCATGGCTGGACCCCCAAATAATATTCCTTTACGTGCTAAGGGGTATCTAGAGAGTGGGATAGGTTTAATAACTACTCTCACCCTAAAGTGTACACTAACCCTAACACCTACCCTAACCCTAACGCGTACCCTAATCCTAACCAGTACCCTAAACCGAGCCCTAACCCTAACACTAACCCTAACCCTAACCCTAACCCATACCCTACGCCCTACCCGAACCCCTCCCCGAACCCGTACCCTAAGCCGTACCCTAACCCTCACCCTAAACCTAACCCTAACCCTAAGCTACCCTTGACTTCTTCTGCCTCCAATAGATTTCCTAAGCACTAGTGTTTTAAGGAACAGGTTAAAAAGAGAATCCTAATGTGATTTCTTGATAATGGGTGTGTTCCTTATCTTCTCCTAGTGTCTAAACTCCTCTCCATGGCTGGACCCCCAAATAATATTCCTTTACGTGCTAAGGGGTATCTAGAGAGTGGGATAGGTTTAATAACTAACCTCACCCTATCGCGTACCCTAACCCTAACCCCTCCCCTAAGACTAACGCGTAACCTAATCCTAACCCGTACCCTAAACCGAGCCCTAACCCTAACACAAACCCTAACCCTAACCCTAACCCATACCCTACGCCCTACCCGAACCCCTCCCCGAACCCGTACCCTAAGCCGTACCCTAACCCTCACCCTAACCCTAACACTAACCCTAAGCTACCCTTGACTGCTTCTGCCACCAATAGATTTCCTAAGCACTAGTGTTTTAAGGTACAGGTTAAAAAGAGAATCCTAATGTGATTTTATGATAATGGGTGTGCTCCTTATCTTCTCCTAGTGTCTAAACTCTTCTCCATGGCTGGACCCCCAAATAATATTCCTTTACGTGCTAAGGGGTATCTAGAGAGTGGGATAGGTTTAATAACTAACCTCACCCTAAAGCGTAACCTAACCCTAACCCCTACCCTAACACTAACGCGTACCCTAATCCTAACCCATACCCTAAACCGAGCCCGAACCCTAACACTAACCCTAACCCTAACCCATACCCTACGCCCTACCCGAACTCCTCCCTGAACCCGTACCCTAAGCCGTACCCTAACCCTCACCCTAACCCAAACCCTAAACCTAAGCTACCCTTGACGGCTTCTGCCTCCAATAGATTTCCTAAGCACTAGTGTTTTAAGGAACAGGTTAAAAAGAGGATCCTAATGTGATTTCTTGATAATGGGTGTGTTCCTTATCTTCTCCTCGTGTCTAAACTCTTCTCCATGGCTGGACCCCCAAATAATATTCCTTTACGTGCTAAGGGGTATCTAGATAGTGGGATAGGTTTAATAACTAACTTCACCCTATCGCGTACCCTAACCCTAACCCCTACCCTAACACTAACGCGTACCCTAATCCTAACCCGTACCCTAAACCGAGCCCTAACCCTAACACTAACCCTAACCCTAACCCTAACCCATACCCTACGCCCTACCCGAACTCCTCCCCGAACCAGTACCCTAAGCCGTACCCTAACCCTCACCCTAACCCTAACCCTAACACTAAGCTACCCTTGACTGCTTCTGCCTCCAAGAGATTTCCTAAGTACTAGTGTTTTAAGGAACAGGTTAAAAAGAGAATCCTAATGTGATTTCTTGATAATGGGTGTGTTCCTTATCTTCTCCTAGTGTCTAAACTCTTCTCCATGGCTGGACCCCCAAATAATATTCCTTTACGTGCTAGGGGGTATCTAGAGAGTGGGATAGGTTTAATAACTAAATTCACCCTAACGCGTACCCTAACCCTAACATCCTCCCTAACCCTAACGCGTACTCTAATCCTAACCCGTACCCTAAACCGAACCCTAACCCTAACACTAACCCTAACCCATACCCTACGCCGTACCCGAACCCCTCCCCGAACCCGTACCCTAAGCCGTACCCTAACCCTAACCCTAACCCTAAGCTACCCTTGACTGCTTCTGCCTCCAATAGATTTCCTAAGCACTAGTGTTTTAAGGAACAGGTTAAAAAGAGAATCCTAATGTGATTTCTTGATAATGGGTGTGTTCCTTATCTTCTCCTCGTGTCTAAACTCTTCTCCATGGCTGGACCCCCATTTAATATTCCTTTACGTGCTAAGGGGTATCTAGAGAGTGTGATAGGTTTAATAACTACCCTCACCCTAACGCGTACCCTAACCCTAACACCTACCCTAACCCTAACGCGTACCCTAATCCTAACCCGTACCCTAAACCGAGCCCTAACCCTAACACTAACCCTAACCCTAACCCTAACCCATACCCTACGCCCTACCCGAACCCCTCCCCGAACCCGTACCCTAAGCCGTACCCTAACCCTCACCCTAAACCTAACCCTAACCCTAAGCTACCCTTGAGTGCTTCTGCCACCAATAGATTTCCTAAGCACTAGTGTTTTAAGGAACAGGTTAAAAAGAGAATCCTAATGTGATTTCGTGATAATGGGTGTGTTCCTTATCTTCTCCTAGTGTCTAAACTCTTCTCCATGGCTGGACCCACAAATAATATTCCTTTACGTGCTAAGGGGTATCTAGAGAGTGTGATAGGTTTAATAACTAACCTCACCCTTTCGCGTACCCTAACCCTAAACCCTACCCTAACCCTAACGCGTACCCTAATCCTAACCCGTACCCTAAACCGAGCCCTAACCCTAACACTAACCCTAACCCTAACCCTAAACCATACCCTACGCCCTACCCGAACCCCTCCCCAAACCCGTACCCTAAGCCGTACCCTATCCCTCACCCTCACCCTAACCCTAACCCTAAGCTACCCTTGACTGTTTCTGCCTCCAATAGATTTCCTAAGCACTAGTGTTTTAAGGAACAGGTTAAAAAGAGGATCCTAATGTGATTTCTTGATAATGGGTGTGTTCCTTATCTTCTCCTCGTGTCTAAACTCTTCTCCATGGCTGGACCCCCAAATAATATTCCTTTACGTGCTAAGGGGTATCTAGAGAGTGGGATAGGTTTAATAACTAACTTCACCCTATCGCGTACCCTAACCCTAACCCCTACCCTAACACTAACGCGTACCCTAATCCTAACCCGTACCCTAAACCGAGCCGTAACCCTAACACTAACCCTAACCCTAACCCTAACCCATACCCTACGCCCTACCCGAACCCCTCCCCGAACCCGTACCCTAAGCCGTACCCTAACCCTAACCCTAACCCTAATCTATCCTTGACTGCTTCTGCCTCGAATAGATTTCCTAAGTACTAGTGTTTTAAGGAACAGGTTAAAAAGAGAATCCTAATGTGATTTCTTGATAATGGGTGTGTTCCTTATCTTCTCCTCGTGTCTAAACTCTTCTCCATGGCTGGACCCCCAAATAATATTCCTTTACGTGCTAAGGGGTATCTAGAGAGTGTGATAGGTTTAAAAACTACCCTCACCCTAACGCGTACCCTAACCCTAACACCTACCCTAACCCTAACGCGTACCCTAATCCTAACCCGTACCCTAAACCGAGCCCTAACCCTAACACTAACCCTAACCCTAACCCTAACCCATACCCTACGCCCTACCCGAACCACTCCCCGAACCCGTACCCTAAGCCGTACCCTAACCCTCACCCTAACCCTAACCCTAACCCTAAGCTACCCTTGAGTGCTTCTGCCACCAATTGATTTCCTAAGCACTAGTGTTATAAGGAACAGGTTAAAAAGAGAATCCTAATGTGATTTCGTGATAATGGGTGTGTTCCTTATCTTCTCCTAGTGTCTAAACTCTTCTCCATGGCTGGACCCACAAATAATATTCCTTTACGTGCTAAGGGGTATCTAGAGAGTGGGATAGGTTTAATAACTAACTTCACCCTATCGCGTACCCTAACCCTAACCCCTACCCTAACACTAACGCGTACCCTAATCCTAACCCATACCCTAAACCGAGCCCGAACCCTAACACTAACCCTAACCCTAACCCATACCCTACGCCCTACCCGAACCCCTCCCTGAACCCGTACCCTAAGCCGTACCCTAACCCTCACCCTAACCCAAACCCTAAACCTAAGCTACCCTTGACGGCTTCTGCCTCCAATAGATTTCCTAAGCACTAGTGTTTTAAGGAACAGGTTAAAAAGAGGATCCTAATGTGATTTCTTGATAATGGGTGTGTTCCTTATCTTCTCCTCGTGTCTAAACTCTTCTCCATGGCTGGACCCCCAAATAATATTCCTTTACGTGCTAAGGGGTATCTAGATAGTGGGATAGGTTTAATAACTAACTTCACCCTATCGCGTACCCTAACCCTAACCCCTACCCTAACACTAACGCGTACCCTAATCCTAACCCGTACCCTAAACCGAGCCCTAACCCTAACACAAACCCTAACCCTAACCCTAACCCATACCCTACGCCCTACCCGAACCCCTCCCCGAACCCGTACCCTAAGCCGTACCCTAACCCTCACCCTAACCCTAACCCTAACCCTAAGCTACCCTTGACTGCTTCTGCCACCAATAGATTTCCTAAGCACTAGTGTTTTAAGGTACAGGTTAAAAAGAGAATCCTAATGTGATTTTATGATAATGGGTGTGCTCCTTATCTTCTCCTAGTGTCTAAACTCTTCTCCATGGCTGGACCCCCAAATAATATTCCTTTACGTGCTAAGGGGTATCTAGAGAGTGGGATAGGTTTAATAACTAACCTCACCCTAAAGCGTAACCTAACCCTAACCCCTACCCTAACACTAACGCGTACCCTAATCCTAACCCATACCCTAAACCGAGCCCGAACCCTAACACTAACCCTAACCCTAACCCATACCCTACGCCCTACCCGAACCCCTCCCTGAACCCGTACCCTAAGCCGTACCCTAACCCTCACCCTAACCCAAACCCTAAACCTAAGCTACCCTTGACGGCTTCTGCCTCCAATAGATTTCCTAAGCACTAGTGTTTTAAGGAACAGGTTAAAAAGAGGATCCTAATGTGATTTCTTGATAATGGGTGTGTTCCTTATCTTCTCCTCGTGTCTAAACTCTTCTCCATGGCTGGACCCCCAAATAATATTCCTTTACGTGCTAAGGGGTATCTAGATAGTGGGATAGGTTTAATAACTAACTTCACCCTATCGCGTACCCTAACCCTAACCCCTACCCTAACACTAACGCGTACCCTAATCCTAACCCGTACCCTAAACCGAGCCCTAACCCTAACACTAACCCTAACCCTAACCCTAACCCATACCCTACGCCCTACCCGAACCCCTCCCCGAACCAGTACCCTAAGCCGTACCCTAACCCTCACCCTAACCCTAACCCTAACACTAAGCTACCCTTGACTGCTTCTGCCTCCAAGAGATTTCCTAAGTACTAGTGTTTTAAGGAACAGGTTAAAAAGAGAATCCTAATGTGATTTCTTGATAATGGGTGTGTTCCTTATCTTCTCCTAGTGTCTAAACTCTTCTCCATGGCTGGACCCCCAAATAATATTCCTTTACGTGCTAGGGGATATCTAGAGAGTGGGATAGGTTTAATAACTACCTTCACCCTAACGCGTACCCTAACCCTAACATCCTCCCTAACCCTAACGCGTACCCTAATCCTAACCCGTACCCTAAACCGAACCCTAACCCTAACACTAACCCTAACCCTAACCCTAACCCATACCCTACGCCGTACCCGAACCCCTCCCTGAACCCGTACCCTAAGCCGTACCCTAACCCTCACCCTAAACCTAACCCTAACCCTAAGCTACCCTTGAGTGCTTCTGCCACCAATAGATTTCCTAAGCACTAGTGTTTTAAGGAACAGGTTAAAAAGAGAATCCTAATGTGATTTCGTGATAATGGGTGTGTTCCTTATCTTCTCCTAGTGTCTAAACTCTTCTCCATGGCTGGACCCACAAATAATATTCCTTTACGGGCTAAGGGGTATCTAGAGAGTGTGATAGGTTTAATAACTAACCTCACCCTTTCGCGTACCCTAACCCTAACACCTACCCTAACCCTAACGCGTACCCTAATCCTAACCCGTACCCTAAACCGAGCCCTAACCCTAACACTAACCCTAACCCTAACCCTAAACCATACCCTACGCCCTACCCGAACCCCTCCCCAAACCCGTACCCTAAGCCGTACCCTAACCCTCACCCTCACCCTAACCCTAACCCTAAGCTACCCTTGACTGTTTCTGCCTCCAATAGATTTCCTAAGCACTAGTGTTTTAAGGAACAGGTTAAAAAGAGGATCCTAATGTGATTTCTTGATAATGGGTGTGTTCCTTATCTTCTCCTCGTGTCTAAACTCTTCTCCATGGCTGGACCCCCAAATAATATTCCTTTACGTGCTAAGGGGTATCTAGAGAGTGGGATAGGTTTAATAACTAACTTCACCCTATCGCGTACCCTAACCCTAACCCCTACCCTAACACTAACGCGTACCCTAATCCTAACCCGTACCCTAAACCGAGCCCTAACCCTAACACTAACCCTAACCCTAACCCTAACCCATACCCTACGCCCTACCCGAACTCCTCCCCGAACCCGTACCCTAAGCCGTACCCTAACCCACACCCTAACCCTAAACCTAACACTAAGCTACCCTTGACTGCTTCTGCCTCCAAGAGATTTCCTAAGTACTAGTGTTTTAAGGAACAGGTTAAAAAGAGAATCCTAATGTGATTTCTTGATAATGGGTGTGTTCCTTATCTTCTCCTAGTGTCTAAACTCTTCTCCATGGCTGGACCCCCAAATAATATTCCTTTACGTGCTAGGGGATATCTAGAGAGTGGGATAGGTTTAATAACTACCCTCACCCTAACGCGTACCCTAACCCTAACACCTACCCTAACCCTAACACGTACCCTAATCCTAACCCGTACCCTAAACCGAGCCCTACTCCTAACACTGAACCTAACCCTAACCCTAACCCATACCCTACGCCCTACCCGAACCCCTCCCCGAACCCGTACCCTAAGCCGTACCCTAACCCTCACCCTAAACCTAACCCTAACCCTAAGCTACCCTTGACTGCTTCTGCCTCCAATAGATTTCCTAAGCACTAGTGTTTGAAGGAACAGGTTAAAAAGAGAATCCTAATGTGATTTCTTGATAATGGGTGTGTTGCTTATCTTCTCCTAGTGTCTAAACTCTTCTCCATGGCTGGACCCCCAAATAATATTCCTTTACGTGCTAAGGGGTATCTAGAGAGTGAGATAGGTTTAATAACTAACCTCATCCTATCGCGTACCCTAACCCTAACCCCTCCCCTAAGACTAACGCGTACCCTAATCCTAACCCGTACCCTAAACCGAGCCCTAACCCTAACACTAACCCTAACCCTAACCCTAACCCATACCCTACGCCCTACCCGAACTCCTCCCCGAACCAGTACCCTAAGCCGTACCCTAACCCTCACCCTAACCCTAACCCTAACACTAAGCTACCCTTGACTGCTTCTGCCTCCAAGAGATTTCCTAAGTACTAGTGTTTTAAGGAACAGGTTAAATAGAGAATCCTAATGTGATTTCTTGATAATGGGTGTGTTCCTTATCTTCTCCTAGTGTCTAAACTCTTCTCCATGGCTGGACCCCCAAATAATATTCCTTTACGTGCTAGGGGGTATCTAGAGAGTGGGATAGGTTTAATAACTACACTCACCCTAACGCGTACCCTAACCCTAACACCTACCCTAACCCTAACGCGTACCCTAATCCTAACCCGTACCCTAAACCGAGCCGTAACCCTAACACTAACCCTAACCCTAACCCTAACCCATACCCTACGCCCTACCCGAACCCCTCCCCGAACCCGTACCCTAAGCCGTACCCTAACCCTAACCCTAACCCTAATCTATCCTTGACTGCTTCTGCCTCGAATAGATTTCCTAAGTACTAGTGTTTTAAGGAACAGGTTAAAAAGAGAATCCTAATGTGATTTCTTGATAATGGGTGTGTTCCTTATCTTCTCCTCGTGTCTAAACTCTTCTCCATGGCTGGACCCCCAAATAATATTCCTTTACGTGCTAAGGGGTATCTAGAGAGTGTGATAGGTTTAAAAACTACCCTCACCCTAACGCGTACCCTAACCCTAACACCTACCCTAACCCTAACGCGTACCCTAATCCTAACCCGTACCCTAAACCGAGCCCTAACCCTAACACTAACCCTAACCCTAACCCTAACCCATACCCTACGCCCTACCCGAAACCCTCCCCGAACCCGTACCCTAAGCCGTACCCTAACCCTCACCCTAACCCTAACCCTAACCCTAAGCTACCCTTGAGTGCTTCTGCCACCAATTGATTTCCTAAGCACTAGTGTTATAAGGAACAGGTTAAAAAGAGAATCCTAATGTGATTTCGTGATAATGGGTGTGTTCCTTATCTTCTCCTAGTGTCTAAACTCTTCTCCATGGCTGGACCCACAAATAATATTCCTTTACGTGCTAAGGGGTATCTAGAGAGTGTGATAGGTTTAATAACTAACCTCACCCTTTCGCGTACCCTAACCCTAACCCCTACCCTAACCCTAACGCGTACCCTAATCCTAACCCATACCCTAAACCGAGCCCGAACCCTAACACTAACCCTAACTCTAACCCTAAACCATACCCTACGCCCTACCCGAACCCCTCCCCAAACCCGTACCCTAAGCCGTACCCTAACCCTCACCCTCACCCTAACCCTAACCCTAAGCTACCCTTGACTGTTTCTGCCTCCAATAGATTTCCTAAGCACTAGTGTTTTAAGGAACAGGTTAAAAAGAGGATCCTAATGTGATTTCTTGATAATGGGTGTGTTCCTTATCTTCTCCTCGTGTCTAAACTCTTCTCCATGGCTGGACCCCCAAATAATATTCCTTTACGTGCTAAGGGGTATCTAGAGAGTGGGATAGGTTTAATAACTAACTTCACCCTATCGCGTACCCTAACCCTAACCCCTACCCTAACACTAACGCGTACCCTAATCCTAACCCGTACCCTAAACCGAGCCGTAACCCTAACACTAACCCTAACCCTAACCCTAACCCATACCCTACGCCCTACCCGAACCCCTCCCCGAACCCGTACCCTAAGCCGTACCCTAACCCTAACCCTAACCCTAATCTATCCTTGACTGCTTCTGCCTCGAATAGATTTCCTAAGTACTAGTGTTTTAAGGAACAGGTTAAAAAGAGAATCCTAATGTGATTTCTTGATAATGGGTGTGTTCCTTATCTTCTCCTCGTGTCTAAACTCTTCTCCATGGCTGGACCCCCAAATAATATTCCTTTACGTGCTAAGGGGTATCTAGAGAGTGTGATAGGTTTAAAAACTACCCTCACCCTAACGCGTACCCTAACCCTAACACCTACCCTAACCCTAACGCGTACCCTAATCCTAACCCGTACCCTAAACCGAGCCCTAACCCTAACACTAACCCTAACCCTAACCCTAACCCATACCCTACGCCCTACCCGAACCACTCCCCGAACCCGTACCCTAAGCCGTACCCTAACCCTCACCCTAACCCTAACCCTAACCCTAAGCTACCCTTGAGTGCTTCTGCCACCAATTGATTTCCTAAGCACTAGTGTTATAAGGAACAGGTTAAAAAGAGAATCCTAATGTGATTTCGTGATAATGGGTGTGTTCCTTATCTTCTCCTAGTGTCTAAACTCTTCTCCATGGCTGGACCCACAAATAATATTCCTTTACGTGCTAAGGGGTATCTAGAGAGTGGGATAGGTTTAATAACTAACTTCACCCTATCGCGTACCCTAACCCTAACCCCTACCCTAACACTAACGCGTACCCTAATCCTAACCCATACCCTAAACCGAGCCCGAACCCTAACACTAACCCTAACCCTAACCCATACCCTACGCCCTACCCGAACCCCTCCCTGAACCCGTACCCTAAGCCGTACCCTAACCCTCACCCTAACCCAAACCCTAAACCTAAGCTACCCTTGACGGCTTCTGCCTCCAATAGATTTCCTAAGCACTAGTGTTTTAAGGAACAGGTTAAAAAGAGGATCCTAATGTGATTTCTTGATAATGGGTGTGTTCCTTATCTTCTCCTCGTGTCTAAACTCTTCTCCATGGCTGGACCCCCAAATAATATTCCTTTACGTGCTAAGGGGTATCTAGATAGTGGGATAGGTTTAATAACTAACTTCACCCTATCGCGTACCCTAACCCTAACCCCTACCCTAACACTAACGCGTACCCAAATCCTAACCCGTACCCTAAACCGAGCCCTAACCCTAACACAAACCCTAACCCTAACCCTAACCCATACCCTACGCCCTACCCGAACCCCTCCCCGAACCCGTACCCTAAGCCGTACCCTAACCCTCACCCTAACCCTAACCCTAACCCTAAGCTACCCTTGACTGCTTCTGCCACCAATAGATTTCCTAAGCACTAGTGTTTTAAGGTACAGGTTAAAAAGAGAATCCTAATGTGATTTTATGATAATGGGTGTGCTCCTTATCTTCTCCTAGTGTCTAAACTCTTCTCCATGGCTGGACCCCCAAATAATATTCCTTTACGTGCTAAGGGGTATCTAGAGAGTGGGATAGGTTTAATAACTAACCTCACCCTAAAGCGTAACCTAACCCTAACCCCTACCCTAACACTAACGCGTACCCTAATCCTAACCCATACCCTAAACCGAGCCCGAACCCTAACACTAACCCTAACCCTAACCCATACCCTACGCCCTACCCGAACCCCTCCCTGAACCCGTACCCTAAGCCGTACCCTAACCCTCACCCTAACCCAAACCCTAAACCTAAGCTACCCTTGACGGCTTCTGCCTCCAATAGATTTCCTAAGCACTAGTGTTTTAAGGAACAGGTTAAAAAGAGGATCCTAATGTGATTTCTTGATAATGGGTGTGTTCCTTATCTTCTCCTCGTGTCTAAACTCTTCTCCATGGCTGGACCCCCAAATAATATTCCTTTACGTGCTAAGGGGTATCTAGATAGTGGGATAGGTTTAATAACTAACTTCACCCTATCGCGTACCCTAACCCTAACCCCTACCCTAACACTAACGCGTACCCTAATCCTAACCCGTACCCTAAACCGAGCCCTAACCCTAACACTAACCCTAACCCTAACCCTAACCCATACCCTACGCCCTACCCGAACCCCTCCCCGAACCAGTACCCTAAGCCGTACCCTAACCCTCACCCTAACCCTAACCCTAACACTAAGCTACCCTTGACTGCTTCTGCCTCCAAGAGATTTCCTAAGTACTAGTGTTTTAAGGAACAGGTTAAAAAGAGAATCCTAATGTGATTTCTTGATAATGGGTGTGTTCCTTATCTTCTCCTAGTGTCTAAACTCTTCTCCATGGCTGGACCCCCAAATAATATTCCTTTACGTGCTAGGGGATATCTAGAGAGTGGGATAGGTTTAATAACTACCTTCACCCTAACGCGTACCCTAACCCTAACATCCTCCCTAACCCTAACGCGTACCCTAATCCTAACCCGTACCCTAAACCGAACCCTAACCCTAACACTAACCCTAACCCTAACCCTAACCCATACCCTACGCCGTACCCGAACCCCTCCCTGAACCCGTACCCTAAGCCGTACCCTAACCCTCACCCTAAACCTAACCCTAACCCTAAGCTACCCTTGAGTGCTTCTGCCACCAATAGATTTCCTAAGCACTAGTGTTTTAAGGAACAGGTTAAAAAGAGAATCCTAATGTGATTTCGTGATAATGGGTGTGTTCCTTATCTTCTCCTAGTGTCTAAACTCTTCTCCATGGCTGGACCCACAAATAATATTCCTTTACGGGCTAAGGGGTATCTAGAGAGTGTGATAGGTTTAATAACTAACCTCACCCTTTCGCGTACCCTAACCCTAACACCTACCCTAACCCTAACGCGTACCCTAATCCTAACCCGTACCCTAAACCGAGCCCTAACCCTAACACTAACCCTAACCCTAACCCTAAACCATACCCTACGCCCTACCCGAACCCCTCCCCAAACCCGTACCCTAAGCCGTACCCTAACCCTCACCCTCACCCTAACCCTAACCCTAAGCTACCCTTGACTGTTTCTGCCTCCAATAGATTTCCTAAGCACTAGTGTTTTAAGGAACAGGTTAAAAAGAGGATCCTAATGTGATTTCTTGATAATGGGTGTGTTCCTTATCTTCTCCTCGTGTCTAAACTCTTCTCCATGGCTGGACCCCCAAATAATATTCCTTTACGTGCTAAGGGGTATCTAGAGAGTGGGATAGGTTTAATAACTAACTTCACCCTATCGCGTACCCTAACCCTAACCCCTACCCTAACACTAACGCGTACCCTAATCCTAACCCGTACCCTAAACCGAGCCCTAACCCTAACACTAACCCTAACCCTAACCCTAACCCATACCCTACGCCCTACCCGAACTCCTCCCCGAACCCGTACCCTAAGCCGTACCCTAACCCACACCCTAACCCTAAACCTAACACTAAGCTACCCTTGACTGCTTCTGCCTCCAAGAGATTTCCTAAGTACTAGTGTTTTAAGGAACAGGTTAAAAAGAGAATCCTAATGTGATTTCTTGATAATGGGTGTGTTCCTTATCTTCTCCTAGTGTCTAAACTCTTCTCCATGGCTGGACCCCCAAATAATATTCCTTTACGTGCTAGGGGATATCTAGAGAGTGGGATAGGTTTAATAACTACCCTCACCCTAACGCGTACCCTAACCCTAACACCTACCCTAACCCTAACACGTACCCTAATCCTAACCCGTACCCTAAACCGAGCCCTACTCCTAACACTGAACCTAACCCTAACCCTAACCCATACCCTACGCCCTACCCGAACCCCTCCCCGAACCCGTACCCTAAGCCGTACCCTAACCCTCACCCTAAACCTAACCCTAACCCTAAGCTACCCTTGACTGCTTCTGCCTCCAATAGATTTCCTAAGCACTAGTGTTTGAAGGAACAGGTTAAAAAGAGAATCCTAATGTGATTTCTTGATAATGGGTGTGTTGCTTATCTTCTCCTAGTGTCTAAACTCTTCTCCATGGCTGGACCCCCAAATAATATTCCTTTACGTGCTAAGGGGTATCTAGAGAGTGAGATAGGTTTAATAACTAACCTCATCCTATCGCGTACCCTAACCCTAACCCCTCCCCTAAGACTAACGCGTACCCTAATCCTAACCCGTACCCTAAACCGAGCCCTAACCCTAACACTAACCCTAACCCTAACCCTAACCCATACCCTACGCCCTACCCGAAACCCTCCCCGAACCCGTACCCTAAGCCGTACCCTAACCCTCACCCTAACCCTAACCCTAACCCTAAGCTACCCTTGACTGCTTCTGCCACCAATAGATTTCCTAAGCACTAGTCTTTTAAGGTACAGGTTAAAAAGAAAATCCTAATGTGATTTCTTGATAATGGGTGTGCTCCTTATCTTCTCCTAGTGTCTAAACTCTTCTCCATGGCTGGACCCCCAAATAATATTCCTTTACGTGCTAAGGGGTATCTAGAGAGTGGGATAGGTTTAATAACTAACTTCACCCTATCGCGTACCCTAACCCTAACCCCTACCCTAACACTAACGCGTACCCTAATCCTAACCCGTACCCTAAACCGAGCCCTAACCCTAACACTAACCCTAACCCTAACCCTAACCCATACCCTACGCCCTACCCGAACTCCTCCCCGAACCAGTACCCTAAGCCGTACCCTAACCCTCACCCTAACCCTAACCCTAACACTAAGCTACCCTTGACTGCTTCTGCCTCCAAGAGATTTCCTAAGTACTAGTGTTTTAAGGAACAGGTTAAATAGAGAATCCTAATGTGATTTCTTGATAATGGGTGTGTTCCTTATCTTCTCCTAGTGTCTAAACTCTTCTCCATGGCTGGACCCCCAAATAATATTCCTTTACGTGCTAGGGGGTATCTAGAGAGTGGGATAGGTTTAATAACTACACTCACCCTAACGCGTACCCTAACCCTAACACCTACCCTAACCCTAACGCGTACCCTAATCCTAACCCGTACCCTAAACCGAGCCGTAACCCTAACACTAACCCTAACCCTAACCCTAACCCATACCCTACGCCCTACCCGAACCCCTCCCCGAACCCGTACCCTAAGCCGTACCCTAACCCTAACCCTAACCCTAATCTATCCTTGACTGCTTCTGCCTCGAATAGATTTCCTAAGTACTAGTGTTTTAAGGAACAGGTTAAAAAGAGAATCCTAATGTGATTTCTTGATAATGGGTGTGTTCCTTATCTTCTCCTCGTGTCTAAACTCTTCTCCATGGCTGGACCCCCAAATAATATTCCTTTACGTGCTAAGGGGTATCTAGAGAGTGTGATAGGTTTAAAAACTACCCTCACCCTAACGCGTACCCTAACCCTAACACCTACCCTAACCCTAACGCGTACCCTAATCCTAACCCGTACCCTAAACCGAGCCCTAACCCTAACACTAACCCTAACCCTAACCCTAACCCATACCCTACGCCCTACCCGAAACCCTCCCCGAACCCGTACCCTAAGCCGTACCCTAACCCTCACCCTAACCCTAACCCTAACCCTAAGCTACCCTTGAGTGCTTCTGCCACCAATTGATTTCCTAAGCACTAGTGTTATAAGGAACAGGTTAAAAAGAGAATCCTAATGTGATTTCGTGATAATGGGTGTGTTCCTTATCTTCTCCTAGTGTCTAAACTCTTCTCCATGGCTGGACCCACAAATAATATTCCTTTACGTGCTAAGGGGTATCTAGAGAGTGTGATAGGTTTAATAACTAACCTCACCCTTTCGCGTACCCTAACCCTAACCCCTACCCTAACCCTAACGCGTACCCTAATCCTAACCCATACCCTAAACCGAGCCCGAACCCTAACACTAACCCTAACTCTAACCCTAAACCATACCCTACGCCCTACCCGAACCCCTCCCCAAACCCGTACCCTAAGCCGTACCCTAACCCTCACCCTCACCCTAACCCTAACACTAAGCTACCCTTGACTGCTTCTGCCTCCAATAGATTTCCTAAGCACTAGTGTTTTAAGGAAGAGGTTAAAAAGAGAATCCTAATGTGATTTCTTGATAATGCGTGTGCTCCTTATCTTCTCCTAGTGTCTAAACTCTTCTCCATGGCTGGACCCCCAAATAATATTCCTTTACGTGCTAAGGGGTATCTAGAGAGTGGGATAGGTTTAATAACTAACCTCACCCTATCGCGTACCCTAACCCTAACCCCTACCCTAACACTAACGCGTACCCTAATCCTAACCCATACCCTAAACCGAGCCCTAACCCTAACACTAACCCTAACCCTAACCCTAACCCATACCCTACGCCCTACCTGAACCCCTCCCCGAACCCGTACCCTAAGCCGTACCCTAACCCTAACCCTAACCCTAATCTATCCTTGACTGCTTCTGCCTCCAATAGATTTCCTAAGTACTAGTGTTTTAAGGAACAGGTTAAAAAGAGAATCCTAATGTGATTTCTTGATAATGGGTGTGTTCCTTATCTTCTCCTCGTGTCTAAACTCTTCTCCATGGCTGGACCCCCAAATAATATTCCTTTACGTGCTAAGGGGTATCTAGAGAGTGTGATAGGTTTAAAAACTACCCTCACCCTAACGCGTACCCTAACCCTAACACCTACCCTAACCCTAACGCGTACCCTAATCCTAACCCGTACCCTAAACCGAGCCCTAACCCTAACACTAACCCTAACCCTAACCCTAACCCATACCCTACGCCCTACCCGAACCCCTCCCCGAACCCGTACCCTAAGCCGTACCCTAACCCTCACCCTCACCCTAACCCTAACCCTAAGCTACCCTTGAGTGCTTCTGCCACCAATTGATTTCCTAAGCACTAGTGTTATAAGGAACAGGTTAAAAAGAGAATCCTAATGTGATTTCGTGATAATGGGTGTGTTCCTTATCTTCTCCTAGTGTCTAAACTCTTCTCCATGGCTGGACCCACAAATAATATTCCTTTACGTGCTAAGGGGTATCTAGAGAGTGTGATAGGTTTAATAACTAACCTCACCCTTTCGCGTACCCTAACCCTAACCCCTACCCTAACCCTAACGCGTACCCTAATCCTAACCCATACCCTAAACCGAGCCCGAACCCTAACACTAACCCTAACTCTAACCCTAAACCATACCCTACGCCCTACCCGAACCCCTCCCCAAACCCGTACCCTAAGCCGTACCCTAACCCTCACCCTCACCCTAACCCTAACACTAAGCTACCCTTGACTGCTTCTGCCTCCAATAGATTTCCTAAGCACTAGTGTTTTAAGGAAGAGGTTAAAAAGAGAATCCTAATGTGATTTCTTGATAATGCGTGTGCTCCTTATCTTCTCCTAGTGTCTAAACTCTTCTCCATGGCTGGACCCCCAAATAATATTCCTTTACGTGCTAAGGGGTATCTAAAGAGTGGGATAGGTTTAATAACTAACCTCACCCTATCGCGTACCCTAACCCTAACCCCTACCCTAACACTAACGCGTACCCTAATCCTAACCCATACCCTAAACCGAGCCCTAACCCTAACACTAACCCTAACCCTAACCCTAACCCATACCCTACGCCCTACCCGAACCCCTCCCCGAACCCGTACCCTAAGCCGTACCCTAACCCTAACCCTAACCCTAATCTATCCTTGACTGCTTCTGCCTCCAATAGATTTCCTAAGTACTAGTGTTTTAAGGAACAGGTTAAAAAGAGAATCCTAATGTGATTTCTTGATAATTGGTGTGTTCCTTATCTTCTCCTCGTGTCTAAACTCTTCTCCATGGCTGGACCCCCAAATAATATTCCTTTACGTGCTAAGGGGTATCTAGAGAGTGTGATAGGTTTAAAAACTACCCTCACCCTAACGCGTACCCTAACCCTAACACCTACCCTAACCCTAACGCGTACCCTAATCCTAACCCGTACCCTAAACCGAGCCCTAACCCTAACACTAACCCTAACCCTAACCCTAACCCATACCCTACGCCCTACCCGAACCCCTCCCCGAACCCGTACCCTAAGCCGTACCCTAACCCTCACCCTAACCCTAACCCTAACCCTAAGCTACCCTTGAGTGCTTCTGCCACCAATTGATTTCCTAAGCACTAGTGTTATAAGGAACAGGTTAAAAAGAGAATCCTAATGTGATTTCGTGATAATGGGTGTGTTCCTTATCTTCTCCTAGTGTCTAAACTCTTCTCCATGGCTGGACCCACAAATAATATTCCTTTACGTGCTAAGGGGTATCTAGAGAGTGTGATAGGTTTAATAACTAACCTCACCCTTTCGCGTACCCTAACCCTAACCCCTACCCTAACCCTAACGCGTACCCTAATCCTAACCCATACCCTAAACCGAGCCCGAACCCTAACACTAACCCTAACTCTAACCCTAAACCATAACCTACGCCCTACCCGAACCCCTCCCCAAACCCGTACCCTAAGCCGTACCCTAACCCTCACCCTCACCCTAACCCTAACACTAAGCTACCCTTGACTGCTTCCGCCTCCAATAGATTTCCTAAGCACTAGTGTTTTAAGGAAGAGGTTAAAAAGAGAATCCTAATGTGATTTCTTGATAATGCGTGTGCTCCTTATCTTCTCCTAGTGTCTAAACTCTTCTCCATGGCTGGACCCCCAAATAATATTCCTTTACGTGCTAAGGGGTATCTAGAGAGTGGGATAGGTTTAATAACTAACCTCACCCTAAAGCGTAACCTAACCCTAACCCCTACCCTAACACTAACGCGTACCCTAATCCTAACCCGTACCCTAAACCGAGCCCTAACCCTAACACTAACCCTAACCCTAACCCTAATCCATACCCTACGCCCTACCCGAACCCCTCCCCGAACCCGTATCCTAAGCCGTACCCTAACACTCACCCTAACCCTAACCCTAACCCTAAGCTACCCTTGACTGCTTCTGCCTCCAATAGATTTCCTAAGCACTAGTGTTTTAAGGAACAGGTTAAAAAGAGAATCCTAATGTGATTTCTTGATAATGGGTGTGTTCCTTATCTTCTCCTAGTGTCTAAACTCTTCTCCATGGCTGGACCCCCAAATAATATTCCTTTACGTGCTAAGGGGTATCTAGAGAGTGTGATAGGTTTAATAACTACCCTCACCCTATCGCGTACCCTAACCCTAACCCCTACCCTAACACTAACGCGTACCCTAATCCTAACCCGTACCCTAAACCGAGCCCTAACCCTAACACTAACCCTAACCCTAACCCTAAACCATACCCTACGCCCTACCCGAACCCCTCCCCGAACCCGTACCCTAAGCCGGACCCTAACCCTCACCCTCACCCTAACCCTAACCCTAAGCTACCCTTGACTGCTTCTGCCTCCAATAGATTTCCTAAGCACTAGTGTTTTAAGGAAAAGTTTAAAAAGAGAATCCTAATGTGATTTCCTGATAATGGGTGTGTTCCTTATCTTCTCCTAGTGTCTAAGCTCTTCTCCATGGCTGGATACCCAAATAATATTCCTTTACGTGCTAAGGGGTATCTAGAGAGTGGGATAGGTTTAATAACTACTCTCACCCTAAAGCGTACCCTAACCCTAACCCCTACCCTAACACTAACGCGTACCCTAATCCTAACCCGTACCCTAAACCGAGCCCTAACCCTAACACTAACCCTAACCCTAAACCATACCCTACGCCCTCCCCGAACCCCTCCCCGAACCCGTACCCTAAGCCGGACCCTAACCCTCACCCTCACCCTAACCCTAACCCTAAGCTACCCTTGACTGCTTCTGCCTCCAATAGATTTCCTAAGCACTAGTGTTTTAAGGAAAAGTTTAAAAGGAGAATCCTAATGTGATTTCTTGATAATGGGTGTGTTCCTTATCTTCTCCTAGTGTCTAAGCTCTTCTCCATGGCTGGATACCCAAATAATATTCCTTTACGTGCTAAGGGGTATCTAGAGAGTGGGATAGGTTTAATAACTACTCTCACCGTAAAGCGTACCCGAACCCTAACCGCTACCCTAACCCTAACGCGTATCCTAATCCTAACCCGTACCCTAAACCGAGCCCTAACACTAACACTAACCCTAACCCTAACCCATACCCTACGCCCTACCCAAACCCCTCCCCGAACCCGTACCCTAAGCCGTACCCTAACTCTCACCCTAACTCTAACCCTAACCCTAAGCTACCCTTGATTGCTTCTGACTCCAATAGATTTCCTAAGCACTAGTGTTTTAAGGAACAGGTTAAAAAGAGAATCCTAATGTGATTTCTTGATAATGGGTGTGTTCCTTATCTTCTCCTAATGTCTAAACTCTTCTCCATGGCTGGACCCCCAAATAATATTCCTTTACGTGCTAAGGGGTATCTAGAGAGTGGGATAGGTTTAATAACTACCCTCACCCTAGTGCGTACCATAACCCTAACACCTACCCTAACCCTAACGCGTAACCTAATCCTAACCCGTACCCTAAACCGAGCCCTAACCCTAACACTAACCCTAACCCTAACCCTAAACCATACCCTACGCCCTACCCGAACCCCTCCCCGAACCCGTACCCTAAGCCGTACCCTAACCCTCACCCTCACCCTAACCCTAAGCTACCCTTGACTGCTTCTGCCTCCAATAGATTTCCTAAGCACTAGTGTTTTAAGGAACAGGTTAAAAAGAGAATCCTAATGTGATTTCTTGATAATGGGTGTGTTCCTTATCTTCTCCTCGTGTCTAAACTCTTCTCCATGGCTGGACCACCAAATAATATTCCTTTACGTGCTAAGGGGTATCTAGAGAGTGGGATAGGTTTAATAACTACCCTCACCCTAACGCGTACCCTAACCCTAACCCCTACCCTAACCCTAACGCGTACCCTACTCCTAACCCGTACCCTAAACCGAGCCCTAACACTAACACTAAACCTAACCCTAACCCTAACCCATACCCTACGCCCTACCCGAACCCCTCCCTGAAACCATACCCTAAGCCGTACCCTAACCCTCACCCTAACCCTAACCCTAAACCTAAGCTACCCTTGACGGCTTCTGCCTCCAATAGATTTCCTAAGCACTAGTGTTTTAAGGAACAGGTTAAAAAGAGAATCCTAATGTGATTTCTTGATAATGGGTGTGTTCCTTATCTTCTCCTCGTGTCTAAACTCTTCTCCATGGCTGGACCCCCAAATAATATTCCTTTACGTGCTAAGGGGTATCTAGAGAGTGTGATAGGTTTAATAACTACCCTCACCTTAACGCGTAACCTAACCCTAACCCCTCCCTACCCTAACACTAACGCATACCCTAATCCTAACCCGTACCCTAAACCGAGCCCTAACCCTAACACTAACCCTAACCCTAACCTTAACCCATACCCTACGCCCTACCCGAAACCCTCCCCGAACCCGTACCCTAAGCCGTACCCTAACCCTAACCCTAACCCTAAGCTACCCTTGACTGCTTCTGCCTCCAATAGATTTCCTAAGTACTAGTGTTTTAAGGAAAAGGTTAAAAAGAGAATCCTAATGTGATTTCTTGATAATGGGTGTGTTCCTTATCTTCTCCTCGTGTCTAAACTCTTCTCCATGGCTGGACCCCCAAATAATATTCCTTTACGTGCTAAGGGGTATCTTGAGAGTGGGATAGGTTTAATAACTAACCTCACCCTATCGCGTACTCTAACCCTAACCCCTACCCTAACACTAACGCGTACCCTAATCCTAACCCGTACCCTAAACCGAGCCGTAACCCTAACACTAACCCTAACCCTAACCCTAACCCATACCTTACGCAATACCCGAACCCCTCCCCGAACGCGTACCCTAAGCCGTACCCTAACCCTCACCCTAACCCTAACCCTAACACTAAGCTACCCTTGACTGCTTCTGCCTCCAATAGATTTCCTAAGCACTAGTGTTTTAAGGAACAGGTTAAAAAGAGAATCCTAATGGGATTTCTTGATAATGGGTGTGTTCCTTATCTTCTCCTAGTGTCTAAACTCTTCTCCATGGCTGGACCCCCAAATAATATTCCTTTACGTGCTAAGGGGTATCTTGAGAGTGGGATAGGTTTAATAACTAACCTCACCCTATCGCGTACCCTAACCCTAACCCCTACCCTAACACTAACGCGTACCCTAATCCTAATCCGTACCCTAAACCGAGCCCTAACCCTAACACTAACCCTAACCCTAACCCTAACCCATACCCTACGCCCTACCCGAACCCCTCCCCGAACCCGTACCCTAAGCCGTACCCTAACCCTCACCCTAACCCTAACCCTAAACCTAAGCTACCCTTGAAGGCTTCTGCCTCCAATAGATTTCCTAAGAACTAGTGTTTTAAGGAACAGGTTAAAAAGAGAATCCTAATGTGATTTGTTGATAATGGGTGTGTTCCTTATTTTCTCCTCGTGTCTAAACTCTTCTCCATGGCTGGACCCCCAAATAATATTCCTTTACGTGCTAAGGGGTATCTAGAGAGTGTGATAGGTTTAATAACTACCCTCACCCTAACGCGTACCCTAACCCTAACCCCTACCCTAATCCTAACGCGTACCCTAATCCTAACCCGTACCCTAAACCGAGCCCTAACCCTAACACTAAACCTAACCCTAACCCTAACCCATACCCTACGCCCTATCCGAACCCCTCGCCGAACCCGTACCCTAAGCCGTACCCTAACCCTAACCCTAACCCTAAGCTACCCTTGACTGCTTCTGCCTCCAATAGATTTCGTAAGCACTAGTGTTTTAAGGAACAGGTTAAAAAGAGAATCCTAATGTGATTTCTTGATAATGGGTGTGTTCCTTATCTTCTCCTCGTGTCCAATCTCTTCTCCATGGCTGGAACCCCAAATAATATTCCTTTACGTTCTAAGGGGTATCTAGAGAGTGGGATAGGTTTAATAACTAACCTCACCCTATCGCGTACCCTAACCCTAACCCCTACCCTAACACTAACGCGTACCCTAATTCTAACCCGTACCCTAACCCTCACCCTAACCCTAACTCTAACACTAAGCTACCCTTGACTGCTTCTGCCTCCAATAGATTTCCTAAGCACTAGTGTTTTAAGGAACAGGTTAAAAAGAGAATCCTAATGTGATTTCTTGATAATGGGTGTGTTCCTTATCTTCTCCTAGTGTCTAAACTCTTCTCCATGGCTGGACCCCCAAATAATATTCCTTTACGTGCTAAGGGGTATCTAGAGAGTGGGATAGGTTTAATAACTACCCTCACCCTAACGCGTACCCTAACCCTAACCCCTACCCTAACCCTAATGCATACCCTAATCCTAACCCGTACCCTAAACCGAGCCCTAACCCTAACACTAACCCTAAACCTAACCCTAACCCATACACTACGCCCTACCAGAACCCTTCCCCGAACCCGTACCCTAAGCCATACCCTAACCCTCACCCTAACCCTAACCCTAACCCTAAGCTACCCTTGACTGCTTCTGCCTCCAATAGATTCCCTAAGCACTAGTGTTTTAAGGAACAGGTTAAAAAGAGAATCCTAATGTGATTTCTTGATAATGGGTGTGTTCCTTATTTTCTCCTCGTGTCTAAACTCTTCTCCATGGCTGGACCCCCAAATAATATTACTTTACGTGCTAAGGGGTATCTAGAGAGTGGGATAGGTTTAATAACTACCCTCACCCTATCGCGTACCCTAACCCTAACCCCCACCCTAACCCGAACGCGTACCCTAATCCTAACCCGTACCCTAAACTGAGCCCTAACCCTAACACTAACCCTAACCCTAACCCTAACCCATACCCTACGCCCTACCCGAACCCCTCCCCGAACCCGTACCCTAAGCCGTACCCTAACCCTCACCCTAACCCTAACCCTAAACCTAAGCTACCCTTGATGGCTTCTGCCTCCAATAGATTTCCTAAGCACTAGTGTTTTAAGGAACAGGTTAAAAAGAGAATCCTAATGTGATTTCTTGATAATGGGTGTGTTCCTTATTTTCTCCTCGTGTCTAAACTCTTCTCCATGGCTGGACCCCCAAATAATATTCCTTTACGTGCTAAGGGGTATCTAGAGAGTGGGATAGGTTTAATAACTACCCTCACCCTAACGCGTACCCTAACCCTAACCCCTACCCTAACACTAACGCGTACCCTAATCCTAACCCGTACCCTAAACCGAGCCCTAACCCTAACACTAACCCTAACCCTAACGCTAACCCATACCCTACGCCCTACCCGAACCCCTCCCCGAACCCGTACCCTAAGCCGTACCCTAACCCTCACCCTAACCCTAACCCTAACACTAAGCTACCCTTGACTGCTTCTGCCTCCAATAGATTTCCTAAGCACTAGTGTTTTAAGGAACAGGTTAAAAAGAGAATCCTAATGGGATTTCTTGATAATGGGTGTGTTCCTTATCTTCTCCTAGTGTCTAAACTCTTCTCCATGGCTGGACCCCCAAATAATATTCCTTTACGTGCTAAGGGGTATCTTGAGAGTGGGATAGGTTTAATAACTAACCTCACCCTATCGCGTACCCTAACCCTAACCCCTACCCTAACACTAACGCGTACCCTAATCCTAATCCGTACCCTAAACCGAGCCCTAACCCTAACACTAACCCTAACCCTAACCCTAACCCATACCCTACGCCCTACCCGAACCCCTCCCCGAACCCGTACCCTAAGCCGTACCCTAACCCTCACCCTAACCCTAACCCTAAACCTAAGCTACCCTTGAAGGCTTCTGCCTCCAATAGATTTCCTAAGCACTAGTGTTTTAAGGAACAGGTTAAAAAGAGAATCCTAATGTGATTTCTTGATAATGGGTGTGTTCCTTATTTTCTCCTCGTGTCTAAACTCTTCTCCATGGCTGGACCCCCAAATAATATTCCTTTACGTGCTAAGGGGTATCTAGAGAGTGTGATAGGTTTAATAACTACCCTCACCCTAACGCGTACCCTAACCCTAACCCCTACCCTAACCCTAACGCGTACCCTAATCCTAACCCGTACCCTAAACCGAGCCCTAACCCTAACACTAAACCTAACCCTAACCCTAACCCATACCCTACGCCCTATCCGAACCCCTCGCCGAACCCGTACCCTAAGCCGTACCCTAACCCTAACCCTAACCCTAAGCTACCCTTGACTGCTTCTGCCTCCAATAGATTTCGTAAGCACTAGTGTTTTAAGGAACAGGTTAAAAAGAGAATCCTAATGTGATTTCTTGATAATGGGTGTGTTCCTTATCTTCTCCTCGTGTCCAATCTCTTCTCCATGGCTGGAACCCCAAATAATATTCCTTTACGTGCTAAGGGGTATCTAGAGAGTGGGATAGGTTTAATAACTAACCTCACCCTATCGCGTACCCTAACCCTAACCCCTACCCTAACACTAACGCGTACCCTAATCCTAACCCATACCCTAACCCTCACCCTAACCCTAACTCTAACACTAAGCTACCCTTGACTGCTTCTGCCTCCAATAGATTTCCTAAGCACTAGTGTTTTAAGGAACAGGTTAAAAAGAGAATCCTAATGTGATTTCTTGATAATGGGTGTGTTCCTTATCTTCTCCTAGTGTCTAAACTCTTCTCCATGGCTGGACCCCCAAATAATATTCCTTTACGTGCTAAGGGGTATCTAGAGAGTGGGATAGGTTTAATAACTACCCTCACCCTAACGCGTACCCTAACCCTAACCCCTACCCTAACCCTAATGCATACCCTAATCCTAACCCGTACCCTAAACCGAGCCCTAACCCTAACACTAACCCTAACCCTAACCCTAACCCATACACTACGCCCTACCAGAACCCTTCCCCGAACCCGTACCCTAAGCCATACCCTAACCCTCACCCTAACCCTAACCCTAACCCTAAGCTACCCTTGACTGCTTCTGCCTCCAATAGATTCCCTAAGCACTAGTGTTTTAAGGAACAGGTTAAAAAGAGAATCCTAATGTGATTTCTTGATAATGGGTGTGTTCCTTATTTTCTCCTCGTGTCTAAACTCTTCTCCATGGCTGGAACCCCAAATAATATTCCTTTACGTGCTAAGGGGTATCTAGAGAGTGGGATAGGTTTAATAACTACCCTCACCCTATCGCGTACCCTAACCCTAACCCCTACCCTAACCCGAACGCGTACCCTAATCCTAACCCGTACCCTAAACTGAGCCCTAACCCTAACACTAACCCTAACCCTAACCCTAACCCATACCCTACGCCCTACCCGAACCCCTCCCCGAACCCGTACCCTAAGCCTTACCCTAACCCTCACCCTAACCCTAACCCTAAACCTAAGCTACCCTTGATGGCTTCTGCCTCCAATAGATTTCCTAAGCACTAGTGTTTTAAGGAACAGGTTAAAAAGAGAATCCTAATGGGATTTCTTGATAATGGGTGTGTTCCTTATCTTCTCCTAGTGTCTAAACTCTTCTCCATGGCTGGACCCCCAAATAATATTCCTTTACGTGCTAAGGGGTATCTTGAGAGTGGGATAGGTTTAATAACTAACCTCACCCTATCGCATACCCTAACCCTAACCCCTAGCCTAACCCTAACGCGTACCCTAATCCTAACCCGTACCCTAAACCGAGCCCTAACCCTAACACTAACCCTAACCCTAACCCTAACCCATACCCTACGCCCTACCCGAACCCCTCCCCGAACCCGTACCCTAAGCCGTACCCTAACCCTAACCCTAACCCTAAGCTACCCTTGACTGCTTCTGCCTCCAGTAGATTTCCTAAGTACTAGTGTTTTAAGGAACAGGTTAAAAAGAGAATCCTAATGTGATTTCTTGATAATGGGTGTGTTCCTTATCTTCTCCTCGTGTCTAAACTCTTCTCCATGGCTGGACCCCCAAATAATATTCCTTTACGTGCTAAGGGGTATCTAGAGAGTATGATAGGTTTAGTAACTAACCTCACCCTATCGCGTACCCTAACCCTAACCCCTACCCTAACACTAACGCGTTCCCTAATCCTAACCCATACCCTAAACCGAGCCCTAACCCTAACACTAACACTAACCCTAACGCTAACCCATACCCTACGCCCTATCCGAACCCCTCCCTGAACCCGTACCCTAAGCCGTACCCTAACCCTCACCCTAACCCTAACCCTAACACTAAGCTACCCTTGACTGCTTCTGCCTCCAATAGATTTCCTAAGCACTAGTGTTTTAAGGAACAGGTTAAAAAGAGAATCCTAATAGGATTTCTTGATAATGGGTGTGTTCCTTATCTTCTCCTAGTGTCTAAACTCTTCTCCATGGCTGGACCCCCAAATAATATTCCTTTACGTGCTAAGGGGTATCTTGAGAGTGGGATAGGTTTAATAACTAACCTCACCCTATCGCGTACCCTAACCCTAACCCCTACCCTAACACTAATGCGTACCCTAATCCTAATCCGTACCCTAAACCGAGCCCTAACCCTAACACTAACCCTAACCCTAACCCTAACCCATACCCTACGCCCTACCCGAACCCCTCCCCGAACCCGTACCCTAAGCCGTACCCTAACCCTCACCCTAACCCTAACCCTAAACCTAAGCTACCTTTGAAGGCTTCTGCCTCCAATAGATTTCCTAAGCACTAGTGTTTTAAGGAACAGGTTAAAAAGAGAATCCTAATGTGATTTCTTGATAATGGGGGTGTTCCTTATTTTCTCCTCGTGTCTAAACTCTTCTCCATGGCTGGACCTCCAAATAATATTCCTTTACGTGTTAAGGGGTATCTAGAGAGTGTGATAGGTTTAATAACTACCCTCACCCTAACGCGTACCCTAACCCTAACCCCTACCCTAACCCTAACGCGTACCCTAATCCTAACCCGTACCCTAAACCGAGCCCTAACCCTAACACTAACCCTAACCCTAACCCTAACCCATACCCTACGCCCTACCCGAACCCCTCCCCGAACCCGTACCCTAAGCCGTACCCTAACCCTCACCCTCACCCTAACCCTAAGCTACCCTTGACTGCTTCTGCCTCCAAGAGATTTCCTAAGTACTAGTGTTTTAAGGAACAGGTTAAAAAGAGAATCCTAATGTGATTTCTTGATAATGGGTGTGTTCCTTATCTTCTCCTAGTGTCTAAACTCTCCTCCATGGCTGGACCCCCAAATAATATTCCTTTACGTGCTAGGGGATATCTAGAGAGTGGGATAGGTTTAATAACTACCCTCACCCTAACGCGTACCCTAACCCTAACACCTACCCTAACCCTAACGCGTACCCTAATCCTAACCCGTACCCTAAACCGAGCCCTACTCCTAACACTGAACCTAACCCTAACCCTAACCCATACCCTACGCCCTACCCGAACCCCTCCCCGAACCCGTACCCTAAGCCGTACCCTAACCCTCACCCTAAACCTAACCCTAACCCTAAGCTACCCTTGACTGCTTCTGCCTCCAATAGATTTCCTAAGCACTAGTGTTTGAAGGAACAGGTTAAAAAGAGAATCCTAATGTGATTTCTTGATAATGGGTGTGTTGCTTATCTTCTCCTAGTGTCTAAACTCTTCTCCATGGCTGGACCCCCAAATAATATTCCTTTACGTGCTAAGGGGTATCTAGAGAGTGAGATAGGTTTAATAACTAACCTCATCCTATCGCGTACCCTAACCCTAACCCCTCCCCTAAGACTAACGCGTACCCTAATCCTAACCCGTACCCTAAACCGAGCCCTAACCCTAACACTAACCCTAACCCTAACCCTAACCCATACCCTACGCCCTACCCGAACCCCTCCCCGAACCCGTACCCTAAGCCGTACCCTAACCCTCACCCTAACCCTAACCCTAACCCTAAGCTACCCTTGACTGCTTCTGCCACCAATAGATTTCCTAAGCACTAGTCTTTTAAGGTACAGGTTAAAAAGAAAATCCTAATGTGATTTCTTGATAATGGGTGTGCTCCTTATCTTCTCCTAGTGTCTAAACTCTTCTCCATGGCTGGACCCCCAAATAATATTCCTTTACGTGCTAAGGGGTATCTAGAGAGTGGGATAGGTTTAATAACTAACTTCACCCTATCGCGTACCCTAACCCTAACCCCTACCCTAACACTAACGCGTACCCTAATCCTAACCCGTACCCTAAACCGAGCCCTAACCCTAACACTAACCCTAACCCTAACCCTAACCCATACCCTACGCCCTACCCGAACTCCTCCCCGAACCAGTACCCTAAGCCGTACCCTAACCCTCACCCTAACCCTAACCCTAACACTAAGCTACCCTTGACTGCTTCTGCCTCCAAGAGATTTCCTAAGTACTAGTGTTTTAAGGAACAGGTTAAATAGAGAATCCTAATGTGATTTCTTGATAATGGGTGTGTTCCTTATCTTCTCCTAGTGTCTAAACTCTTCTCCATGGCTGGACCCCCAAATAATATTCCTTTACGTGCTAGGGGGTATCTAGAGAGTGGGATAGGTTTAATAACTACACTCACCCTAACGCGTACCCTAACCCTAACACCTACCCTAACCCTAACGCGTACCCTAATCCTAACCCGTACCCTAAACCGAGCCGTAACCCTAACACTAACCCTAACCCTAACCCTAACCCATACCCTACGCCCTACCCGAACCCCTCCCCGAACCCGTACCCTAAGCCGTACCCTAACCCTAACCCTAACCCTAATCTATCCTTGACTGCTTCTGCCTCGAATAGATTTCCCAAGTACTAGTGTTTTAAGGAACAGGTTAAAAAGAGAATCCTAATGTGATTTCTTGATAATGGGTGTGTTCCTTATCTTCTCCTCGTGTCTAAACTCTTCTCAATGGCTGGACCCCCAAATAATATTCCTTTACGTGCTAAGGGGTATCTAGAGAGTGTGATAGGTTTAAAAACTACCCTCACCCTAACGCGTACCCTAACCCTAACACCTACCCTAACCCTAACGCGTACCCTAATCCTAACCCGTAACCTAAACCGAGCCCTAACCCTAACACTAACCCTAACCCTAACCCTAACCCATACCCTACGCCCTACCCGAACCCCTCCCCGAACCCGTACCCTAAGCCGTACCCTAAGCCTCACCCTAACCCTAACCCTAACCCTAAGCTACCCTTGAGTGCTTCTGCCACCAATTGATTTCCTAAGCACTAGTGTTATAAGGAACAGGTTAAAAAGAGAATCCTAATGTGATTTCGTGATAATGGGTGTGTTCCTTATCTTCTCCTAGTGTCTAAACTCTTCTCCATGGCTGGACCCACAAATAATATTCCTTTACGTGCTAAGGGGTATCTAGAGAGTGTGATAGGTTTAATAACTAACCTCACCCTTTCGCGTACCCTAACCCTAACCCCTACCCTAACCCTAACGCGTACCCTAATCCTAACCCATACCCTAAACCGAGCCCGAACCCTAACACTAACCCTAACTCTAACCCTAAACCATACCCTACGCCCTACCCGAACCCCTCCCCAAACCCGTACCCTAAGCCGTACCCTAACCCTCACCCTCACCCTAACCCTAACACTAAGCTACCCTTGACTGCTTCTGCCTCCAATAGATTTCCTAAGCACTAGTGTTTTAAGGAAGAGGTTAAAAAGAGAATCCTAATGTGATTTCTTGATAATGCGTGTGCTCCTTATCTTCTCCTAGTGTCTAAACTCTTCTCCATGGCTGGACCCCCAAATAATATTCCTTTACGTGCTAAGGGGTATCTAGAGAGTGGGATAGGTTTAATAACTAACCTCACCCTATCGCGTACCCTAACCCTAACCCCTACCCTAACACTAACGCGTACCCTAATCCTAACCCATACCCTAAACCGAGCCCTAACCCTAACACTAACCCTAACCCTAACCCTAACCCATACCCTACGCCCTACCCGAACCCCTCCCCGAACCCGTACCCTAAGCCGTACCCTAACCCTAACCCTAACCCTAATCTATCCTTGATTGCTTCTGCCTCCAATAGATTTCCTAAGTACTAGTGTTTTAAGGAACAGGTTAAAAAGAGAATCCTAATGTGATTTCTTGATAATGGGTGTGTTCCTTATCTTCTCCTCGTGTCTAAACTCTTCTCCATGGCTGGACCCCCAAATAATATTCCTTTACGTGCTAAGGGGTATCTAGAGAGTGTGATAGGTTTAAAAACTACCCTCACCCTAACGCGTACCCTAACCCTAACACCTACCCTAACCCTAACGCGTACCCTAATCCTAACCCGTACCCTAAACCGAGCCCTAACCCTAACACTAACCCTAACCCTAACCCTAACCCATACCCTACGCCCTACCCAAACCCCTCCCCGAACCCGTACCCTAAGCCGTACCCTAACCCTCACCCTAACCCTAACCCTAACCCTAAGCTACCCTTGAGTGCTTCTGCCACCAATTGATTTCCTAAGCACTAGTGTTATAAGGAACAGGTTAAAAAGAGAATCCTAATGTGATTTCGTGATAATGGGTGTGTTCCTTATCTTCTCCTAGTGTCTAAACTCTTCTCCATGGCTGGACCCACAAATAATATTCCTTTACGTGCTAAGGGGTATCTAGAGAGTGTGATAGGTTTAATAACTAACCTCACCCTTTCGCGTACCCTAACCCTAACCCCTACCCTAACCCTAACGCGTACCCTAATCCTAACCCATACCCTAAACCGAGCCCGAACCCTAACACTAACCCTAACTCTAACCCTAAACCATACCCTACGCCCTACCCGAACCCCTCCCCAAACCCGTACCCTAAGCCGTACCCTAACCCTCACCCTCACCCTAACCCTAACTCTAAGCTACCCTTGACTGCTTCTGCCTCCAATAGATTTCCTAAGCACTAGTGTTTTAAGGAAGAGGTTAAAAAGAGAATCCTAATGTGATTTCTTGATAATGCGTGTGCTCCTTATCTTCTCCTAGTGTCTAAACTCTTCTCCATGGCTGGACCCCCAAATAATATTCCTTTACGTGCTAAGGGGTATCTAGAGAGTGGGATAGGTTTAATAACTAACCTCACCCTAAAGCGTAACCTAACCCTAACCCCTACCCTAACACTAACGCGTACCCTAATCCTAACCCGTACCCTAAACCGAGCCCTAACCCTAACACTAACCCTAACCCTAACCCTAATCCATACCCTACGCCCTACCCGAACCCCTCCCCGAACCCGTACCCTAAACCGTACCCTAACACTGACCCTAACCCTAACCCTAACCCTAAGCTACCCTTGACTGCTTCTGCCTCCAATAGATTTCCTAAGCACTAGTGTTTTAAGGAACAGGTTAAAAAGAGAATCCTAATGTGATTTCTTGATAATGGGTGTGTTCCTTATCTTCTCCTAGTGTCTAAACTCTTCTCCATGGCTGGACCCCCAAATAATATTCCTTTACGTGCTAAGGGGTATCTAGAGAGTGTGATAGGTTTAATAACTACCCTCACCCTATCGCGTACCCTAACCCTAACCCCTACCCTAACACTAACGCGTACCCTAATCCTAACCCGTACCCTAAACCGAGCCCTAACCCTAACACTAACCCTAACCCTAACCCGAAACCATACCCTACGCCCTACCCGAACCCCTCCCCGAACCCGTACCCTAAGCCGGACCCTAACCCTCACCCTCACCCTAACCCTAACCCTAAGCTACCCTTGACTGCTTCTGCCTCCAATAGATTTCCTAAGCACTAGTGTTTTAAGGAAAAGTTTAAAAAGAGAATCCTAATGTGATTTCCTGATAATGGGTGTGTTCCTTATCTTCTCCTAGTGTCTAAGCTCTTCTCCATGGCTGGATACCCAAATAATATTCCTTTACGTGCTAAGGGGTATCTAGAGAGTGGGATAGGTTTAATAACTACTCTCACCCTAAAGCGTACCCTAACCCTAACCCCTACCCTAACACTAACGCGTACCCTAATCCTAACCCGTACCCTAAACCGAGCCCTAACCCTAACACTAACCCTAACCCTAAACCATACCCTACGCCCTCCCCGAACCCCTCCCCGAACCCGTACCCTAAGCCGGACCCTAACCCTCACCCTCACCCTAACCCTAACCCTAAGCTACCCTTGACTGCTTCTGCCTCCAATAGATTTCCTAAGCACTAGTGTTTTAAGGAAAAGTTTAAAAGGAGAATCCTAATGTGATTTCTTGATAATGGGTGTGTTCCTTATCTTCTCCTAGTGTCTAAGCTCTTCTCCATGGCTGGATACCCAAATAATATTCCTTTACGTGCTAAGGGGTATCTAGAGAGTGGGATAGGTTTAATAACTACTCTCACCCTAAAGCGTACCCGAACCCTAACCGCTACCCTAACCCTAACGCGTATCCTAATCCTAACCCGTACCCTAAACCGAGCCCTAACACTAACACTAACCCTAACCCTAACCCATACCCTACGCCCTACCCAAACCCCTCCCCGAACCCGTACCCTAAGCCGTACCCTAACTCTCACCCTAACTCTAACCCTAACCCTAAGCTACCCTTGATTGCTTCTGACTCCAATAGATTTCCTAAGCACTAGTGTTTTAAGGAACAGGTTAAAAAGAGAATCCTAATGTGATTTCTTGATAATGGGTGTGTTCCTTATCTTCTCCTAATGTCTAAACTCTTCTCCATGGCTGGACCCCCAAATAATATTCCTTTACGTGCTAAGGGGTATCTAGAGAGTGGGATAGGTTTAATAACTACCCTCACCCTAGTGCGTACCATAACCCTAACCCCTACCCTAACCCTAACGCGTAACCTAATCCTAACCCGTACCCTAAACCGAGCCCTAACCCTAACACTAACCCTAACCCTAACCCTAAACCATACCCTACGCCCTACCCGAACCCCTCCCCGAACCCGTACCCTAAGCCGTACCCTAACCCTCACCCTCACCCTAACCCTAAGCTACCCTTGACTGCTTCTGCCTCCAATAGATTTCCTAAGCACTAGTGTTTTAAGGAACAGGTTAAAAAGAGAATCCTAATGTGATTTCTTGATAATGGGTGTGTTCCTTATCTTCTCCTCGTGTCTAAACTCTTCTCCATGGCTGGACCCCCAAATAATATTCCTTTACGTGCTAAGGGGTATCTAGAGAGTGGGATAGGTTTAATAACTACCCTCACCCTAACGCGTACCCTAACCCTAACCCCTACCCTAACCCTAACGCGCACCCTACTCCTAACCCGTACACTAAACCGAGCCCTAACACTAACACTAAACCTAACCCTAACCCTAACCCATACCCTACGCCCTACCCGAACCCCTCCCTGAAACCATACCCTAAGCCGTACCCTAACCCTCACCCTAACCCTAACCCTAAACCTAAGCTACCCTTGACGGCTTCTGCCTCCAATAGATTTCCTAAGCACTAGTGTCTTAAGGAACAGGTTAAAAAGAGAATCCTAATGTGATTTCTTGATAATGGGTGTGTTCCTTATCTTCTCCTCGTGTCTAAACTCTTCTCCATGGCTGGACCCCCAAATAATATTCCTTTACGTGCTAAGGGGTATCTAGAGAGTGTGATAGGTTTAATAACTACCCTCACCTTAACGCGTAACCTAACCCTAACCCCTCCCTACCCTAACACTAACGCATACCCTAATCCTAACCCGTACCCTAAACCGAGCCCTAACCCTAACACTAACCCTAACCCTAACCTTAACCCATACCCTACGCCCTACCCGAAACCCTCCCCGAACCCGTACCCTAAGCCGTACCCTAACCCTAACCCTAACCCTAAGCTACCCTTGACTGCTTCTGCTTCCAATAGATTTCCTAAGGACTAGTGTTTTAAGGAACAGGTTAAAAAGAGAATCCTAATGTGATTTCTTGATAATGGGTGTGTTCCTTATCTTCTCCTCGTGTCTAAACTCTTCTCCATGGCTGGACCCCCAAATAATATTCCTTTACGTGCTAAGGGGTATCTTGAGAGTGGGATAGGTTTAATAACTAACCTCACCCTATCGCGTACTCTAACCCTAACCCCTACCCTAACACTAACGCGTACCCTAATCCTAACCCGTACCCTAAACCGAGCCGTAACCCTAACACTAACCCTAACCCTAACCCTAACCCATACCTTACGCCCTACCCGAACCCCTCCCCGAACGCGTACCCTAAGCCGTACCCTAACCTTAACCCTAACCCTAAGCTACCCTTGACTGCTTCTGCCTCCAATAGATTTCCTAAGTACTAGTGTTTTAAGGAACAGGTTAAAAAGAGAATCCTAATGTGATTTCTTGATAATGGGTGTGTTCCTTATCTTCTCCTCGTGTCTAAACTCTTCTCCATGGCTGAACCCCCAAATAATATTCCTTTACGTGCTAAGGGGTATCTGGAGAGTATGATAGGTTTAGTAACTAACCTCACCCTATCGCGTACACTAACCCTAACCCCTACCCTAACACTAACGCGTACCCTAATCCTAACCCGTACCCTAAACCGAGCCCTAACCCTAACACTAACCCTAACCCTAACGCTAACCCATACCCTACGCCCTACCCGAACCCCTCCCCGAACCCGTACCCTAAGCCGTACCCTAACCCTCACCCTAACCCTAACCCTAACACTAAGCTACCCTTGACTGCTTCTGCCTCCAATAGATTTCCTAAGCACTAGTGTTTTAAGGAACAGGTTAAAAAGAGAATCCTAATGGGATTTCTTGATAATGGGTGTGTTCCTTATCTTCTCCTAGTGTCTAAACTCTTCTCCATGGCTGGACCCCCAAATAATATTCCTTTACGTGCTAAGGGGTATCTTGAGAGTGGGATAGGTTTAATAACTAACCTCACCCTATCGCGTACCCTAACCCTAACCCCTACCCTAACACTAACGCGTACCCTAATCCTAATCCGTACCCTAAACCGAGCCCTAACCCTAACACTAACCCTAACCCTAACCCTAACCCATACCCTACGCCCTACCCGAACCCCTCCCCGAACCCGTACCCTAAGCCGTACCCTAACCCTCACCCTAACCCTAACCCTAAACCTAAGCTACCCTTGAAGGCTTCTGCCTCCAATAGATTTCCTAAGCACTAGTGTTTTAAGGAACAGGTTAAAAAGAGAATCCTAATGTGATTTCTTGATAATGGGTGTGTTCCTTATTTTCTCCTCGTGTCTAAACTCTTCTCCAAGGCTGGACCCCCAAATAATATTCCTTTACGTGCTAAGGGGTATCTAGAGAGTGTGATAGGTTTAATAACTACCCTCACCCTAACGCGTACCCTAACCCTAACCCCTACCCTAATCCTAACGCGTACCCTAATCCTAACCCGTACCCTAAACCGAGCCCTAACCCTAACACTAAACCTAACCCTAACCCTAACCCATACCCTACGCCCTATCCGAACCCCTCGCCGAACCCGTACCCTAAGCCGTACCCTAACCCTAACCCTAACCCTAAGCTACCCTTGACTGCTTCTGCCTCCAATAGATTTCGTAAGCACTAGTGTTTTAAGGAACAGGTTAAAAAGAGAATCCTAATGTGATTTCTTGATAATGGGTGTGTTCCTTATCTTCTCCTCGTGTCCAATCTCTTCTCCATGGCTGGAACCCCAAATAATATTCCTTTACGTGCTAAGGGGTATCTAGAGAGTGGGATAGGTTTAATAACTAACCTCACCCTATCGCGTACCCTAACCCTAACCTCTACCCTAACACTAACGCGTACCCTAATTCTAACCCGTACCCTAACCCTCACCCTAACCCTAACTCTAACACTAAGCTACCCTTGACTGCTTCTGCCTCCAATAGATTTCCTAAGCACTAGTGTTTTAAGGAACAGGTTAAAAAGAGAATCCTAATGTGATTTCTTGATAATGGGTGTGTTCCTTATCTTCTCCTAGTGTCTAAACTCTTCTCCATGGCTGGACCCCCAAATAATATTCCTTTACGTGCTAAGGGGTATCTAGAGAGTGGGATAGGTTTAATAACTACCCTCACCCTAACGCGTACCCTAACCCTAACCCCTACCCTAACCCTAATGCATACCCTAATCCTAACCCGTACCCTAAACCGAGCCCTAACCCTAACACTAACCCTAAACCTAACCCTAACCCATACACTACGCCCTACCAGAACCCTTCCCCGAACCCGTACCCTAAGCCATACCCTAACCCTCACCCTAACCCTAACCCTAACCCTAAGCTACCCTTGACTGCTTCTGCCTCCAATAGATTCCCTAAGCACTAGTGTTTTAAGGAACAGGTTAAAAAGAGAATCCTAATGTGATTTCTTGATAATGGGTGTGTTCCTTATTTTCTCCTCGTGTCTAAACTCTTCTCCATGGCTGGACCCCCATATAATATTCCTTTACGTGCTAAGGGGTATCTAGAGAGTGGGATAGGTTTAATAACTACCCTCACCCTATCGCGTACCCTAACCCTAACCCCCACCCTAACCCGAACGCGTACCCTAATCCTAACCCGTACCCTAAACTGAGCCCTAACCCTAACACTAACCCTAACCCTAACCCTAACCCATACCCTACGCCCTACCCGAACCCCTCCCCGAACCCGTACCCTAAGCCGTACCCTAACCCTCACCCTAACCCTAACCCTAAACCTAAGCTACCCTTGATGGCTTCTGCCTCCAATAGATTTCCTAAGCACTAGTGTTTTAAGGAACAGGTTAAAAAGAGAATCCTAATGTGATTTCTTGATAATGGGTGTGTTCCTTATTTTCTCCTCGTGTCTAAACTCTTCTCCATGGCTGGACCCCCAAATAATATTCCTTTACGTGCTAAGGGGTATCTAGAGAGTGGGATAGGTTTAATAACTACCCTCACCCTAACGCGTACCCTAACCCTAACCCCTACCCTAACACTAACGCGTACCCTAATCCTAACCCGTACCCTAAACCGAGCCCTAACCCTAACACTAACCCTAACCCTAACGCTAACCCATACCCTACGCCCTACCCGAACCCCTCCCCGAACCCGTACCCTAAGCCGTACCCTAACCCTCACCCTAACCCTAACCCTAACACTAAGCTACCCTTGACTGCTTCTGCCTCCAATAGATTTCCTAAGCACTAGTGTTTTAAGGAACAGGTTAAAAAGAGAATCCTAATGGGATTTCTTGATAATGGGTGTGTTCCTTATCTTCTCCTAGTGTCTAAACTCTTCTCCATGGCTGGACCCCCAAATAATATTCCTTTACGTGCTAAGGGGTATCTTGAGAGTGGGATAGGTTTAATAACTAACCTCACCCTATCGCGTACCCTAACCCTAACCCCTACCCTAACACTAACGCGTACCCTAATCCTAATCCGTACCCTAAACCGAGCCCTAACCCTAACACTAACCCTAACCCTAACCCTAACCCATACCCTACGCCCTACCCGAACCCCTCCCCGAACCCGTACCCTAAGCCGTACCCTAACCCTCACCCTAACCCTAACCCTAAACCTAAGCTACCCTTGAAGGCTTCTGCCTCCAATAGATTTCCTAAGCACTAGTGTTTTAAGGAACAGGTTAAAAAGAGAATCCTAATGTGATTTCTTGATAATGGGTGTGTTCCTTATTTTCTCCTCGTGTCTAAACTCTTCTCCATGGCTGGACCCCCAAATAATATTCCTTTACGTGCTAAGGGGTATCTAGAGAGTGTGATAGGTTTAATAACTACCCTCACCCTAACGCGTACCCTAACCCTAACCCCTACCCTAACCCTAACGCGTACCCTAATCCTAACCCGTACCCTAAACCGAGCCCTAACCCTAACACTAAACCTAACCCTAACCCTAACCCATACCCTACGCCCTATCCGAACCCCTCGCCGAACCCGTACCCTAAGCCGTACCCTAACCCTAACCCTAACCCTAAGCTACCCTTGACTGCTTCTGCCTCCAATAGATTTCGTAAGCACTAGTGTTTTAAGGAACAGGTTAAAAAGAGAATCCTAATGTGATTTCTTGATAATGGGTGTGTTCCTTATCTTCTCCTCGTGTCCAATCTCTTCTCCATGGCTGGAACCCCAAATAATATTCCTTTACGTGCTAAGGGGTATCTAGAGAGTGGGACAGGTTTAATAACTAACCTCACCCTATCGCGTACCCTAACCCTAACCCCTACCCTAACACTAACGCGTACCCTAATCCTAACCCGTACCCAAACCCTCACCCTAACCCTAACTCTAACACTAAGCTACCCTTGACTGCTTCTGCCTCCAATAGATTTCCTAAGCACTAGTGTTTTAAGGAACAGGTTAAAAAGAGAATCCTAATGTGATTTCTTGATAATGGGTGTGTTCCTTATCTTCTCCTAGTGTCTAAACTCTTCTCCATGGCTGGACCCCCAAATAATATTCCTTTACGTGCTAAGGGGTATCTAGAGAGTGGGATAGGTTTAATAACTACCCTCACCCTAACGCGTACCCTAACCCTAACCCCTACCCTAACCCTAATGCATACCCTAATCCTAACCCGTACCCTAAACCGAGCCCTAACCCTAACACTAACCCTAACCCTAACCCTAACCCATACACTACGCCCTACCAGAACCCTTCCCCGAACCCGTACCCTAAGCCATACCCTAACCCTCACCCTAACCCTAACCCTAACCCTAAGCTACCCTTGACTGCTTCTGCCTCCAATAGATTCCCTAAGCACTAGTGTTTTAAGGAACAGGTTAAAAAGAGAATCCTAATGTGATTTCTTGATAATGGGTGTGTTCCTTATTTTCTCCTCGTGTCTAAACTCTTCTCCATGGCTGGAACCCCAAATAATATTCCTTTACGTGCTAAGGGGTATCTAGAGAGTGGGATAGGTTTAATAACTACCCTCACCCTATCGCGTACCCTAACCCTAACCCCTACCCTAACCCGAACGCGTACCCTAATCCTAACCCGTACCCTAAACTGAGCCCTAACCCTAACACTAACCCTAACCCTAACCCTAACCCATACCCTACGCCCTACCCGAACCCCTCCCCGAACCCGTACCCTAAGCCTTACCCTAACCCTCACCCTAACCCTAACCCTAAACCTAAGCTACCCTTGATGGCTTCTGCCTCCAATAGATTTCCTAAGCACTAGTGTTTTAAGGAACAGGTTAAAAAGAGAATCCTAATGTGATTTCTTGATAATGGGTGTGTTCCTTATTTTCTCCTCGTGTCTAAACTCTTCTCCATGGCTGGACCCCCAAATAATATTCCTTTACGTGCTAAGGGGTATCTAGAGAGTGTGATAGGTTTAATAACTACCCTCACCCTAACGCGTACCCTAACCCTAACCCCTACCCTAACCCTAACGCGTACCCTAATCCTAACCCGTACCCTAAACCGAGCCCTAACCCTAACACTAACCCTAACCATAACGCTAACCCATACCCTACGCCCTACCCGAACCCCTCCCCGAACCCGTAACCTAAGCCGTACCCTAACCCTCACCCTAACCCTAACCCTAACACTAAGCTACCCTTGACTGCTTCTGCCTCCAATAGATTTCCTAAGCACTAGTGTTTTAAGGAACAGGTTAAAAAGAGAATCCTAATGTGATTTCTTGATAATGGGTGTGTTCCTTATCTTCTCCTAGTGTCTAAACTCTTCTCCATGGCTGGACCCCCAAATAATATTCCTTTACGTGCTAAGGGGTATCTTGAGAGTGGGATAGGTTTAATAACTAACCTCACCCTATCGCATACCCTAACCCTAACCCCTAGCCTAACCCTAACGCGTACCCTAATCCTAACCCGTACCCTAAACCGAGCCCTAACCCTAACACTAACCCTAACCCTAACCCTAACCCATACCCTACGCCCTACCCGAACCCCTCCCCGAACCCGTACCCTAAGCCGTACCCTAACCCTAACCCTAACCCTAAGCTACCCTTGACTGCTTCTGCCTCCAGTAGATTTCCTAAGTACTAGTGTTTTAAGGAACAGGTTAAAAAGAGAATCCTAATGTGATTTCTTGATAATGGGTGTGTTCCTTATCTTCTCCTCGTGTCTAAACTCTTCTCCATGGCTGGACCCCCAAATAATATTCCTTTACGTGCTAAGGGGTATCTAGAGAGTATGATAGGTTTAGTAACTAACCTCACCCTATCGCGTACCCTAACCCTAACCCCTACCCTAACACTAACGCGTTCCCTAATCCTAACCCATACCCTAAACCGAGCCCTAACCCTAACACTAACACTAACCCTAACGCTAACCCATACCCTACGCCCTACCCGAACCCCTCCCTGAACCCGTACCCTAAGCCGTACCCTAACCCTCACCCTAACCCTAACCCTAACACTAAGCTACCCTTGACTGCTTCTGCCTCCAATAGATTTCCTAAGCACTAGTGTTTTAAGGAACAGGTTAAAAAGAGAATCCTAATAGGATTTCTTGATAATGGGTGTGTTCCTTATCTTCTCCTAGTGTCTAAACTCTTCTCCATGGCTGGACCCCCAAATAATATTCCTTTACGTGCTAAGGGGTATCTTGAGAGTGGGATAGGTTTAATAACTAACCTCACCCTATCGCGTACCCTAACCCTAACCCCTACCCTAACACTAATGCGTACCCTAATCCTAATCCGTACCCTAAACCGAGCCCTAACCCTAACACTAACCCTAACCCTAACCCTAACCCATACCCTACGCCCTACCCGAACCCCTCCCCGAACCCGTACCCTAAGCCGTACCCTAACCCTCACCCTAACCCTAACCCTAAACCTAAGCTACCCTTGAAGGCTTCTGCCTCCAATAGATTTCCTAAGCACTAGTGTTTTAAGGAACAGGTTAAAAAGAGAATCCTAATGTGATTTCTTGATAATGGGGGTGTTCCTTATTTTCTCCTCGTGTCTAAACTCTTCTCCATGGCTGGACCTCCAAATAATATTCCTTTACGTGCTAAGGGGTATCTAGAGAGTGTGATAGGTTTAATAACTACCCTCACCCTAACGCGTACACTAACCCTAACCCCTACCCTAACCCTAACGCGTACCCTAATCCTAACCCGTACCCTAAACCGAGCCCTAACCCTAACACTAACCCTAACCCTAACTCTAACCCATACCCTACGCCCTATCCGAACCCCTCGCCGAACCCGTACCCTAAGCCGTACCCTAACCCTAACCCTAACCCTAAGCTACCCTTGACTGCTTCTGCCTCCAATAGATTTCGTAAGCACTAGTGTTTTAAGGAACAGGTTAAAAAGAGAATCCTAATGTGATTTCTTGATAATGGGTGTGTTCCTTATCTTCTCCTAGTGTCTAAACTCTTCTCCATGGCTGGACCCCCAATAATATTCCTGTACGTGCTAAGGGGTATCTAGAGAGTGGGATAGGTTTAATAACTACCCTCACCCTAACGCGTACACTAACCCTAACCCCTACCCTAACACTAACGCGTACCCTAATCCTAACCCGTATCCTAACCCTCACCCTAACCCTAACTCTAACACTAAGCTACCCTTGACTGCTTCTGCCTCCAATAGATTTCCTAAGCAGTAGTGTTTTAAGGAACAGGTTAAAAAGAGAATCCTAATGTGATTTCTTGATAATGGGTGTGTTCCTTATCTTCTCCTAGTGTCTAAACTCTTCTCCATGGCTGGTCCCCCAAATAATATTCCTTTACGTGCTAAGGGGTATCTAGAGAGTGGGATAGGTTTAATAACTACCCTCACCCTAACGCGTACCCTAACCCTAACCCCTACCCTAACCCTAATGCGTACCCTAATCCTAACCCGTACCCTAAACCGAGCCCTAAACCTAACACTAACCCTAACCCTAACCCTAACCCATACACTACGCCCTACCAGAACCCCTCCCCGAACCCGTACCCTAAGCCATACCCTAAACCTCACGCTAACCCTAACCCTAACCGTAAGCTACCCTTGACTGCTTCTGCCTCCAATAGATTCCCTAAGCACTAGTGTTTTAAGGAACAGGTTAAAAAGAGAATCCTAATGTGATTTCTTGATAATTGGTGTGTTCCTGATCTTCTCCTCGTGTCTAAACTCTTCTCCATGGCTGGACCCCCAAATAATATTCCTTTACGTGCTAAGGGGTATCTAGAGAGTGGGATAGGTTTAATAACTAACCTCACCCTATCGCGTACCCTAACCCTAACCCCTACCCTAACCCGAACGCGTACCCTAATCCTAACCCGTACCCTAAACTGAGCCCTAACCCTAACACTAACCCTAACCCTAACCCTAACCCATACCCTACGCCCTACCCGAACCCATTCCCGAACCCGTACCCTAAGCCGTACCCTAACCCTCACCCTAACCCTAACCCTAAACCTAAGCTACCCTTGATGGCTTCTGCCTCCAATAGATATCCTAAGCACTAGTGTTTTAAGGAACAGGTTAAAAAGAGAATCCTAATGTGATTTCTTGATAATGGGTGTGTTCCTTATTTTCTCCTCGTGTCTAAACTCTTCTCCATGGCTGGACCCCCAAATAATATTCCTTTACGTGCTAAGGGGTATCTAGAGAGTGTGATAGGTTTAATAACTACCCTCACCCTAACGCGTACCCTAACCCTAACCCCTACCCTAACCCTAACGCGTACCCTAATCCTAACCCGTACCCTAAACCGAGCCCTAACCCTAACACTAGCCCTAACCCTAACCCTAACCCATACACTACGCCCTACCCGAACCCCTCCCCGAACCCGTAACCTAAGCCGTACCCTAACCCTCACCCTAACCCTAACCCTAACCCTAAGCTACCCTTTACTGCTTCTGCCTCCAATAGATTTCCTAAGCACTAGTGTTTTAAGGAACAGTTTAAAAAGAGAATCATATTGTGATTTCTTGATAATGGGTTTGTTCCTTATCTTCTCCTAGTGTCTAAACTCTTCTCCATGGCTGGGCCCCCAAATAATATTCCTTTACGTGCTAAGGGGTATCTAGAGAGTGGGATAGGTTTAATAACTAACCTCACCCTAACGCGTACCCTAACCCTAACCCCTACCCTAACACTAACGCGTACCCTAATCCTAACCCATACCCTAAACCGAGCCCTAACCCTAACACTAACCCTAACCCTAACCCTAACCCATACCCTACTCCCTACACGAACCCCTACCCGAATCCGTACCCTAAGCCGTACCCTAACCCTCACCCTAACCCTAACCCTAACCCTAAGCTACCCTTGACTGCTTCTGCCTCCAATAGATTTCCTAAGCACTAGTGTTTTAAGGACCAGGTTAAAAAGAGAATCCTAATGTGATTTCTTTATAATGGGTGTGTTCCTTATCTTCTCCTAGTGTCTAAACTCTTCTCAATGGCTAGACCCCCAAATAATATTCCTTTACGTGCTAAGGGGTATCTAGAGAGTGGGATAGGTTTAATAACTACCCTCATCCTAATGCGTACCCTAACCCTAACACCTACCCTAACCCTAACGCGTACACTAATCCTAAAACGTACCATAAACCGAGCCCTAACGCTAACACTAGCCCTAACCCTAACCCTAACCCATACCCTACGCCCTACCCGAACCCCTCACCGAACCCGTACCCTAAGCCGTACCCTATCCCTCACCCTAACCCTAACCCTAACCCTAAGCTACCCTTGACTGCCTCTGCCTCCAATAGATTTCCTAAGCACTAGTGTTTTAAGGAACAGTTTAAAAAGAGAATCATATTGTTATTTCTTGATAATGGGTGTGTTCCTTATCTTCTCCTAGGGTCTAAACTCTTCTCCATGGCTGGACCCCCAAATAATATTCCTTTACGTGCTAAGGGGTATCTAGAGAGTGTGATAGGTTTAATAACTACCCTCACCCTAACGCGTACCCTAACCCTAACACCCACCCTAACCCTAACGCGTACCCTAATCCTAACCCGTACCCTAAACCGAGCCCTAACCCTAACACGAACCCTAACCCTAACCCTAACCCATACCCTACGCCCTACCCGAAACCGTCGCCGAACCCGTACCCTAAGCCGTACCCTAACCCTCACCCTAACCCTAACCCTAACCCTAAGCTACCCTTGACTGCTTCTGCCTCCAATAGATTTCGTAAGCACTAGTGTTTTAAGGAACAGGTTAAAAAGAGAATCCTAATGTGATTTCTTCATAATGGGTGTGTTCCTTATCTTCTCCTCGTGTCTAAACTCTTCTCCATGGCTGGACCCCTAAATAATATTCCTTTACGTGCTAAGGGGTATCTAGAGAGTGGGGTAGGTTTAATAACTAACCTCACCATATCGCGTACCCTAACCCTAACCCCTACCCTAACCCTAACGCGTACCCTAATCCTAACCCGTACCCTAAACCGAGCCCTAACCCTAACACTAACCCTAACCCTAACCCTAACCCATACCCTACGCCCTACCCGAACCCCTCCCCGTACCCATACCCTAAGCCGTACCCTAACCCTCACCCTAACCCTAACCCTAACCCTAAGCTACCCTTGACTGCTTCTGCCTGCAATAGATTTCCTAAGCACTAGTGTTTTAAGGAACAGGTTAAAAATAGAATCCTAATGTGATTTCGTGGTCATGGGTGTGTTCCTTATCTTCTCCTAGTGTCTAAACTCTTCTCCATGGCTGGACCCCCAAATAATATTCCTTTACGTGCTAAGGGGTATCTAGAGAGTGTGATAGGTTTAATAACTACCCTCACCCTAACGCGTACCCTAACCCTAACCCCTACCCTAAGCCTAATGCATACCCTAAACCTAACCCGTACCCTAAACCGAGCCCTAACCCTAACACTAACCCTAACCCTAACCCATACCCTACGCCCTACCCGAACCCCTCCCTCAACCCGTACCCTAAGCCGTACCCTAACCCTCACCCTAACCCTAACCCTAAACCTAAGCTACCCTTGACGCCTTCTGCCTCCAATAGATTTCCTAAGCACTAATATTTTAAGGAACATGTTAAAAAGAGAATTCTAATGTGATTTCTTGATAATGGGTGTGTTCCTTATCTTCTCCTAGTGTCTAAACTCTTCTCTATGGCTGGACCCCCAAATAATATTCCTTTACGTGCTAAGGGATATCTAGAGAGTGGGATAGGTTTAATAACTACCCTCACCCTAACCCCTACCCTAACCCTAACGCGTACCCTAATCCTAACCCGTACGCTGAACCGAGCCCTAACCCTAACCCTAACCCATACCATACGCCGTACCCGAACCCCTCCACGAACTCGTACCCTAAGCCGTACCCTAACCCTAACCCTAATCCTAAGCTACCCTTCACTGCTTCTGCCTCCAATAGATGTCCTAAGCACTAGTGTTTTAAGGAACAGGTTAAAAAGAGAATCCTAATGTGATTTTTTGATGATGGGTGTGTTCCTTATCTTCTCCTAGTGTCTAAACTCTTCTCCAAGGCTGGACCCCCAAATAATATTCCGTTACGTTCTAAGCTGTATCTAGAGAGTGGGATAGGTTTAATAACTACCCTAACCCTAATGCTTACCCTAACCCTCTCCCATACCCTAACCCTAACCCGTACCCTAACCCTAACACCTACCTTAATCCTAACCGATACTCTAAACCGAGCCCTTACCCTAAAAGTAACCATAACCCTAATCCATACCCTATGCCATAACCGATTCCGTACCCGAACCCGTAACCTAAGCCGTACCCTCACCCTCACCCTAACCCTAACCCTTACCCTAAGCTACCCTTGACTGCTTCTGCCTCCAATAGATTTCCTAAGCACTAGTGTTTTAAGGAACAGGTTAAAAAGGGAATCCTAATGTGATTTCTTTAGAATGGGTGTGTTCCTTATCTTCTCCTAGTGTCTAAACTCTTCTCCATGTCTGGACCCCCAAATAATATTCCTTTACGTGCTAAGGGGTATCTACAGAGTGGGATAGGTTTGATAACGACCCTAACCCTAACGCGTACACTAACCCTAAACCCTACCCTAACCCTAACGCGTACCCTAATCCTAGCCCGTACCCTAAACCGAGCCCTAACTCTAAGACTAACCCTAACCCTAACCCATACCCTACGCCCTACCCGAACCCCTCCCCGAACCCGTACCCTAAGCCGTACCCTAACCCTCACCCTAACCCCAAACCTAAGCTATCCTTGACTGCTTCTGCCTCCAATAGATTTCCTAAGCACTAGTGTTTTAAGGAACACGTTAAAAAGAGAACCTTAATGTGATTTCTTGATGGGTCCCTAATCTCCAGGTTCAAGGGCATCTTCCTAAGTCAAAAACGTGCATGGGAAACCCAGAAGATGGTACACCGTGTGATCGGGAAAGGTTTCTAAAACGCACCTCATTTCTCATCTCCTTTTGCTCGGGTTCTCCATTCCAGCCCGTTTACTAGCCATCTCCCTCCTTGGAGAATCAGCACCTTTAACCTTCTGTTCCGTACAGGTTGCAATTTGTCCTGAGGATGAACGGGAAGATGGGGAACCAATGAGAGACTAGCTCTAGTGGTTGGGACAGGCACAGGTCACTTTATTTTCCCATCAGGAAGAAGAATTAACCACAGCCTCAGCCTGCCCCCCAGAACCAGAAGAGGCCCTGAAGCAATCCTGCGCTTTTCCGGCCAGCTCCCAAAAAGCGACTTGAAAAATGGAGCTCAGGGGCACTACAATTCACAAACCTGCAGAGTTATAAATGACAACTCTCGTCCACAAATATATTGAGGGAAGGCAACGAAGAGGATGTGAAAGCAAGGCAGAATTGCAGGAAACAGATTTCAGGAGGTAGATTCGAATCGCCTTGAAAGCACATGAAAAGCGGCAAAACGTGGACAATGATGCCCTTGGCCAAAAAGGGCGTATGCGTTTTTTCCTGAATATATTCAGGAAAAAACGCATACGTCCTTTCTGGCCAACCAAGCAACCTGTAAAGGTAAATCAGCGCTCCAAAGAAGTCTGGCTTCCCAGCGGGCAAAAGGGCCATGCAGAAAAAAGTGTCAAAACCAGAAATGCAGGAGCGGCCATGGAGAAATGGGAGACTTGCTACGCTGATGGGCGGGATGTAAATTGCCAACAGCCACTCTGGAGAAGTGTACGGTGTGTGCTGAAACATCTAAAAAACACAGCTTGGAGCACATAGGGCACTTACACTCATGGGCGTATAAATTGGGAAAACTAAAAATCAGCAAGACACAGGCACCCCAATGTTTAGGGCTGCTCTGTTGACAAGAACCCCCACTTCTTTACACCTTAAATATCCCAGGAAAGAGAAAAATGGATAAAGAAGTTGGGGTCCTCATGTACAATGGAATATCACTCAGCCATGAAATTAACGTCATAAGGCTAGTAGCAGCACGATGAGTGGATTTAGGTACGACGATTCTAAGTGAAATAAGTCACACAGAAAAAGACACTTATCATAAGATAGCACTTATAGAGGGAATGTAAAAACCGCTACAGTTGAAGTGAATTACAAAACAGAACATAGTCACAGGTTTAGAAAACACACTATGGCTGCTGAACGGGCAAGGTGAGGTGGGGTGATGCATAAAACAAGGGTTTCGAATTAGCTCCGATACCGTTCCATAAACCCAATATGTAACAGACAAGACCTACTCCTTGCTCAGTGAACTGGACTCAACACCCCCTATTCACCGCACAAGAATATATCTGACTAGTAAGAATCTTCAAACCTATGTATTGATATCTCTCTGTAAGTGAGTCAAGGGGGTGTAAAGCGGCATAAACACAGCCGTGAAAAGCAGCTAAACCCCATTATAAAAATAAATTACTTTTCAAAACCAGTGAAACAAAGACAGTGAAAGAGAGAGAAATTCTTACAAAATTCGTTCAGGGGCTGTGATGCAACCTGGATTGACCATACCCAGACCCACAGCAGATTGAGACATAAGGGTGGACACTCTTGGGGCTGAGAGTTTTGGTGAGGTTGGGTGAGGCAACGCAGACCCTTTAAAGTAATACTGCATGGTACCCATCCCATGGGTCCCAAATCTCCAGGTTCAAGGGCATCGTCCTACGTCGAAAACAGGCATGAGAATCCCAGAAGATGGTACACCGTGTGATCGGGAAAGGTTTCTAAACCGCACCTCATTTCTCATCTCCTTGTGCTCAGGTTCGCCATTCCAGCCACTTTACTAGCCATCTCCCTCCTTGGAGAATCAGCACCTTTAACCTCCTGTTCCGTACAGGTTGCAATTTATCCTGAGGATGAACGGGAAGAGGGGGAACCAAAGAGAGACTAGCTCTAGTTGTTGGGACAGGCACAGGTCACTCTATTTTCCCATCAGGAAGAAGAATTAAGCACAAGCTCAGCCTGCCCCCCAGAACCAGAAGAGGGCCTGAAGCAATCCTGCGCTTTTGCGGCCAGCTCCCAAAAAAGCGAGTTGAAAAATGGAGCTCAGGGGCACTGCAATTCACAAACCTGCAGAGTTTTAAATGATAACTCTCGTCTACAAATATATTAAGGGAAGGCAACGAAGAGGCTTTGAAAGCAAGGCAGAATTGCAGGAAACAGATTTCAGGAGGTAGATTCGAATCGCCTTGAAAGCACATGAAAAGCGGCAAAACGTGGACAATGATGCCCTTGGCCAAAAAGGGCGTATGCGTTTTTTCCTGAATATATTCAGTAAAAAACGCATACGCCCTTTTTGGCCAACCAAGCCACCTGGAAAGGAAAATCAACGCTACAAAGAAGTCTCGCTTCCCAGCGGGAAAAAGGGCCATGCGGAATAAAGTGTCCAAACCAGAAATGCAGGACCGGCCATGGAGAAATGGGAGCCTTGCTACGCTGATGGGCGGGATGTAAATTGACAACAGCCACTCTGGAGAAGTGTACAGTGTGTCCTGAAACATCTAAAAAACACAGCTTGGAGAGCATAGGGCACTTACACTTATGGGCCTATAAATTGGGAAAACTAAAAATCAGCAAGACACAGGCACCCCAAAGTTTAGGGCTGCTCTGTTGACAAGAACCCCCACTTCATTACACCTTCAATATCCTAGGAAAGAGAAAAATGGATAAAGAAGTTGAGGTCCTCATGTACAATGGAATATCACTCAGCCATGAAATCAACGTCATAAGGCTAGTAGCAGCACGATGAGTGGACTTAGGTACGACGATTCTAAGTGAAATAAGTCACACAGAAAAAGACACTTATCATAAGATAGCACTTATAGAGGGAATGTAGAAACCGCTACAGTTGAAGTGAATTACAAAACAGAACAGAGTCACACGTTTAGAAAACACACTATGGCTGCTTAACGGGAAAGGTGAGGTGGGGTGATGCATAAAACATGGGTTTCAAATTAGCTCCGATACCGTTCCATAAACCCAATATGTAATAGAAAAGACCTACTCCTTGCTCAGTGAACTGGACTCAACACCCCCTATTCCCCGCACAAGAATATATCTGACTAGTAAGAATCTTCAAACCTATGTATTGATATCTCTCTGTAAGTGAGTCAAGGGGCTGTAACACGGCCTAAACACAGCCGTGAAAAGCAGCTAAACCCCATTATAAAAATAAATGTCTTTTCAAACCCGTGAAACAAAGACAGTGAAAGAGAGAGAAATTCTTCCAAAATTCGTTCAGGGGCTGTGATGCAACCTGGAATGACCATATCTAGACCCACAGCTGATTGAGACATAAGGGTGGACACTCTTGGGGCTGAGAGTTTCGGTGAGGTTGGGTGAGCCAACGCAGACCCTTTAAAGTAATACTGCATGGTACCCATCCCATGGGTCCCAAATCCCCAGGATCAAGGGCATCTTCCTACGTCGAAAACGTGCATGAGAAACCCAGAAGATGGTACACCGTGTGATCGGGAAAGGTTTCTAAAACGCACCTCATTTCTCATCTCCTTGTGCTCGGGTTCGCTATTCCAGCCCCTTTACTAGCCATCTCCCTCCTTGGAGAATCAGCACCTTTAACCTCCTGTTCCGTATAGGTTGCAATTTGTCCTGAGGATGAACGGGAAGAGGGGGAATCAATGAGAGACTAGCTCTAGTGGTTGGGACTGGCAGAGGTCACTCTATTTTCCCATCAGGAAGAAGAATTAACCACAGCCTCAGCCTGCCCCCCAGAACCAGAAGAGGGCCTGAAGCAATCATGCGCTTTTGCGGCCAGCTCCCAAAAAGCGACTTGAAAAATGGAACTCAGGGGCACTGCAATTCACAAACCTGCAGAGTTTTAAATGATAACTCTCGTCCACAAATATATTGAGGGAAGGCAACGAAGAGGATTTGAAAGCAAGGCAGAATTGCAGGAAACAGTTTTCAGGAGGTAGATTCGAATCGCTTTGAAAGCACATGAAGAGCGGCAAAACGTGGACAATGATGCCCTTGGCCAAAAAGGGCGTATGCGTTTTTTCCTGAATATATTCAGGAAAAAACGCATACGCCCTTTTTGGCCCTCCAAGCAACCTGGAAAGGGAAAACAGTGCTACAAAGTTGTCTCGCTTCCCAGCGGGCAAAAGGGCCATGCGGAAAAAAGTGTCAAATCCAAAAATTCAGGACCGGCCATGGAGAAATGGGAGCCTTGCTACGCTGATGGGCGGGATATAAATTGCCAACAGCCACTCTGGGGAAGTGTACGGTGTGTCCTGAAACATCTAAAAAACACAGCTTGGAGAGCATAGGGCACTTCCACTCATGGGCGTATAAATTGGGAAAACTAAAAATCAGCAAGACACAGGCACCCCAAAGTTTAGGGCTGCTCTGTTGACAAGAACCCCCACTTCATTACACCTTAAATATCCTAGGAAAGGGAAAAATGGATAAAGAAGTTGGGTCCTCATATACAATGGAATATCACTCAGCCATGAAATCAATGTCATAAGAGTCGTAGCAGCATGATGAGTGGATTTAGGTACGAAGATTCTAAGTGAAATAAGTCACACAGAAAAAGACACTTATCATAAGATATCACTTACAGAGGGAATGTAAAAACCGCTACACTTGAACTGAATTACAAAACAGAACAGAGTCACACATTTAGAAAACACACTATGGCTGCTGAAGGGGAAAGGTGTGGTGCTGTGATGCATAAAACAAGGGTTTCAAATTAGCTCAGATACCGTTCCATAAACCCAATATGTAATAGACAAGACCTACTCCTTGCTCAGTGAACTGGACTCAACACCCCCTATTCACCGCACAAGACTATATCTGACTAGTAAGAATCTTAAAACCTATGTATTGATATCTCTCTGTAAGTGAGTCAAGGGGGTGTAAAGCGGCATAAACACAGCAGTGAAAAGCAGCTAAACCCCATTATAAAAATAAACTACTTTTAATTACCCATGAAACAAAGACTTTCAAAGAGAGAGAAATTCTCACACAATTCATTCAGGGGCTGTGATGCAACCTAGATTGACCATATCTAGTTCCACAGCTGGATGAGACATAAGGGTGGACACTTTTGGGGCTGAAGGCTCCTTCCCTAGTTACCAGATTGGGGAACGTGGAAAGGCTCCCGCCCTCCGGCCGTTACCTACCAAAGCAGCTTTCAAACCTGTGCTAATGGTCACTTCATATGAACAAGTACTTCAGGGCTGTAAATGAAACCTGCCTTCAAAATGTCTTGAGGGAGGTAATGGCCAAAAATTTTCAAAATGTGACACTTACTTTAAGAAAACACTTTGAAGAACTAAGCTGTAATCACAGTTTGATAAATAGAAAGGGCATGCTTTAAAGCTCAATTTCAACAGATTTTGGGACACATGCAAATTCAACCACAGAGAGGTATCAGCTCGCACCTGTTAGAATAACCATCAGCAAGAAAACTACAAACAATAAATATTGAAGGTGTTTTGGAGAAATGCATACCCTCAATTTTAAGTGGGACGTAACCTGGAAAGAGCCACTAATGAGAACTGAATGGTGGTGCCTTTAAAACGTACACACTGAGCTACCATATGATACAGCAAGCCCACTCCTTGGCCTATAACATAAGAAGATAGAACTGGAAAGACACAGGCAAGAAAATATGCATTGCAGCAGTATTACAATAGCCAAGACATGGAGGCAACCAGAAAGTCCATCAAGAGGTGCGTGGCCAAAGAAGAACTGGTACACGTACAGATGGAATATTAGCCAGGGAAAAAAATGAAACAATGCCATTTGCAGCACCATGTATGATTCTTGAGGTAATCAGGCAAATTGTACTAAGTCAGAAAGCCAAAGACACATATCCTATAATATCACTTATAGGTCTTAGCTAAAAATTCATACCAATGAAGATATTTCCACAGAGAAATGCAATCACAGATTCATTAAACAAACTTATGGTTCAGCAAATGGATAGGTGTGAGGATTGGATACATTAGGATATTGGGGTTAAGATAGATATAGAAACACATGTGAAATATGTAATCACCAAAGACCTATGTAATACCAAGACAAGACTGCTCAACATTGTGTCATAACCTACATGGGAAAATGATGCAAAGAAGAATAGATATATGTATATGTTTAAAAGAACCACATCTTGCACACCTAGAAGAAACAAAACATTTTAATCAAATTTGCTCTGACAAAAAATAAAAATTAAATTAAAAAAAGAACAAGAAGTAATGAGACATAAACTTAAGGGGCTTTTTGCTGGCACATTGCATTCTAATTTACAACCAGAACATGACTTCCATTAAGGCTCTGTCATCACTAATAAAGCAGCTTTATAAGCAATGTTGAAGGTAGCTTAAAAGAAGTCTCACTAATTATTGATAGTAACAAGGAAACAAAGAAAAGTAAAAATCTCACTGCAAAAAGTATACATAGGGTAAGGATAGTAGATCAAACACTTATTAAACTTCTGTAAAGAATAAAAGACAACAGTAGTATGTTTTTTTAAAAAGAGAGGGCCCAAATAAATCTGAAATGAAAGAGATGATGTTACAACAGACAGACACCACAGAAATACAAAGCATCCTAAGATACACACAGGGTAACTCAGGGCTCAGACTGGACAGAGCCCACTTTCCAGTCCCTTGTACATGACTTACAGGAGCCTCAGGAACTGAGGAGGGGGTCCCTGAGGAGAGGCTCAAGATAGAATATGGTAGGCATTAACATGACTGCATTCATCTTAAACATGCCTGAACTACATTCACACGAGATGATTTTGTCCTGTATGTACATCGGCACCTCTAGTCGGAACTGCAGATCTTTGGCTTCAACACCTCTACTGACAACATTAGCTTCACCTGCTGTGGACCGTCTCCTATAGGATTTCTAGAACCACAAAACATCGAAGCTTCACAGGACCCAGAGTCTGTGTGACTCCACGCAGAGTCTCAGAGTCTCAACTCCACTCAGATACTCCACTCTTGGAGGGCACACACAAAGTAGTGTGCACATCAGGACCCAGGGGAAGAAGCAGTGACCCTGTAGGAGAATGACCAGAACTACCTGCTACTTTTAGAGGGTCTCCTGCAGAGGCAGGTGGTGGCTGTGGCTGTGGCTCACCGTGAGGACAACGACACTGGCAGCAGAAGTTCTGGGAAATACTCCTTGGTGTGAGCCCTCCCAGAGTCCGCCATTAGCCCCACCAAGAGCAAGGTAGGCTCCAGTGCTGGGTCGCCTCAGGCCAAACAACCAACAGGGAGGGAACCCAGCCCCATGCATCAGCAGACAAGCGGATTAAACTTTTTATTAAAGTTTTATTTAATCCACAGACAAGCGGATTAAAGCTCTGCCCACCAAAGCAACACCCAGCTCTACCCACCACCAGTCCCTCCCATCAGGAAGCTTGCACAAGCCTCTAAGATAGACTCATCCACCAGAGAGCAGACAGCAGAAGCAAGAAGAACTACAATTCTGCAGCCTGTGGAAGGAAAACCACATTCACAGAAAGATAGACAAAATGAAAAGGCAGAGGACTTTATACCAGATCAAGGAACAAGATAAAACCCCAGGAAAAAAAAAAACGAAATGACGTGGAGATAGGGAACCTTCCAGAAAAAGAATTCAGAATAATGATAGTGAAGTTGAGCCAAGACCTTGGATAAAGAAAGGAGGCAAAGATCGAGAAGACACAAGAAATGCTTAACAAAGACCTAGAAGAATTAAGGAACAAACACCTAGAAGAATTAAAGAACAAACAAACAGAGGTGAACAATGTAATAACTGAAATGAAAAATATACTAGAAGGAATCAGTAGCAGAATAACTGTGGCAGAAGAACGGATAAGTGACCTGGAAGACAGAAAGGTGGAAATCACTGCCATGGAACAGAATAAAGAAAAAGAATGAAAATAAATGAAGACACCCCAAGAGTCCTCTGGGACAACATTAAACACAACAACATTCGCATGATAGGGATCCCAGAAGGAGAAGAGAGAGAAAGGACCCGAGAATATATTTGAAGAGATTATGGTCAAAAACTTCCCTAGCATGGGAAAAGAAATAGCCACCCAAGTCCAGAAGCACAGAGAGTCCCAGGCAGGATAAACCAAAGGAGAAAAATGACAAGACACATAGTAATCAAATTGACAAAAATTAACGACAAAGAAAAATTATTGAAAGCAGCAAGGGAAAAATGACAAATAACATACAAGGGAACTCCCATAAGGATAACAGCTGATTTCTCAGCAGAATATCTACAAGCCAGAAGGGAGTAGCATGATCAATTTAAAGTGATGAAAGGGAAGAACCTACAACCAAGATTACTCCACCCTGCAAAGATCTCATTCATATTTGATGGAGAAATCAAAAGCCCTACAGACAAGCAAAAGCTAAGAGAATTCAGCACCATGAAACCAGCTTTACACCAAATGCTAAAGGAACTTCTCTAAGTGGGAAACACAAGAGAAGAAAAGGACCCACCAAGACAACCCCATAACAATTAAGAAAATAGTAATAGGAACATACATATCGATAATTACCTTAAACGTGAATGCACTAAATGTTCCAACCAAAAGACACAGGCTCGCTGAATGGATACAAAAACAAGACCCATATATATGCTGTCTACAAGAGACCCATTTCAGACCTAGGGACACATACAGACTGAAAGTGAGGCGATGGAAAAATATACTCTATGCAAATGAAAATCAAAAGAAAGCTGGAGTAGCAATACTCATATCAGATAAAATAGACTTTAAAATAAAGAATGTTACAAGAGACAAGGAAAGACACTACATAATGGTCAAGGGATCAATCCAAGAAGAAGATATAACAATTATAAATATATATGTACCCAACATAGGAGCACCTCAATGTATAAGGCAACTGCTAACAGCTATAAAAGAGGAAATCAACAGTAACACAATAATAGTGGGGGACTTTAATAGCTCACTTATACCAGTGGAGATCAGCCAGACAGAAAATTAATAAGGAAACACAAGCTTTAAATGACACAATAGACCAGATAGAGTTAATTGATATTTATAGGTCATTCCATCCAAAAACAGCAGATTACACGTTCTTCTTAACTGCACACGGAACATTCTCCAGGATAGATCACATCTTGGATCACAAAGCCTCAGTAAATTTAAGAAAACTGAAATCATGTCAAGCAGCTGTTCTGACCACAATGCTATGAGATTAGAAATCAATTACACGGAAAAAAACCGTAAAAAACACAAACACATGGAGGCTAAACAATGCGTTACTAAATAACCAAGAGATCACTGAAGAAATCAAAGAGGAAATCAAAAACTACCTAGAGACAAATGACAACAAAAACACGATGATCCAAAACCTATGGGATGCGGCAAAAGCAGTTCTAAGAGGGAAGTTTATAGCAATACAAGCCTACCTCAAGAAACAAGAAAAATCTCAAATAAACAATCTAACCTTACACCTAGAGGAATTAGAGAAAGAAGAACAAAACCCAAAGTTAGTAGAAGGAAAGAAATCTTAAAGATCAGAGCAGAAATAAATGAAATAGAAACAAAGAAAACAAAAGCAAAGATCAATAAACCTAAAAGCTGGTTCTTTGAGAAGATAAGCAATAATGATCAACCTTTAGCCAGACTCAAGAAAAAGAGGGAGAGGACTCAAATCAACAAAATTAGAAGTGAAAAAGGAGAAGTTACAACAGACACCACAGGAATACAAAGCATCCTAAGAGACTACTACACGCAACTCTATGCCAATAAAATGGACAACCTGGAAGAAATGGACAAATTCTTAGAAAGGGATAACCTTCCAAGACTGAACCAGGAAGAAATAGAAAATATGAACAAACCTATCACAAGCAATGAATTTGAAACTGTGATTAAAAATCTTCCAACAAACAAAAGTCCAGAACCAGATGGCATCACAGGTGAATTCTATCAAACATTAGGGAAGAGCTAACACCCAACCTTCTCAAATTCTTCAAAACAATTGCAGGGGAAGGAACACTCCCAAACTCATTCTATCAGACCACCATCACCCTGATACCAAAATCAGACAGAGATACTACAAGGAAAGAAAATTATAGACCAATATCACTGATGAATATAGATGTAAAAATCCTCAACCAAATACTAGCAAACAGAATCAAACAACACATTAAAAGGATCATACACCATGATCAAGTGGGGTGTATCCCAGGGATGCAAGGATTCTTCAATATACACAAATCAATGTGATACACCATATTAACAAATTGTAGAATAAAACCATATGATCATCTCAATAGATGAAGGAAAAGATTTTGTGAAAATTCAACACCCATTTACGATAAAAACTCTGCAGAGTGTGGGCATAGAGGGAAACTACCTCAACATAATAAAGGCCATATATGACAAACCCGCAGCAAACACCATTCTCAATGGTGAAAAACTGCAAGCGTTTCCTCTAAGATCAGGAACAAGACGAGGATGTCCACTCTCACCACTGCTATTCAACATAGTTTTGGAAGTCCTAGCCATGGCAATCAGAGAAGAAAAAGAAATAAAAGGAATACAAAAAGGAAAAGAAGGAGTAAAATTGTCACTGTTTGCAGATGACATGATATCATAGATAGAGAATCCTAAAGATGCCACCAGAAAACCACTGGAGCTAATCAATGAATCTGGTAAAGTTGCAGGATACAAAATTAATGCACAGAAATTGCTTGCATTCCTATACACTAACAATGAAAGATCAGAAAGAGAAATTAAGGAAACAATCCCATTACCACTGCAACAAAAAGAATAAAATACCTAGGAATTAACCTACCTAAGGAAGTAAAAGACCTGTACTCAGAAAACTATAAGACGCTGATGAAAGAAATCAAAGATGATATAAACAGATGGAGACATATACCATGTTCTTGGATTAGAAGAATCAATATTGTGAAAATGACTATACTACCCAAAGCAATCTACAGATTTAATGCAATCCTGATCAAAATACTTTTGGCATTTTCTACAGAACAAGAAAAAAAAATCTTAAAATTTGTAGGGAGACACAAAAGACCCTGGATAGCCAAAGCAGTCTTGAGGGGGAAAAAAAAGAGCTGGAGGAATCAGACTTCCAGACTTCAGACTATATTACAAAGCTACAGTAATCAGATAATATGGTACTGACACAAAAACAGAAATATAGGTCAATAGAACAGGATAGAAAGCACAGAGATAAACCCACATACCTATGGTTAACTAATCTATGACAAAGGAGGCAAGGGTGTACAACGGAGAAAAGACAGTGTCTTCAGTAAGTGGTGCTGGGAAAACTGGACAGCTACATGTAAAAGAATGAAATTAGAACACTCCCTAACACCATACACAAAAATAAACTCAAAATGGATTAGATACCTAAATATAAGACCAGCCACTATAAAACTCTTAGAGGAAAACATAAGCAGAACAGTCTATGACATAAATCACAGCAAGATCCTTTTTGACCCACCTCCTAGAGAAATGGAAATAAAAACAAAAATTAAAAAATGGGACCTAATGAAACATAAATTCTTTTGCACAGCAAAGGAAAACATAAGCAAGATGAAAAGACAACCATCAGAATGGGAGAAAATATTTTCAAATGAAGCAAATGGCAAATGATTAATCTCCAAAAAGCAGCTCATGTAGCTCAATATCACAAAACCAAACAACCCAATCCAAAAATGGGCAGAAGACCTAAATAGACATTTCTCCAAAGAAGATATACAGGTTGCCAACAAACACATGAAAGGATGCTGAACATCACTAATCATTAGAGAAATGCAAATCAAAACTACAGCGAGGTATCACCTCACACCAGTCAGAATGGCCATCATCAAAAAATCTACCAACAATAAATGCTGGAGAGGCATTAATTGGAGAAAAGGGAACCCTCTTGCACTGTTGGTGGGAATGTAAATTGATATAGCCACTAGGGAGAACGGTATGAAGGTTCCTTAAATACTAAAAATAGAACTACCATACAACCCAGCAAACCCACTCCTGGACCTTTACCCTGAGAAAACCATAATTCAAAAAGAGTCATGTACCACAATGTTCACTGTAGCTCTATTTACAATAGCCAGGACATGGAAGCAACCTAAGTGTCCATCAACAGATAAATGGATAAAGAAGATGTGGCACATATATACAATGGAACATGATTCAGCCATAAAAAGAAACGAAATTGAGTTATTTTTAGTGAGGTGGATGGATCTAGAGTCTGTCCTACAGAGTGAAGTAAGTCAGAAAGGGAAAAACAAACACTGTATGCTAACACATATATATGGAATCTAAAAAAAAAAGTTTATGTAGAACCTAGGGGCAGGAAAGGATTAAGGACACAGACGTAGAGAAAGGACTTGAGGACATGGGGAGGGGGAAGGGTAAGCTGGGACAAAGTGAGAGAGTGGTATGGACATATATACACTACCAAATGTAAAATTGATAGCTACTGGGAAGCAGCCACATAGCACAGGGAGATCAGGTCTGTGCTTTGTGACCACCTAAAAGGGTGGGATAAGGGAGTGAGAGGGAGGTGCAAGAGGGAGGGGATATGGTGTTATATGTATACGCATAGCTGATTCACTTTTTTATACAGCAGAAACTAACACACAATTGTAAAGCAATTATACTCCAATAAAGATGTAAAAGAAAAAAAAAAAAAAAGAAAGCCCAGAGATAAACCTACACACCTATGACCCACTAATCTATGACAAAGGAGGCAAGGATATACAATGGAGAAAAGACAGTCTCTTCAATAAGTGGTGCTGGGAAAAATGGACAGCTACATGTAAAAGAATGAAATTAGAACACTCCCTAACACCATACACAAAAAATAAACTCAAAATGCATTAGAGACCAAAATGTAAGACCGGACACTAGAAAACTCTTAGAGGAAAACATAGGAAGAATACTCTTTGACATAAATCACAGCAAGGTCTTTTTTGATCCACCTCCTAGAGTAATGGAATAAAAAACAATAATAAACAAATGGGAGCAAATGAAACCTAAAAGCTTTTGCAAAGCAAAGGAAACTACAAACAAGACGAAAAGACAACCCTCAGAATGGGAGAAAATATTTGCAAACGAATCAATGGACAAAGGATTAATCTCCAATGTATATAAACAGCTCATACAGCTCAACAGTAAAAAAACAAACAACCCAATCCAAAAATGGGCAGATGACGTAAATAGACATTTGTCCCAAGAAGACATACAGATGACCAAGAAGCACATGAAAAGCTGCTCAACATCACTAATTATTAGAGAAATATAAACCAAAACTACAATGAGTTATCACCTCACACGAGTTAGAATGGGCATCATCAGAAAATCTACAAACAACAAATGCTGGAGAGGGTGTGGAGAAAAGGGAACCCTCTTACACTATTTGTGGGAATGTAAGTTGATACAGTCACTATGGAGAACAGTATGGAGGTTCCTTAAAAAACTAAATATAGAATTACCATATGACCCAGCAATCCCACTACTGGCCATATACCCAGAGAAAACCATAATTCAAAAAGACATATTCAAAAAAAAAATAAAAAAGACATATTCACCACAATGTTCACTGCAGCACTATTTACAATAGCCAGGTCATGGAAGCAACCTAAGTGCCCATAGACAGACGAACGGAAAAGATGTGCTACATATATAAAATGCAATATTTCTCAGCCATAAAAAGGAATGAAATTGGGTCATTTGTAGAGACGTGGATAGATCTAGAGACTGTCATACAGAGTGAAGTTAGTCAGAAAGAGAAAAACAAATATCGTATATTAACGCATACATGTGGAACCTAGAAAAAATGGTACAGATGAACCGGTTTGCAAGGCATAAATAGAGACACAGATGTATAGAACAAATGTATGGACACCAAGGGGGGAAAGTGGCAGGGTGGTGGTGGTGGGATGAATTGCGAGCCTGGGATTGACATATATACACTTATATGTATAAAATAGATAACCAATAAGAACCTGCTGTATAAAAAAATGAATAAAATAAATTCAAAAATTAAAATATAATTAATACTTAAAAAAATAAAACAGAAAAAAGTTCTGTCCTTCCCATAGACGTATTTGTATGAATGAATTATTTCCATGCTTATATCCATAAATACAAAAAGAGGAATAAAACTTACCTTGAACCAAAAAAGAAAAAAACAAAAACAGAACCCACTGGTCATACAGAGGAAAACCCTATCAGGGCACTTGCTCCATTGGTAAACAATTCTGAAGTTGGTCACAGGTGGGGAATCATTTCCCATGCAGCCAGCAGCCCCAACACAAGGAGCGTCCTCATTGCAAAGCTGGGGGACCGTGAGGAGGCGTCTCTGAGTAAATGTGAGCTGAGCCCCAGGCCAGTTGCTGCTGAACTTTTCCCACCCTTCCCAGGTAAAACACCTGAATGTGTGCAAAGACTTTAAAAGCTAGAGGAAGGGGCTTGGACACGCAGGCCGACTTGGTGCCTGCAGGCCAGCCAGGATGGTCCTGGCCCTGGGCACTCGTCTGGAAGCTTTCCATTTCCCTGCCTGAGGTACCCCTCCTGTCCCGGTCCCCACTGCTTTTTTCCTTCCTCACCTCTGCCCGGGGAGAAATTCCAGCAGCAAGTATGGGTGACACATCCTCCTCTTTAGCAGGTGGCAGCCCGGCAACTCCTGCAGGAAGTCCAGCAGAGCCCCAGTCACACCGGGCCACTCATAGAGCCGTGGGCCCTACTCCCTCCCACCATCCCAACCCCGAGACTGCGGACGGGGCAGAGAATATGGCGTCAGGCACAGCTGCAGAGGCTTTTGCTGCCTGGAGGGGTGTTTATATTGACCTCAACCCAGGCACACCTGGGAAGGGCTGGCTGGCCGGGTCAGGCTGCCCAGGTCAGCCAATCCTCGCCCCTCAGGGGCTCAGAGTTGCAGAAAATGTGCCTTGCTGCACCGGCCAGATCCAAGGAACAGGTGTAGGGTCCCGAGAGTCAGGATAGATAAGGGGCGGCAGCCCTGGCTTGTTTTCTAATCATTTTATCTGGTTCATGAGTGGGAGACAACTTCAAGAAGACCCTCTGCTAATGAGAGGAACCCAGGAGTCAGGGAGAGGAGGGGTGGTGGGTGGAGACAGAGGCCTGGTGCCCCAGCTGCAGTGGAAGCCCCTGGAAGACCAGGCAGAGGGAGGCCACACAGAGTGAAGCCTAGGGTCACAGACCTGTTGGAGCTGCTGTTTGTTAGTTCAAGCTCTGCTCTGAGGTGCTCTGTGTCAGCTCTGAGCTACAGTTGTCCTGGGGGTGCTCTGCAATGAGGGCTATGTGCACGGTTCCTGTGTGCCCAGCCCTGCCAGGGTACCTGTCCAGGGGAGCTCCATATCCAGGGAGGGGCCTGCCCACGAGAGCCCTGTGGGCTGCTGCATACCTGCCCAGGTGAGCTCCATATCCTGGGAGGGGCCTGACCATGAGGGCCCCATGGGTTGCTGGGTACATGCCCAGGTGAACTCCATATCCTGGGAGTGGCCTAACACCGAGAGTCCCATGGGCTGCTGGGTACCTGCCCAGGTGAGCTCCATATCCTGGGAGGGGCCTGACCACAAGAGCCCCGTGGGCTGCTGGGTACCTGGTAGAGGACGACAGGACAGTCAGTGAAGCCACAGAGGATATACATCTAGTAGTTCCAAATTCCTACACCCTGCTGGTCATTCTACCATCCAGCAGGACATGGTATTCTGTATTAGACTTCAATGATGCCTTCTTCTGTATTCCATTAGTCCCAGAGTCACAAGAAATTTTGGCTGTGAGTGGCAGGACTCAACATACAACAAAAACAATGCTGCTGGGCCGTCCTGCCCCAGGGGTTCAAAAATCCCCACACCATCTTTTGGGAAACGTTAGCTAAAGACCTAAAAGATCTACCTCTGGAGAAGGGAACCCTCCTTCAATATGCAGATGACATTCTGATCACCAGCCCGACTAAGGAGGCCTCTGAACTACCTAGCCAATAAAAGATAGAAGGTGTCCAAGAAAAAGGCTCAAATATCACAAACTAAGGTGACCTTCCTGGGTTTCATTCACACAGAAGGTCGGAGAAGCCCACCCCAGGAAAGGGAAGAAGCCATTTGCAGCCTCACTCTTCCTAAAACTAGAAGACAGCTTAGGGGTTCCTGGGGAGACCAGGGTTTGCTGCATCTGGATCCCTAACTACAGTCCAATAACTGGGCCTCTATATGAAACACTGAAAGGAAAAGATGATGATCCTTTTGAATAGAATCCAGAAGCGGCCTTTCAAGAAGGGAAAGTGCAGTCAATTCAGACCCTTGCCCTGGACCTCCTTAAGTTAGCTAAACCCTTTGACCTTTACATTCCTGGTCCAAGGCGAATCGCCCTTGGAGTATTAGTGCAAAAACTGGGACCACTTGAAATGGAACAATGCAAGAATGCCCTCCAGGCATTGGCCAGCCACCCCATCTGACCAGGATACTGGGGGTATCTAAAAACCTGGAAATCAGCAGCCCGCAAGTCCAGCTCCCTCGTAAGGGTAAAGGATGCCACTTGGTGATCCTAACCACCCACCATGCCCTGAAGTTGCAGGGATTGCTCCGTGGGCACAATGACCTCGAGTGAGGAGGCCGTCCAACACCAACCTCCAGAGAGACAACCGGGGGCAATGGGCCCCCATGACGACTCGTGTGACCGTCACTTGACCTGGAGTTTCTCTCAGAAAACAACAAGAGTGTGCCCCAAAAGAGCAGACTACTGCTTACAGGACTTACTGCACCCAGAGCGGAGCTAATAAACTTGGCAGGGGAACCGTAAATAACGCTGCCACCATAGAAAAGCCTACAGACACCGCGGTGACGGAGGCCAATGAGACCGGCTGTACTCCTGGCTACTTCAAAAGGCCGTTGACTGAGTGGCCGTCATGGTCCTGGATCACCACCAGCCCTGGACTGTCTGGGATTTGAGCAAGCAGGGCTCTGATACCTGGTGCTGTTTGTACGTTAATTCAGTGGCCTAACTGAAGAAAGCGCAGACTACTGGTCAGAGCATCTAGGCTGGCAGAAACCGTCAGCCTAAGGGGGTCGAACCAATGTGGAGCAGGGTAAAACCGCCCACCCCCCCGCAACGTCTCTGAACATCTCTTTCCTGGACCCTTAAAGGTCATTAGAATCTATGAAACTTCCAATGCTGGTGCTCAGGCAGACGAGCAGTGAGGGAGGAGGCCTGGGGACAATCCACCTCACCTGGAGGCTGCTGGAGAGAAGTCCTGCCCCTCCCCCCAGGTATGAGGACACCCAACTCAGCACGAAGCATTTACAGAAGAGGTGTCTGCACCCTCAGTGCCCCACGAATGAGGAATGGGACAAAAGGCAGAGGAGGGCTTTGTCACTGGCAAAGCCCATTAAAAATTCCTGGGAGATAAAAATAGAATCTGGGCAATAAAATAAAGTCTAACCATTTTGTCCTTTGTACTTTGTCTAATTTCACTTGCTCCTAGGTTTCCACATGCAGAGGTCCCACACCCGGCACTTCAGACCCGATTTCCTAGTGCAAAATGGCTGGGCCGACACCTCAGCTCGTGGGGCCCTGTGCAGACTCTGCGACATAGAGCCTGAGCTCCAGCCAACCCGGCCCTCGAGAGCTCTGCCCCCTCCCTCCGGCTGATGCTGACAGGATCCCTACACAGCAGCCCGGCCCACAACCCGCAGGGGAGCACACACTCTCACCTCTCCATTCTCTGATTAAAATATAAAGTTTTCCTTTGCTTCTGAACCAAAGTCAGTCTCGATCTGTTGGCTCCAATGACACTGGGCAGGGAGACCCTTGTTGGGGCCCACTCTGCAGGATCAGTAACAGAATTTGAGAACATTGTAACTTCAATGAACAGATGTGTGAGCCAAACTGTAATTAACATAGAGCAGTGTATAAGGCTCGTGTAAAATAAGATGTTTCTAACACTTCCATTTGATATTTCCATCACTTTATTATAAGCAAGTTCAGTGGAGGGGTTTGTCTTATTTGTCAGGTCAACAGTAGTGAAATGCAGTGATTTCTTTCCAAGGATGTACATCTAATAATCTTGGTTGAAGTTTCAACCTTGTTTTGAATGATTTTCCATTGAAAATGATACCTCTCTTTCAGCTCCTAGATTTCTGAGAAGTATAAAATCTTATATTTTTTTATTACCAAAGGGGAAAGGTGGGAGGAGGGATAAATTAACAGTTTCGGATTAACATATACACACTGCTATGTATAAAATATATCATCAACAAGGATCTACTGTATAGCACAGGGAACTATACTCAATATTTTTTAATGACCCCTAAGGGGAAATAATCTGAAAAACAATAGATATCTATATCGACATCATCTATCAACTACAGATAAAATGGAAACTAAAGGAGGCCGATGGTGAGCGTTTCTGAACCTGAAGACTTCAATCATCTAAAGTTCGGACTCTGCCTACAGCCCAAGTCCCTTAATGAAAACACATGTACCAGTAGCTTAAAAATTCCCCAGATTGGAGCTTGGGGAGACACTGATTTGGAAAAATCCCTGGTGTTCGCCTTACATACACGGGACCTTTCCTACAGCTAAAACATGCCTGTGACACCCAGAAGATGGAACACGGTTGGATCAGGAAGATTTTGGAAAAGGAACCAAAACTCCTAATTTCCTGGTTGTTGGATTCACCCCTCCAGCCTTTTTCCTTAAAATCTCCCCACTTGAGGATGTCAGCACCTTCAACATCCAGTTGCACAGAATTTGGAATTTGTCCTAAGGAAAAAGGGGAAGGAGGAGAAACAAGGAGAGCCAAGCCCTAGATGCTCGGACAGGCACATGTCACTCTAATTTCCAATCAGGAAGAAGAATTAAGCAAAGGCTTAGCCTGCCACTGAGAACCAGAGCAGGGCCAGAAGCAAACCAGCGGCTCTGCGGGAAGCTCCCAAAAAGCGAGTTGAAAAATGGAGCTCAGGGGCACTGCAATTCACAAACCTGCAGAGTTTTAAATTATAATTATCGCCCAAAACTATATTGAGGGAAGGCAACGAAAAGGATTGGAAAGCAAGGCAGAATTGCAGGAAACAAATTTCAGGAGTTAGATTCGAATAGCCACTAAAGCACATGAAAAGCGGCCAAACGTCGACAAGGATGCACTTGGCCAAAAAGGGCGTATGCTTTTTTTCCTGAATAAATTCAAAAAAAAACGCATAGGCCCTGATTGGCAAACCAAGCAAGCCGGAAATGCAAATCAGCACTACAAAGAGGTCTCACTTCCCCTCGGTCAAAAGGAACTTCCTAAAAAAGTGTAAAACCAAGAAATCCAGGAGAGGCCAAGGAGGAAAGGGAGCCTTGTTACACTGATGGGCGGGATGTAAATTGCCAATGGCGAGTCTGGAGAAGGGTATGGTGTTTCCTAAAACATCTAAAAAACAGAGCTAGAAAGAATAGGGCACTTCCACTCATGGGCGTATAAATTGGGAAAACTAAAAATCAAAAAGACACAGGCAACCCAAAGCTTAGTTCTGCTCTGGTTACAAGAAACTCCACTTCATTACACCTTAAATATCCTAGGAAAGAGAAAAATGGATAAAGAAGTTGTGGTCCTCATGTACAATGGAATATCACTCAGGCATGAAATCAATGTCATAAGGCTAGTAGCAGCACGATGAGTGGATTTAGGTACGACGATTCTAAGTGAAATAAGTCACACAGAAAACGACACTTATCATAAGATATCACTTATAGAGGGAAGCTAAAATCCATTACACTTGAACTGAATTACAAAACAGAACAGAGTCACACATTTAGAAAACACACTATGGCTGCTAAACGGGAAAGGTGAGGTGGGGTGATGCATAAAACAAGGGTTTCAAATTAGCTCAGATACCGTTCCATAAACCCAATATGTAATAGACAAGACCTACTCCTTGCTCAGTGAACTGGACTCAACACCCCCTATTCACTGCACAAGCATATATCTGACTAGTAAGAATCTTCAAACCTATGTATTGTTATCTCTCTGTAAGTGAGTAAAGGGGGTGTAAGGCGGCATAAACACAGCCATGAAAAGCAGCTAAACCCCATTATAAAAATAAATTAATTTTCAAAACCCGTGAAACAAACACAGTGAAAGAGAGAGAAATTCTTACAAAATTCGTTCAGGGGCTGTGATCCAACCTGGATTGACCATATCTAGACCCACAGCTGATTGAGACATAAGGGTGGACACTCTTGGGGCTGAGAGGTTTGGTGACGTTGGGTGAGCCAACACAGACCCTTTAAAGTAATACTGCATGGTACCCATCCCATGGGTCCCAAATCTCCAAGTTCAAGGGCATTTTCCTACATCGAAAACATGCATGAGAAACCCAGAAGATGGTAAACCGTGTGATCGGGAAAGGTTTCTAAAACACACCTCATTTCTCATCTCCTTTTGCTCAGGTTCGCCATTCCAGCCGCATTACTAGCCATCTCTCTCCTTGGAGAATCAGCACCTTTAACCTCCTGTTCCGTACAGGTTGCAATTTGTCCTGAGGATGAACGGGAAGAGGGGGAACCAATGAGAGACTAGGTCTAGGTGTTGGGACAGGCACAGGTCACTCTATTTTGCCATCAGGAAGAAGAATTAACCACAAGCTCAGCCTGCCCCCCAGAACCAGAAGAGGGCCTGAAGCAATCCTGCACTTTTGCGGACAGCTCCCAAAAAAGCGACTGGAAAAATGGAGCTCAGGGGCACTGCAATTCACAAACCTGCAGAGTTATAAATGATAACTCTCGTCCACAAATATATTGAGGGAAGGCAACGAAGAGGATTTGAAAGCAAGGCAGAATTGCAGGAAACAGATTTCAGGAGGTAGATTCGAATCGCCTTGAAAGCACATGAAAAGCGGCAAATCGTGAACAAAGATGCCCTTGGCCAAAAAGGGCGTATGTGTTTTTTCCTGAATATATTCAGGATAAAACGCATACGCCCTTTTTGGCCAACCAAGCAACCTAGAAAGGCCAATCAGCACTACAAAGAAGTCTGGCTTCCCAGCGGGCAAAAGGGCCATGCGGAAAAAAGTGTCCAAACCAGAAATGCAGGACCGGCCATGGAGAAATGGGAGCCTTGCTACGCTGATGGGCGGGATGTAAATTGCCAACAGCCACTCTGGAGAAGTGTACGGTGTGTCCTGAAACATCTAAAAAACACAGCTTGGAGAGCATAGGGCACTTCCACTCATGGGCGTATAAATTGGGAAAATAAAAATCAGCAAGACACAGGCACTCCAAAGTTTAGGGCTGCTCTGTTGACAAGAACCCCCACTTCATTACACCTTAAATATCCTAGGAAAGAGAAAAATGGATAAAGAATTTGTGGTCCTCATGTGCAATGGAATATCACTTAGCCATGAAATCAACGTCATAAGGCTAGTAGCAGCACGATGAGTGAATATAGGTACGATGATTCTAAGTGAAATAAGTCATACAGAAAACGACACTTATCATAAGATATCACTTATAGAGGGAATGTAAAAACCGCTACGCTTGAACTGAATTACAAAACAGAACAGAGTCACACGTTTAGAAAACACACTATGGCTGCTGAACGGGAAAGGTGAGGTGGGGTGATGCATAAAACAAGGGTTTCTAATTAGCTCAGATACCGTTCCAGAAACCCAATATATAATAGACAAGACCTACTCCTTGCTCAGTGTACTGGACTCAACACCCCCTATTCACCGCACAAGTCTATATCTGACTAGTAACAATCTTAAAACCTATGTATTGATATCTCTCTGTAAGTGAGTCAAGCGGGTGTAAAGCGGCATAAACACAGCAGTGAAAAGCACCTAAACCCCATTATAAAAATAAACTACTTTTAAATACCCATGAAACAAAGACTTTGAAAGAGAGAGAAATTCTTACAAAATTCGTTCAGGGGCTGTGATGCAAACTGGATTGACCATATCTAGACCCACAGCTGATTGAGACATAAGGGTGGACACTCTTGGGGCTGAGAGGTTCGGTGAGGTTGGGTGAGCCAACGCAGACCCTTTCAAGTAATACTGCATGGTACCCATCCCATGGGTCCCAAATCTCCAGGTTCAAGGGCATCTTCCTACATCGAAAACATGCATGAGAAACCCAGAAGATGGTACATCGTGTGATCGGGAAAGGTTTCTAAAACGCACCTCATTTCTCATCTCCTTGGCTCGGGTTCGCCATTCCAGCCGCTTTACTAGCCATCTCCCTCCTTGGAGAATCAGCACCTTTAACCTCCTGTTCCGTACAGGTTGCAATTTGTCCTGAGGATGAACGCGAAGAGGGGGAACCATTGAGAGACTAGCTCTAGGTGTTGGGACAGGCACAGGTCACTCTATTTTCCCATCAGGAAGAAGAATTAAGCACAAGCGCAGCCTGCCCCCAGAATCAGAAGAGGGCCTGAAGCAATCCTGCACTTTTGCGGCTAGCTCCCAAAAAAGCGAGTTGAAAAATGGAGCTCAGGGGCACTGCAATTCACAAACCTGCAGAGTTTTAAATGATAACTCTCGTCCACAAATATATTAAGGGAAGGCAACGAAGAGGCTTTGAAAACAAGGCAGAATTGCAGGAAACAGATTTCAGGAGGTAGATTTGAATCGCCTTGAAAGCACATGAAAAGCGGCAAAACGTGGACAATGATGCCCTTGGCCAAAAAGGGCGTATGCGTTTTTTCCTGAATATATTCAGGAAAAAACGCATACGCCCTTTTTGGCCAACCAAGCAACCTGGAAAGGCAAATCAGCGCTCCAAAGAAGTCTCGCTTCCCAGCGGGCAAAAGGGCCATGCGGAAAAAAGTGTCCAAACCAGAAATGCAGGACCGGCCATGGAGAAATGGGAGCCTTGCTACGCTGATGGGTGGGATGTAAATTGCCAACAGCCACTCTGGAGAAGTGTACGGTGTGTTCTGAAACATCTAAAAAACACAGCTTGGAGAGCATAGGGCACTTCCACTCATGGCCGTATAAATTGGGAAAACTAAAAAGCAGCAAGACACAGGCACCCCAAAGTTTGGGGCTGCTCAGTTGACAAGAACCCCCACTTCATTACACCTTCAATATCCTAGGAGAGAGAAAAATGGATAAAGAAGTTGTGGTCCTCATGTACAATGGAATATCACTCAGCCATGAAATCAACTTCCTAAGGCTAGAACCTGCACGATGAGAGGATTTAGGTACGACGATTCTAAGTGAAATAAGTCACACAGAAAAAGACACTTATCATAAGATATCACTTATAGAGGGAATGTAAAAACCGCTAAACTTGAACTGAATTGCAAAACAGAACAGAGTCACACGTTCAGAAAACACACTATGGCTGCTGAACGGCAAAGGTGAGGTGGGGTGATGCATAAAACAAGGGTTTCAAATTAGCTCAGATACCGTTCCATAAACCCAATATGTAAGAGACAAGACCTATTCCTTGCTCAGTGAACTGGACTCAACACCCCCTATTCACCGCACAAGAATATATCTGACTAGTAAGAATCTTCAAACCTATGTATTGATATCTCTCTGTAAGTGAGTCAAGGGGGTGTAAAGCGGCATAAACACAGCCGTGAAAAGCAGCTAAACCGCATTATAAAAATAACTTACTTTTCAAAACCAGTGAAACAAAGACAGTGAAAGAGAGAGAAATTCTTACAAAATTCGTTCAGGGGCTGTGATGCAACCTGGATTGACCATATCTAGACCCACAGCTGATTGAGACATAAGGGTGGACACTCTTGGGGCTGAGAGGTTCAGTGAGGTTGGGTGAGCCAACGCAGACCCTTTCAAGTAATACTGCATGGTACCCATCCCATGGGTCCCAAATCTCCAGGTTCAAGGGCATCTTCCTACATCGAAAACATGCATGAGAAACCCAGAAGATGGTACATCGTGTGATCGGGAAAGGTTTCTAAAACGCATCTCATTTCTCATCTCCTTGGCTCGGGTTCGCCATTCCAGCCGATTTACTAGCCATCTCCCTCTTTGGAGAATCAGCACCTTTAACCTCCTGTTCCGTACAGGTTGCAATTTGTCCTGAGGATGAACGGGAAGAGGGGGAACCAATGAGAAACTAGCTCTAGGGGTTGGGACAGGCACAGGTCACTCTATTTTCCCATCAGGAAGAAGAATTAAGCACAAGCGCAGCCTGCCCCCCAGAACCAGAAGAGGGCCTGAAGCAATCCTGCGCTTTTGCGGCCAGCTCCCAAAAAAGCGAGTTGAAAAATGGAGCTCAGGGGCACTGCAATTCACAAACCTGCAGAGTTTTAAATGATACCTCTCGTCCACAAATATATTAAGGGAAGGCTACGAGGAGGCTTTGAAAGCAAGGCAGAATTGCAGGAAACAGATTTCAGGAGGTAGATTCGAATCGCCTTGAAAGCACATGAAAAGCGGCAAAACGTGGACAATGATGCCCTTGGCCAAAAAGGGCGTATGCGTTTTTTCCTGAATATATTCAGGAAAAAACGCATACGCCCTTTTTAGCCAACCAAGCAACCTGGAAAGGCCAATCAGCGCTCCAAAGATGTCTCGCTTCCCAGCGGGCAAAAGGGCCATGCGGAAAAAAGTGTCCAAACCAGAAATGCAGGACCGGCCATGGAGAAATGGGAGCCTTGCTACACTGATGGGTGGGATGTAAATTGCCAACAGCCACTCTGGAGCAGTGTACGGTGTGTTCTGAAACATCTAAAAAACACAGCTTGGAGAGCATAGGGCACTTCCACTCATGGGCGTATAAATTGGGAAAACTAAAAATCAGCAAGACACAGGCACCCCAAAGTTTAGGGCTGCTCTGTTGACAAGAACCCCCACTTCATTACACCTTCAATATCCTAGGAGAGAGAAAAATGGATAAAGAAGTTGTGGTCCTCATGTACAATGCAATATCACTCAGCCATGAAATCCACGTCATAAGGCTAGTAGCAGCACGATGAGTGGATTTAGGTACGACGATTCTAAGTGAAATAAGTCACACAGAAAAAGACACTTATCATAAGATATCACTTATAGAAGGAATGTAAAAACCGCTACGCTTGAACTGAATTACAAAACAGAACAGAGTCACACGTTTAGAAAACACACTACGGCTGCTGAACGGGAAAGTTGAGGTGGGGTGATGCATAAAACAAGGGTTTCAAATTAGCTCAGATACCGTTCCATAAACCCAATATGTAATAGACAAGACCTACTCCTTGCTCAGTGAACTGGACTCAACAACCCCTATTTACCGCACAAGAATATATCTGACTAGTAAGAATCTTCAAACCTATGTATTGATAACTCTCTGTAAGTGAGTCAAGGGGTGGGGTGTAAAGGGGCATAAACACAGCCGTGAAAAGCAGCTATACCCCATTATAAAAATAAATTCCTTTTCAAAACCCATGAAACCAAGACAGTGAAAGAGATAGAAATTCTTACAAAATTCGTTCAGGGGCTTTGATGCAACCTGGAGTGACCATATCTAGACCCACAGCTGATTGAGACATAAGGGTGGACACTCTTGGGGCTGAGAGGTTTGGTGAGGTTGGGTGAGCCAACGCAGACCCTTTACAGTAATACTGCAGGTACCCATCCCATGGGCCCCAAATCTCCAGGTTCTAGGGCATCTTCCTACGTCGAAAACTTGCATGAGAAACCCAGAAGATTGTACACCGTGTAATGGGGAAAGGTTTCTAAAACGCACCTCATTTCTCATCTACTTGTGTTCAGGTTCACCATTTCAGCCGCTTTACTAGCCATATCGCTCCTTGGAGAATCGGCACCTTTAACCTCCTGTTCCGTACAGGTTGCAATTTGTCCTGAGGATGAACGGGAAGAGGGGGAACCAATGAGAGACTAGCTCTAGGTGTTGGGACAGCCCCAGGTCTCTGTATTTTGCCATCAGGAAGAAGATTTAACCACATGCTTAGCCTGCCCACCGGAACCAGAATAGGTCCTGAAGCAATCCTGCGCTTTTGCGGCCAGCTCCCAAAAAAGCAACTTGAAAAATAGAGCTCAGGGGCACTGCAATTCACAAACCTGCAGAGTTATAAGTGATAACTCTCGTCCACAAATATATTGAGGGAAGGCAACGAAGAGGACTTGAAAGCAATTCAGAATTGCAGGAAACAGATTTCAGGAGGTAGATTCGAATTGCCTTGAAAGCACATGAAAAGCGGCAAATCGTGAACAATGATGCCCTTGGCCAAAAAGGGCGTATGCGTTTTTTCTTGAATATATTCAGGGAAAAACACATACGCCCTTTTTGGCCAACCAAGCAACCTAGAAAGGCAAATCAGCGCTACAAAGATGTCTGGCTTCCCAGCGGGCAAAAGGGCCATGCGGAAAAAAGTGTCCAAACCAGAAATGCAGGACCGGGCATGGAGAAATCGGAGCCTTGCTACGCTGATGGGCGGGATGTAAATTGCCAACAGCCACTCTGGAGAAGTGTACGGTGTGTCCTGAAACATCTAAAAAACACAGCTTGGAGAGCATAGGGTACTTCCACTCATGGGCGTATAAATTGGGAAAACTAAAAATCAGCAAGACACAGGCACCCCAAAGTTTAGGGCTGCTCTGTTGACAAGAACCCCCACTTCATTACACCTTCAATATCCTAGGAGAGAGAAAAATGGATAAAGAAGTTGTGGTCCTCATGTACAATGGAATATCACTCAGCCATGAAATCAACTTCATAAGGCTAGAACCAGCACGATGAGAAGATTTAGGTACGACGATTCTAAGTGAAATAATTCACACAGAAAAAGACACTTATCATAAGATATCACTTATAGAGGGAATGTAAAAACCGCTAAACTTGAACTGAATTGCAAAACAGAACAGAGTCACACGTTCAGAAAACACACTATGGCTGCTGAACGGGAAAGGTGAGGTGGGGTGATGCATAAAACAAGGGTTTCAAATTAGCTCAGATACCGTTCCATAAACCCAATATGTAAGAGACAAGACCTATTCCTTGCTCAGTGAACTGGACTCAACACCCCCTATTCACCGCACAAGAATATATCTGACTAGTAAGAATCTTCAAACCTATGTATTGATATCTCTCTGTAAGTGAGTCAAGGGGGTGTAAAGCGGCATAAACACAGCCGTGAAAAGCAGCTAAACCCCATTATAAAAATAACTTACCTTTCAAAACCAGTGAAACAAAGACAGTGAAAGAGAGAGAAATTCTTACAAAATTCGTTCAGGGGCTGTGATGCAACCTGGATTGACCATATCTAGACCCACAGCTGATTGAGACATAAGGGTGGACACTCTTGGGGCTGAGAGGTTCGGTGAGGTTGGGTGAGCCAACGCAGACCCTTTCAAGTAATACTGCATGGTACCCATCCCATGGGTCCCAAATCTCCAGGTTCAAGGGCATCTTCCTACATCGAAAACATGCATGAGAAACCCAGAAGATGGTATATCGTGTGATCGGGAAAGGTTTCTAAAACGCATCTCATTTCTCATCTCCTTGGCTCGGGTTCGCCATTCCAGCCGATTTACTAGCCATCTCCCTCTTTGGAGAATCAGCACCTTTAACCTCCTGTTCCGTACAGGTTGCAATTTGTCCTGAGGATGAACGGGAAGAGGGGGAACCAATGAGAAACTAGCTCTAGGGGTTGGGACAGGCACAGGTCACTCTATTTTCCCATCAGGAAGAAGAATTAAGCACAAGCTCAGCCTGCCCCCCAGAAGCAGAAGAGGGCCTGAAGCAATCCTGCGCTTTTGCGGCCAGCTCCCAAAAAAGCGAGTTGAAAAATGGAGCTCAGGGGCACTGCAATTCACAAACCTGCAGAGTTTTAAATGATACCTCTCGTCCACAAATATATTAAGGGAAGGCAACGAAGAGGCTTTGAAAACAAGGCAAAATTGCAGGAAACAGATTTCAGGAGGTAGATTCGAATTGCCTTGAAAGCACATGAAAAGCGGCAAAACGTGGACAATGATGCCCTTGGCCAAAAAGGGCGTATGCGTTTTTTCCTGAATATATTCAGGAAAAAACGCATACGCCCTTTTTGGCCAACCAAGCCACCTGGAAAGGCAAATCAGCGCTCCAAAGAAGTCTCGCTTCCCAGCGGGCAAAAGGGCCATGCGGAAAAAAGTGTCCAAACCAGAAATGCAGGACCGGCCATGGAGAAATGGGAGCCTTGCTACGCTGATGGGCGGGATGTAAATTGCCAACAGCCACTCTGGAGAAGTGTACGGTGTGTCCTGAAACATCTAAAAAACACAGCTTGGAGAGCATAGGGCACTTCCCCTCATGGGCGTATAAATTGGGAAAACTAAAAATCAGCAAGACACAGGCACCCCAAAGTTTAGGGCTGCTCTGTTGACAAGAACCCCCACTTCATTACACCTTAAATATCCTAGGAAAGCGAAAAATGAATAAAGAAGTTGGGGTCCTCATGTACAATGGAATATCACTCAGCCATGAAATCCACGTCATAAGGCTAGTAGCAGCACGATGAGTGGATTTAGGTACGACGATTCTAAGTGAAATAAGTCACACAGAAAAAGACACTTATCCTAAGATATCACTTAGAGAGGGAATGTAAAAACCGCTACACTTGAACTGAATTACAAAACAGAACAGAGTCACACGTTTAGAAAACACACTATGGCTGCTGAACGGGAAAGGTGAGGTGGGGTGATGCATAAAACAAGGGTTTCAAATTAGCTCAGATACCGTTCCATAAACCCAATATGTAGTAGACAAGACCTACTCCTTGCTCAGTGAACTGGACTCAACACCCCCTATTCACTGCACAAGAATATATCTGACTAGTAAGAATCTTCAAACCTATGTATTGATATCTCTCTGTAAGTGAGTCAAAGGGGTATAAAGCGGCATAAACACAGCCGTGAAAAGCAGCTAAACCCCATTATAAAAATAAATTACTTTTCAAAACCCGTGAAACAAAGACAGTGAAAGAGAGAGAAATTCTTACAAAATTCGTTCAGGGGCTGTGATGCAACCTGGATTGACCATATCTAGACCCACAGCTGATTGAGACATAAGGGTGGACACTCTTGGGGCTGAGAGGTTTGGTGAGGTTGCGTGAGCCAACGCAGACCCTTTAAAGTAATACTGCATGGTACCCATCCCATGGGTCCCAAATCTCCAGGTTCAAGGGCATCTTCCTACGTCGAAAACATGCATGAGAAACCCAGAAGATGGTACACCGTGTGATCGGGAAAGGTTTCTAAAACGCACCTCATTTCTCATCTCCTTGTGCTCGGGTTCGCCATTCCAGCCGATTTACTAGCCATCTCCCTCCTTGGAGAATCAGCACCTTTAACCTCCTGTACCGTACAGGTTGCAATTTGTCCTGAGGATTAACGGGAAGAGGGGGAACCAATGAGAGACTAGCTCTAGGGGTTGGGACAGGCACAGGTCACTCTATTTTCCCATCAGGAAGAAGAATAAACCACAAGCTCAGCCTGCCCCCCAGAACCAGAAGAGGGCCTGAAGCAATCCTGCACTTTTGCGGCCAGCTCACAAAAAAGCGACTAGAAAAATGGAGCTCAGGGGCACTGCAATTCACAAACATGCAGAGTTATAAATGAGAACTCTCGTCCACAAATATATTGAGGGAAGGCAACGAAGAGGCTTTGAAAGCAAGGCAGAATTGCAGGAAACAGATTTCAGGAGGTAGATTCGAATCGCCTTGAAAGCCCAAGAAAAGAGGCAGAAAGTGGACAGTGATGCCCTTGGCCAAAAAGCGCGTATGCGTTTTTTCCTGAATATATTCAGGAAAAAACGCATACGCCCTTTTTGGCCAACCAAGCAACCTGGAAAGGCCAATCAGCGCTCCAAAGAAGTCTCGCTTCCCAGCGGGCAAAAGGGCCATGCGGAAAAAAGTGTGCAAACCAGAAATGCAGGACCGGCCATGGAGAAATGGGAGCCTTGCGACGCTGATGGGTGGGATGTAAATTGCCCACAGCCACTCTGGAGAAGTGTACGGTGTGTCCTGAAATATCTAAAAAACACAGCTTGGAGAGCATAGGGCACTTCCACTCATGGGCGTATAAATTGGGAAAACTAAAAATCAGCAAGACACAGGCACCCCAAAGTTTAGGGCTGCTCTGTTGACAAGAACCCCCACTTCATTACACCTTCAATATCCTAGGAAAGAGAAAAATGGATAAAGAAGTTGTGGTCCTCATGTACAATGGAATATCACTCAGCCATGAAATCCACGTCAAAAGGCTAGTAGCAGCACGATGAGTGGATTTACGTACGACGATTCTAAGTGAAATAAGTCACACCGAAAAAGACACTTATCATAAGATATCACTTATAGAGGGAATGTAAAAACCGCTACACTTGAACTGAATTGCAAAATAGAACAGAGTCACACGTTCAGAAAACACACTATGGCTGCTGAACGGGAAAGGTGAGGTGGGGTGATGCATAAAACAAGGGTTTCAAATTAGCTCAGATACAGTTCCATAAACCCAATATGTAATAGACAAGACCTACTCCTTGCTCAGTGAACTGGACTCAACGCCCCCTATTCACCGCACAAGAATATATCTGACTAGTAAGAATCTTCAAACCTATGTATTGATATCTCACTGTAAGTGAGTCAAGGGGGTGTAAAGCGGCATAAACACAGCCGTGAAAAGCAGCTAAACCCCATTATAAAAATAAATTACTTTTCAAAACCCGTGAAACAAAGACAGTGAAAGAGAGAGAAATTCTTACAAAATTCGTTCAGGGGCTGTGATGCAACCTGGATTGACCATATCTAGACCCACAGCTGATTGAGACATAAGGGTGGACACTCTTGGGGCTGAGAGGTTCGGTGAGGTTGGGTGAGCCAACGCAGACCCTTTCAAGTAATACTGCATGGTACCCATCCCATGGGTCCCAAATCTCCAGGTTCAAGGGCATCTTCCTACGTCGAAAACAGGCATGAGAAACCCAGAAGATGGTACACCGTGTGATCGGGAAAGGTTTCTAAAACGCACCTCATTTCTCATCTCCTTTGCTCGGGTTCGCCATTCCAGCCGATTTACTAGCCATCTCCCTCCTTGGAGAATCAGCACCTTTAACCTCCTGTTCCGTAGAGGTTGCAATTTGTCCTGAGGATGAACGGGAAGAGGGGGAACCAATGAGAGACTAGCTCTAGGGGTTGGGACAGGCACATGTCACTCTATTTTCCCATCAGGAAGAAGAATTAAGAACAAGCTTAGCCTGCCCCCCAGAACCAGAAGAGGGCCTGAAGCAATCCTGCGCTTTTGCGGCCAGCTCCCAAAAAAGCGAGTTGAAAAATGGAGCTCAGGGGCACTGCAATTCACAAACCTGCAGAGTTTTAAATGATAACTCTCGTCCACAAATATATTAAGGGAAGGCAACGAAGAGGCTTTGAAAACAAGGCAGAATTGCAGGAAACAAATTTCAGGAGGTAGATTTGAATCGCTTTGAAAGCACATGAAAAGCGGCAAATCGTGAACAATGATGCCCTTGGCCAAAAAGGGCGTATGCGTTTTTTCCTGAATATATTCAGGAAAAAACGCATACGCCCTTTTTGGCCAACCAAGCCACCTGGAAAGGCAAATCAGCGCTCCAAAGAAGTCTCGCTTCCCAGCGGGCAAAAGGGCCATGCGGAAAAAAGTGTCCAAACCAGAAATGCAGGACCGGCCATGGAGAAATGGGAGCCTTGCTACGCTGATGGGTGGGATGTAAATTGCCAACAGCCACTCTGGAGAAGTGTACGGTGTGTTCTGAAACATCTAAAAAACACAGCTTGGAGAGCATAGGGCACTTCCACTCATGGGCGTATAAATTGGAAAACTAAAAATCAGCAAGACACAGGCACCCCAAAGTTTAGGGCTGCTCTGTTGACAAGAACCCCAACTTCATTACACCTTAAATATCCTAGGAAAGAGAAAAATGGATAAAGAAGTTGTGGTCCTCATGTACAATGGAATATCACTCAGCCATGAAATCAACTTCATAAGGCTAGAAGCAGCACGATGAGAGGATTTAGGTACGACGATTCTAAGTGAAATAAGTCACACAGAAAAAGACACATATCATAAGATATCACTTATAGAGGGAATGTAGAAACCGCTACATTTGAACTGAATTGCAAAACAGAACAGAGTCACAAGTTTAGGAAACACACTATGGCTGCTGAACGGGAAAGGTGAGGTGGGGTGATGCATAAAACAAGGGTTTCAAATTAGCTCAGATACCGTTCCATAAACCCAATATGTAAGAGACAAGAGCTATTCCTTTTTCAGTGAACTGGACTCAACGCCCCCTATTCACCGCACAAGAATATATCTGACTAGTAAGAATCTTCAAACCTATGTATTGATATCTCTCTGTAAGTGAGTCAAGGGGGTGTAAAGCGGCATAAACACAGCCGTGAAAAGCAGCTAAACCCATTATAAAAATAAATTACTTTTCAAAACCAGTGAAACAAAGACAGTGAAAGTGAGAAAAATTCTTACAAAATTCGTTCAGGGGCTGTGATGCAACCTGGATTGACCATATCTAGACCCACAGCTGATTGAGACATAAGGGTGGACACTCTTGGGGCTGAGAGTTTCGCTGAGGTTGGGTGAGCCAACGCAGACCCTTTCAAGTAATACTGCATGGTAGCCATCCCATGGGTCCCAAATCTCCAGGTTCAAGGGCATCTTCCTACATCGAAAACATGCATGAGAAACCCAGAAGATGGTACACCGTGGATCGGGAAAGGTTTCTAAAACGCACCTCATTTCTCATCTCCTTGGCTCGGGTTCGCCATTCCAGTCGATTTACTAGCCATCTCCCGCCTTGGAGAATCAGCACCTTTAACCTCCTGTTCCGTACAGGTTGCAATTTGTCCTGAGGATGAAGGGGAAAAGGGGGAACCAATGAGAGACTAGCTCTAGGTGTTGGAACAGGCACAGGTCACTCTATTTTCCCATCAGGAAGAAGAATTAAGCACAAGCTTAGCCTGCCCCCCAGAACCAGAAGAGGGCCTGAAGTAATCCTGCGCTTTTGCGGCCAGCTCCCAAAAAAGCGAGTTGAAAAATGGAGCTCAGGGGCACTGCAATTCACAAACCCGCAGAGTTTTAAATGATACCTCTCGTCCACAAATATATTAAGGGAAGGCAACGAAGAGGCTTTGAAAGCAAGGCAGAATTGCAGGAAACTGATTTCAGGAGGTAGATTCGAATCGCCTTGAAAGCACATGAAAAGCGGCCAAACGTGGACAATGATGCCCTTGGCCAAAAAGGGCGTATGCGTTTTTTCCTGAATATATTCAGGAAAAAACGCATACGCCCCTTTTGGCCAACCAAGCAACCTGGAAAGGCAAATCAGCGCTCCAAAGAAGTCTCGCTTCCCAGCGGGCAAAAGGGCCATGCGGAAAAAAGTGTCCAAACCAGAAATGCAGGACCGGCCATGGAGAAATGGGAGCCTTGCTACGCTGATGGGTGGGATGTAAATTGCCAACAGCCACTCTGGAGAAGTGTACGGTGTGTTCTGAAACATCTAAAAAACACAGCTTGGAGAGCATAGGGCACTTCCACTCATGGGCGTATAAATTGGAAAACTAAAAATCAGCAAGACACAGGCACCCCAAAGTTTAGGGCTGCTCTGTTGACAAGAACCCCCACTTCATTACACCTTAAATATCCTAGGAAAGAGAAAAATGGATAAAGAAGTTGTGGTCCTCATGTACAATGGAATATCACTCAGCCATGAAATCAACTTCATAAGGCTAGAAGCAGCACGATGAGAGGATTTAGGTACGACGATTCTAAGTGAAATAAGTCACACAGAAAAAGACACTTATCATAAGATATCACTTATAGAGGGAATGTAGAAACCGCTACATTTGAACTGAATTGCAAAACAGAACAGAGTCACAAGTTTAGGAAACACACTATGGCTGCTGAACGGGAAAGGTGAGGTGGGGTGATGCATAAAACAAGGGTTTCAAATTAGCTCAGATACCGTTCCATAAACCCAATATGTAAGAGACAAGAGCTATTCCTTTTTCAGTGAACTGGACTCAACGCCCCCTATTCACCGCACAAGAATATATCTGACTAGTAAGAATCTTCAAACCTATGTATTGATATCTCTCTGTAAGTGAGTCAAGGGGGTGTAAAGCGGCATAAACACAGCCGTGAAAAGCAGCTAAACCCCATTATAAAAATAAATTACTTTTCAAAACCAGTGAAACAAATACAGTGAAAGAGAGAGAAATTCTTACAAAATTCGTTCAGGGGCTGTGATGCAACCTGGATTGACCATATCTAGACCCACAGCTGATTGAGACATAAGGGTGGACACTCTTGGGGCTGAGAGTTTCGCTGAGGTTGGGTGAGCCAACGCAGACCCTTTCAAGTAATACTGCATGGTAGCCATCCCATGGGTCCCAAATCTCCAGGTTCAAGGGCATCTTCCTACATCGAAAACATGCATGAGAAACCCAGAAGATGGTACACCGTGGATCGGGAAAGGTTTCTAAAACGCACCTCATTTCTCATCTCCTTGGCTCGGGTTCGCCATTCCAGTCGATTTACTAGCCATCTCCCACCTTGGAGAATCAGCACCTTTAACCTCCTGTTCCGTACAGGTTGCAATTTGTCCTGAGGATGAAGGGGAAAAGGGGGAACCAATGAGAGACTAGCTCTAGGTGTTGGGACAGGCACAGGTCACTCTATTTTCCCATCAGGAAGAAGAATTAAGCACAAGCTTAGCCTGCCCCCCAGAACCAGAAGAGGGCCTGAAGTAATCCTGCGCTTTTGCGGCCAGCTCCCAAAAAAGCGAGTTGAAAAATGGAGCTCAGGGGCACTGCAATTCACAAACCCGCAGAGTTTTAAATGATACCTCTCGTCCACAAATATATTAAGGGAAGGCAACGAAGAGGCTTTGAAAGCAAGGCAGAATTGCAGGAAACTGATTTCAGGAGGTAGATTCGAATCGCCTTGAAAGCACATGAAAAGCGGCCAAACGTGGACAATGATGCCCTTGGCCAAAAAGGGCGTATGCGTTTTTTCCTGAATATATTCAGGAAAAAACGCATACGCCCCTTTTGGCCAACCAAGCAACCTGGAAAGGCAAATCAGCGCTCCAAAGAAGTCTCGCTTCCCAGCGGGCAAAAGGGCCATGCGGAAAAAAGTGTCCAAACCAGAAATGCAGGACCGGCCATGGAGAAATGGGAGCCTTGCTACGCTGATGGGTGGGATGTAAATTGCCAACAGCCACTCTGGAGAAGTGTACGGTGTGTTCTGAAACATCTAAAAAACACAGCTTGGAGAGCATAGGGCACTTCCACTCATGGGCGTATAAATTGGGAAAACTAAAAATCAGCAAGACACAGGCACCCCAATGTTTAGGGCTGCTCTGTTGACAAGAACCCCCACTTCATTACCCCTTCAATATCCTAGGAAAGAGAAAAATGGATAAAGAAGTTGTGGTCCTCATGTACAATGGAATATCACTCAGCCATGAAATCAACGTCATAAGGCTAGTAGCAGCACGATGAGTGGATTTAGGTACGACGATTCTAAGTGAAATAAGTCACACAGAAAAAGACACTTATCATAAGATATCACTTAGAGAGGGAATGTAAAAACCGCTACACTTGAACTGAATTACAAAACAGAACAGAGTCACACGTTCAGAAAACACACTATGGCTGCTGAACGGGAAAGGTGAGGTGGGGTGATGCATAAAACAAGGGTTTCAAATTAGCTCAGATACCGTTCCATAAACCCAATATGTAAGAGACAAGAGCTATTCCTTTTTCAGTGAACTGGACTCAACGCCCCCTATTCACCGCACAAGAATATATCTGACTAGTAAGAATCTTCAAACCTATGTATTGATATCTCTCTGTAAGTGAGTCAAGGGGGTGTAAAGCGGCATAAACACAGCCGTGAAAAGCAGCTAAACCCCATTATAAAAATAAATTACTTTTAAAAACCAGTGAAACAAAGACAGTGAAAGAGAGAGAAATTCTTACAAAATTCGTTCAGGGGCTGTGATGCAACCTGGATTGACCATATCTAGACCCACAGCTGATTGAGACATAAGGGTTGACACTCTTGGGGCTGAGAGGTTCGCTGAGGTTGGGTGAGCCAACGCAGACCCTTTCAAGTAATACTGCATGGTAGCCATCCCATGGGTCCCAAATCTCCAGGTTCAAGGGCATCTTCCTACATCGAAAACATGCATGAGAAACCCAGAAGATGGTACACCGTGGATCGGGAAAGGTTTCTAAAACGCACCTCATTTCTCATCTCCTTGGCTCGGGTTCGCCATTCCAGTCGATTTACTAGCCATCTCCCACCTTGGAGAATCAGCACCTTTAACCTCCTGTTCCGTACAGGTTGCAATTTGTCCTGAGGATGAAGGGGAAAAGGGGGAACCAATGAGAGACTAGCTCTAGGTGTTGGGACAGGCACAGGTCACTCTATTTTCCCATCAGGAAGAAGAATTAAGCACAAGCTTAGCCTGCCCCCCAGAACCAGAAGAGGGCCTGAAGTAATCCTGCGCTTTTGCGGCCAGCTCCCAAAAAAGCGAGTTGAAAAATGGAGCTCAGGGGCACTGCAATTCATAAACCCGCAGAGTTTTAAATGATACCTCTCGTCCACAAATATATTAAGGGAAGGCAACGAAGAGGCTTTGAAAGCAAGGCAGAATTGCAGGAAACTGATTTCAGGAGGTAGATTCGAATCGCCTTGAAAGCACATGAAAAGCGGCCAAACGTGGACAATGATGCCCTTGGCCAAAAAGGGCGTATGCGTTTTTTCCTGAATATATTCAGGAAAAAACGCATACGCCCCTTTTGGCCAACCAAGCAACCTGGAAAGGCAAATCAGCGCTCCAAAGAAGTCTCGCTTCCCAGCGGGCAAAAGGGCCATGCGGAAAAAAGTGTCCAAACCAGAAATGCAGGACCGGCCATGGAGAAATGGGAGCCTTGCTACGCTGATGGGTGGGATGTAAATTGCCAACAGCCACTCTGGAGAAGTGTACGGTGTGTTCTGAAACATCTAAAAAACACAGCTTGGAGAGCATAGGGCACTTCCACTCATGGGCGTATAAATTGGGAAAACTAAAAATCAGCAAGACACAGGCACCCCAATGTTTAGGGCTGCTCTGTTGACAAGAACCCCCACTTCATTACCCCTTCAATATCCTAGGAAAGAGAAAAATGGATAAAGAAGTTGTGGTCCTCATGTACAATGGAATATCACTCAGCCATGAAATCAACGTCATAAGGCTAGTAGCAGCACGATGAGTGGATTTAGGTACGACGATTCTAAGTGAAATAAGTCACACAGAAAAAGACACTTATCATAAGATATCACTTAGAGAGGGAATGTAAAAACCGCTACACTTGAACTGAATTACAAAACAGAACAGAGTCACACGTTCAGAAAACACACTATGGCTGCTGAACGGGAAAGGTGAGGTGGGGTGATGCATAAAACAAGGGTTTCAAATTAGCTCAGATACCGTTCCATAAACCCAATATGTAATAGACAAGACCTATTCCTTGCTCAGTGAACTGGACTCAACACCCCCTATTCACCACACAAGAATATATCTGACTAGTAAGAATCTTCAAACCTATGTATTGATATCTCTCTGTAAGTGAGTCAAGGGGGTGTAAAGTGGCATAAACACAGCCGTGAAAAGCAGCTAACCCCCATTATAAAAATAAATTACTTTTAAAAACCAGTGAAACAAAGACAGTGAAAGAGAGAGAAATTCTTACAAAATTCGTTCAGGGGCTGTGATGCAACCTGGATTGACCATATCTAGACCCACAGCTGATTGAGACATAAGGGTGGACACTCTTGGGGCTGAGAGGTTCGGTGAGGTTGGGTGAGCCAACGCAGACCCTTTCAAGTAATACTGCATGGTACCCATCCCATGGGTCCCAAATCTCCAGGTTCAAGGGCATCTTCCTACATCGAAAACAGGCATGAGAAACCCAGAAGATGGTACACCGTGTGATCGGGAAAGGTTTCTAAAACGCACCTCATTTCTCATCTCCTTTGCTCGGGTTCGCCATTCCAGCTGATTTACTAGCCATCTCCCTCCTTGGAGAATCAGCACCTTTAACCTCCTGTTCCGTACAGGTTGCAATTTGTCCTGAGGATGAACGGGAAGAGGGGGAACCAATGAGAGACTAGCTCTAGGTGTTGGGACAGGCACAGGTCACTCTATTTTCCCATCAGGAAGAAGAATTAAGCACAAGCTCAGCCTGCCCCCCAGAACCAGAAGAGGGCCTGAAGCAATCCTGCGCTTTTGCGGCCAGCTCCCAAAAAAGCGAGTTGAAAAATGGAGCTCAGGGGCCCTGCAATTCACAAACCTGCAGAGTTTTAAATGATACCTCTCGTCCACAAATATATTAAGGGAAGGCAACGAAGAGGCCTTGAAAGCAAGGCAGCATTGCAGGAAACAGATTTCAGGAGGTAGATTTTAATCGCCTTGAAAGCACATGAAAAGTTGCAAAACGTGGACAATGATGCCCTTGCCCAAAAAGGGCGTAGGCGTTTTTTCCTGAATATATTCAGGAAAAAACGCCTACGCCCTTTTTGGCCAACCAAGCAACATGGAAAGGCAAATTAGTGCTCCAAAGAAGTCTCGCTTCCCAGTGGGCAAAAGGTCCATGCGGAAAAAAGTGACCAAACCAGAAATGCAGGACCGGCCATGGAGAAATGGGAGCCTTGCTATGCTGATGGGTGGGATGTAAATTGCCAACAGCCACTCTGGAGAAGTGTACGGTGTGTTCTGAAACATCTAAAAAACACAGCTTGGAGAGCATTGGGCACTTCCACTCATGGGCGTATAAATTGGAAAACTAAAAATCAGCAAGACACAGGCACCCCAAAGTTTAGGGCTGCTCTATTGACAAGAACCCCCACTTCATTACACCTTAAATATCCTAGGAAAGAGAAAAATGGATAAAGAAGTTGTGGTCCTCATGTACAATGGAATATCACTCAGCCATGAAATCAACGTCATAAGGCTAGTAGCAGCACGATGAGTGGATTTAGGTACGACGATTCTAAGTGAAATAAGTCACACAGAAAAAGACACTTATCATAAGATATCATTTATAGAGGGAATGTAAAAACCGCTACTCTTGAACTGAATTGCAAAACAGAACAGAGTCACACGTTTAGGAAACACACTATGGCTGCTGAACGGGAAAGGTGAGGTGGGGTGATGCATAAAACAAGGGTTTCAAATTAGCTCAGATACCGTTCCATAAACCCAATATGTAAGAGACAAGACCTATTCCTTTTTCAGTGAACTGGGCTCAACACCCCCTATTCACCGCACAAGAATATATCTGACTAGTAAAAATCTTCAAACCTATGTATTGATATCTCTCTGTAAGTGAGTGAACGGGGTGTAAAGCGGCATAAACACAGCCGTGAAAAGCAGCTAAACCCCATTATAAAAATAAATTACTTTTCAAAACCCGTGAAACAAAGACAGTGAAAGAGAGAGAAATTCTTACAAAATTCGTTCAGGGGCTGTGATGCAACCTGGATTGACCATATCTAGACCCACAGCTGATTGAGACATAAGGGTGGACACTCTTGGGGCTGAGAGTTTCGGTGAGGTTGGGTGAGCCAACGCAGACCCTTTCAAGTAATACTGCATGGTACCCATCCCATGGGTCCCAAATCTCCAGGTTTAAGGGCATCTTCGTACATCGAAAACATGCATGAGAAACCCAGAAGATGGTACACCATGTGATCGGGAAAGGTTTCTGAAACGCACCTCATTTCTCATCTCCTTTGCTCGGGTTCGCCATTCCAGCCGATTTACTAGCCATCTCCCTCCTTGGAGAATCAGCACCTTTAACCTCCTGTTCCGTACAGGTTGCAATTTTTCCTGAGGATGAACGGGAAGAGGGGGAACCAATGAGAGACTAGCTCTAGGTGTTGGGACAGGCACAGGTCACTCTGTTTTCCCATCAGGAAGAAGAATTAAGCACAAGCTCAGCCTGCCCCCCAGAACGAGAAGAGGGCCTGAAGCAATCCTGCACTTTTGCGGCCCCCACTCAAAAAAGCGAGTTGAAAATGGGGCTCAGGGGCACTGCAATTCACAAACCTGCAGAGTTTTAAATGATACCTCTCGTCCACAAATATATTAAGGGAAGGCAACGAAGAGGCTTTGAAAACAAGGCAGAATTGCAGGAAACAGATTTCAGGAGGTAGATTCGAATCGCCTTGAAAGCACATGAAAAGCGGCAAAACGTGGACAATGATGCCCTTGGCCAAAAAGGGCGTATGCGTTTTTTCCTGAATATATTCAGGAAAAAACGCATACGCCCTTTTTGGCCAACCAAGCCACCTGGAAAGGCAAATCAGCGCTCCAAAGAAGTCTCGCTTCCCAGCGGGCAAAAGGGCCATGCGGAAAAAAGTGTGCAAACCAGAAATGCAGAACCGGCCATGGAGAAATGGGAGCCTTGCGACGCTGATGGGTGGGATGTAAATTGCCAACAGCCACTCTGGAGAAGTGTACGGTGTGTTCTGAAACATCTAAAAAACACAGCTTGGAGAGCATAGGGCACTTCCACTCATGGGCGTATAAATTGGAAAACTAAAAATCAGCAAGACACAGGCACCCCAAAGTTGAGGGCTGCTCTGTTGACAAGAACCCCCACTTCATTACCCCTTCAATATCCTCGGAAAGAGAAAAATGGATAAAGAAGTTGTGGTCCTCATGTACAATGGAATATCACTCAGCCATGAAATCAACGTCATAAGGCTAGTAGCAGCACGATGAGTGGATTTACGTACGACGATTCTAAGTGAAATAAGTCACACAGAAAAAGACACTTATCATAAGATATCACTTATAGATGGAATGTAAAAACCGCTACACTTTAACTGAATTGCAAAACAGAACAGAGTCACACGTTTAGAAAACACACTAAGGCTGCTGAACGGGAAAGGTGAGGTGGGGTGATGCATAAAACAAGGGTTTCAAATTAGCTCAGATACCGTTCCATAAACCCAATATGTAAGAGACAAGAACTATTCCTTGCTCAGTGAACTGGACTCAACACCCCCTATTCACCGCACAAGAATATATCTGACTAGTAAGAATCTTCAAACCTATGTATTGATATCTCTCTGTAAGTGAGTCAAGGGGGTGTAAAGCGGCATAAACACAGCCGTGAAATGCAGCTAAACCCCATTATAAAAATAAATTACTTTTCAAAACCCGTGAAACAAAGACAGTGAAAGAGAGAGAAATTCTTACAAAATTCGTTCAGGGGCTGTGATGCAACCTGGATTGACCATATCTAGACCCACAGCTGATTGAGACATAAGGGTGGACACTCTTGGGGCTGAGAGGTTCGGTGAGGTTGGGTGAGCCAACGCAGACCCTTTCAAGTAATACTGCATGGTACCCATCCCATGGGTCCCAAATCTCCAGGTTCAAGTGCATCTTCCTACATCGAAAACATGCATGAGAAACCCAGAAGATGGTACACCGTGTTATCGGGAAAGGTTTCTAAAACGCACCTCATTTCTCATCTCCTTTGCTCGGGTTCGCCATTCCAGCCGATTTACTAGCCATCTCCCTCTTTGGAGAATCAGCAACTTTAACCTCCTGTTCCGTACAGGTTGCAATTTGTCCTGAGGATGAACGGGAAGAGGGGGAACCAATGAGAGACTAGCTCTAGGTGTTGGTACAGGCACGGGTCACTCTATTTTCCCATCAGGAAGAAGAATTAAGCACAAGCTCAGCCTGCCCCCCAGAACCAGAAGAGGGCCTGAAGCAATCTTGCGCTTTTGCGGCCAGCTCCCAAAAAAGCGAGTTGAAAAATGGAGCTCAGGGGCACTGCAATTCACAAACCTGCAGAGTTTTAAATGATAACTCTCGTCCACAAATATATTAAGGGAAGGCAACGAAGAGGCTTTGAAAGCAAGGCAGAATTGCAGGAAACAGATTTCAGGAGGTAGATTCGAATCGCCTTGAAAGCACATGAAAAGCGGCAAAACGTGGACAATGATGCCCTTTTTGGCCAACCAAGCAACCTGGAAAGGCAAATCAGCGCTCCAAAGAAGTCTCGCTTCCCAGCGGGCAAAAGGGCCATGCGGAAAAAAGTGTCCAAACCAGAAATGCAGGACCGGCCATGGAGAAATGGGAGCCTTGCTACGCTGATGGGTGGGATGTAAATTGCCAACAGCCACTCTGGAGAAGTGTACGGTGTGTTCTGAAACATCTAAAAAACACAGCTTGGAGAGCATAGGGCACTTCCACTCATGGGCGTATAAATTGGGAAAACTAAAAATCAGCAAGACACAGGCACCCCAAAGTTTAGGGCTGCTCTGTTGACAAGAACCCCCACTTCATTACACCTTCAATATCCTAGGAAAGAGAAAAATGGATAAAGAAGTTGTGGTCCTCATGTACAATGGAATATCACTCAGCCATGAAATCAACGTCAAAAGGCTAGTAGCAGCACGATGAGTGGATTTACGTACGACGATTCTAAGTGAAATAAGTCACACCGAAAAAGACACTTATCATAAGATATCACTTATAGAGGGAATGTAAAAACCGCTACACTTGAACTGAATTGCAAAATAGAACAGAGTCACACGTTCAGAAAACACACTATGGCTGCTGAACGGGAAAGGTGAGGTGGGGTGATGCATAAAACAAGGGTTTCAAATTAGCTCAGATACAGTTCCATAAACCCAATATGTAATAGACAAGACCTACTCCTTGCTCAGTGAACTGGACTCAACTCCCCCTATTCACCGCACAAGAATATATCTGACTAGTAAGAATCTTCAAACCTATGTATTGATATCTCTCTGTAAGTGAGTCAAGGGGGTGTAAAGCGGCATAAACACAGCCGTGAAAAGCAGCTAAACCCCATTATAAAAATAAATTACTTTTCAAAACCCGTGAAACAAAGACAGTGAAAGAGAGAGAAATTCTTACAAAATTCGTTCAGGGGCTGTGATGCAACCTGGATTGACCATATCTAGACCCACAGGTGATTGAGACATAAGGGTGGACACTCTTGGGGCTGAGAGGTTCGGTGAGGTTGGGTGAGCCAACGCAGACCCTTTCAAGTAATACTGCATGGTACCCATCCCATGGGTCCCAAATCTCCAGGTTCAAGGGCATCTTCCTACGTCGAAAACAGGCATGAGAAACCCAGAAGATGGTACACCGTGTGATCGGGAAAGGTTTCTAAAACGCACCTCATTTCTCATCTCCTTTGCTCGGGTTCGCCATTCCAGCCGATTTACTAGCCATCTCCCTCCTTGGAGAATCAGCACCTTTAACCTCCTGTTCCGTACAGGTTGCAATTTGTCCTGAGGATGAACGGGAAGAGGGGGAACCAATGAGAGACTAGCTCTAGGGGATGGGACAGGCACAGGTCACTCTATTTTCCCATCAGGAAGAAGAATTAAGCACAAGCTTAGCCTGCCCCCCAGAACCAGAAGAGGGCCTGAAGCAATCCTGCGCTTTTGCGGCCAGCTCCCAAAAAAGCGAGTTGAAAAATGGAGCTCAGGGGCACTGCAATTCACAAACCTGCAGAGTTTTAAATGATAACTCTCGTCCACAAATATATTAAGGGAAGGCAACGAAGAGGCTTTGAAAACAAGGCAGAATTGCAGGAAACAAATTTCAGGAGGTAGATTTGAATCGCTTTGAAAGCACATGAAAAGCGGCAAATCGTGAACAATGATGCCCTTGGCCAAAAAGGGCGTATGCGTTTTTTCCTGAATATATTCAGGAAAAAACGCATACGCCCTTTTTGGCCAACCAAGCCACCTGGAAAGGCAAATCAGCGCTCCAAAGAAGTCTCGCTTCCCAGCGGGCAAAAGGGCCATGCGGAAAAAAGTGTCCAAACCAGAAATGCAGGACCGGCCATGGAGAAATGGGAGCCTTGCTACGCTGATGGGTGGGATGTAAATTGCCAACAGCCACTCTGGAGAAGTGTACGGTGTGTTCTGAAACATCTAAAAAACACAGCTTGGAGAGCATAGGGCACTTCCACTCATGGGCGTATAAATTGGAAAACTAAAAATCAGCAAGACACAGGCACCCCAAAGTTTAGGGCTGCTCTGTTGACAAGAACCCCCACTTCATTACACCTTAAATATCCTAGGAAAGAGAAAAATGGATAAAGAAGTTGTGGTCCTCATGTACAATGGAATATCACTCAGCCATGAAATCAACTTCATAAGGCTAGAAGCAGCACGATGAGAGGATTTAGGTACGACGATTCTAAGTGAAATAAGTCACACAGAAAAAGACACTTATCATAAGATATCACTTATAGAGGGAATGTAGAAACCGCTACATTTGAACTGAATTGCAAAACAGAACAGAGTCACAAGTTTAGGAAACACACTATGGCTGCTGAACGGGAAAGGTGAGGTGGGGTGATGCATAAAACAAGGGTTTCAAATTAGCTCAGATACCGTTCCATAAACCCAATATGTAAGAGACAAGAGCTATTCCTTTTTCAGTGAACTGGACTCAACGCCCCCTATTCACCGCACAAGAATATATCTGACTAGTAAGAATCTTCAAACCTATGTATTGATATCTCTCTGTAAGTGAGTCAAGGGGGTGTAAAGCGGCATAAACACAGCCGTGAAAAGCAGCTAAACCCCATTATAAAAATAAATTACTTTTAAAAACCAGTGAAACAAAGACAGTGAAAGAGAGAGAAATTCTTACAAAATTCGTTCAGGGGCTGTGATGCAACCTGGATTGACCATATCTAGACCCACAGCTGATTGAGACATAAGGGTGGACACTCTTGGGGCTGAGAGTTTCGCTGAGGTTGGGTGAGCCAACGCAGACCCTTTCAAGTAATACTGCATGGTAGCCATCCCATGGGTCCCAAATCTCCAGGTTCAAGGGCATCTTCCTACATCGAAAACATGCATGAGAAACCCAGAAGATGGTACACCGTGGATCGGGAAAGGTTTCTAAAACGCACCTCATTTCTCATCTCCTTGGCTCGGGTTCGCCATTCCAGTCGATTTACTAGCCATCTCCCACCTTGGAGAATCAGCACCTTTAACCTCCTGTTCCGTACAGGTTGCAATTTGTCCTGAGGATGAAGGGGAAAAGGGGGAACCAATGAGAGACTAGCTCTAGGTGTTGGGACAGGCACAGGTCACTCTATTTTCCCATCAGGAAGAAGAATTAAGCACAAGCTTAGCCTGCCCCCCAGAACCAGAAGAGGGCCTGAAGTAATCCTGCGCTTTTGCGGCCAGCTCCCAAAAAAGCGAGTTGAAAAATGGAGCTCAGGGGCACTGCAATTCACAAACCCGCAGAGTTTTAAATGATACCTCTCGTCCACAAATATATTAAGGGAAGGCAACGAAGAGGCTTTGAAAGCAAGGCAGAATTGCAGGAAACTGATTTCAGGAGGTAGATTCGAATCGCCTTGAAAGCACATGAAAAGCGGCCAAACGTGGACAATGATGCCCTTGGCCAAAAAGGGCGTATGCGTTTTTTCCTGAATATATTCAGGAAAAAACGCATACGCCCCTTTTGGCCAACCAAGCAACCTGGAAAGGCAAATCAGCGCTCCAAAGAAGTCTCGCTTCCCAGCGGGCAAAAGGGCCATGCGGAAAAAAGTGTCTAAACCAGAAATGCAGGACCGGCCATGGAGAAATGGGAGCCTTGCTATGCTGATGGGTGGGATGTAAATTGCCAACAGCCACTCTGGAGAAGTGTACGGTGTGTTCTGAAACATCTAAAAAACACAGCATGGAGAGCATAGGGCACTTCCACTCATGGGCGTATAAATTGGGAAAACTAAAAATCAGCAAGACACAGGCACCCCAAAGTTTAGGGCTGCTCTGTTGACAAGAACCCCCACTTCATTACACCTTCAATATCCTAGGAAAGAGAAAAATGGATAAAGAAGTTGTGGTCCTCATGTACAATGGAATATCACTCAGCCATGAAATCAACGTCAAAAGGCTAGTAGCAGCACGATGAGTGGATTTACGTACGACGATTCTAAGTGAAATAAGTCACACCGAAAAAGACACTTATCATAAGATATCACTTATAGAGGGAATGTAAAAACCGCTACACTTGAACTGAATTGCAAAATAGAACAGAGTCACACGTTTAGAAAACACACTATGGCTGCTGAATGGGAAAGGTGAGGTGGGGTGATGCATAAAACAAGGGTTTCAAATTAGCTCAGATACCGTTCCATAAACCCAATATGTAATAGACAAGACCTATTCTTTGCTCAGTGAATTGGACTCAACACCCCCTATTCACCGCACAAGAATATATCTGACTAGTAAGAATCTTCAAACCTATGTATTGATATCTCTCTGTAAGTGAGTCAAGGGGGTGTAAAGCGGCATAAACACAGCCGTGAAAAGCAGCTAAACCCCATTATAAAAATAAATTACTTTTAAAAACCAGTGAAACAAAGACAGTGAAAGAGAGAGAAATTCTTACAAAATTCGTTCAGGGGCTGTGATGCAACCTGGATTGACCATATCTAGACCCACAGCTGATTGAGACATAAGGGTGGACACTCTTGGGGCTGAGAGGTTCGATGAGGTTGGGTGAGCCAACGCAGACCCTTTCAAGTAATACTGCATGGTACCCAAACCATGGGTCCCAAATCTCCAGGTTCAAGGGCATCTTCCTACATCGAAAACATGCATGAGAAACCCAGAAGATGGTACACCATGTGATCAGGAAAGGTTTCTGAAACGCACCTCATTTCTCATCTCCTTTGCTCGGGTTCGCCATTCCAGCCGATTTACTAGCCATCTCCCTCCTTGGAGAATCAGCACCTTTAACCTCCTGTTCCGTACAGGTTGCAATTTGTCCTGAGGATGAACGGGAAGAGGGGGAACCAATGAGAGACTAGCTCTAGGTGTTGGGACAGGCACGGGTCACTCTATTTTCCCATCAGGAAGAAGAATTAAGCTCAAGCTCAGCCTGCCCCCCAGAACCAGAAGAGGGCCTGAAGCAATCCTGCGCTTTTGCGGCCAGCTCCCAAAAAAGCGAGTTGAAAAATGGAGCTCAGGGGCCCTGCAATTCACAAACCTGCAGAGTTTTAAATGATACCTCTCGTCCACAAATATATTAAGGGAAGGCAACGAAGAGGCTTTGAAAGCAAGGCAGAATTGCAGGAAACAGATTTCAGGAGGTAGATTCGAATCGCCTTGAAAGCACATGAAAAGCGGCAAAACGTGGACAATGATGCCCTTGGCCAAAAAGGGCGTATGCGTTTTTTCCTGAATATATTCAGGAAAAAACGCATACGCCCTTTTTGGCCAACCAAGCAACCTGGAAAGGCAAATCAGTGCTCCAAAGAAGTCTCGCTTCCCAGCGGGCAAAAGGGCCATGCGGAAAAAAGTGTCCAAACCAGAAATGCAGGACCGGCCATGGAGAAATGGGAGCCTTGCTACGCTGATGGGTGGGATGTAAATTGCCAACAGCCACTCTGGAGAAGTGTACGGTGTGTTCTGAAAGATCTAAAAAACACAGCTTGGAGAGCATAGGGCACTTCCACTCATGGGCGTATAAATTGGGAAAACTAAAAATCAGCAAGACACAGGCACCTCAAAGTTTAGGGCTGCTCTGTTGACAAGAACCCCCACTTCATTACACATTAAATATCCTAAGAAAGAGAAAAATGGATAAAGATTTGTGGTCCTCATGTACAATGGAATATCACTCAGCCATGAAATCAACGTCATAATGCTAGTAGCAGCACGATGAGTGGATTTAGGTACGATGATTCTAAGTGAAATAAGTCACACAGAAAACGACACTTATCATAAGATATCACTTATAGAAGGAATGTAAAAACCGCTACGGTTGAACTGAATTACAAAACAGAACAGAGTCACACGTTTAGAAAACACACTACGGCTGCTGAACGGGAAAGTTGAGGTGGGGTGATGCATAAAAAAAGGGTTTCAAATTAGCTCAGATACCGTTCCATAAACCCAATATGTAATAGACAAGACCTACTCCTTGCTCAGTGAACTGGACTCAACAACCCCTATTCACCGCACAAGAATATATCTGAGTAGTAAGAATCTTCAAACCTATGTATTGATATCTCTCTGTAAGTGAGTCAAGGGGGTGTAAAGCGGCATAAACACAGCCGTGAAAAGCAGCTAAACCCCATTATAAAAATAAATTACTTTTCAAAACCCGTGAAACAAAGACAGTGAAAGAGAGAGAAAGTCTTACAAAATTCGTTCAGGGGCTGTGATGCAACCTGGATTGACCATATCTAGACCCACAGCTGATTGAGACATAAGGGTGGACACTCTTGGGGCTCAGAGGTTTGGTGACGTTGCATGAGACAACGCAGACCCTTTAAAGTAATACTGCATGGTACCCATCCCATGGGTCCCAAATCTCCAGGTTCAAGGGCATCTTCCTACATCGAAATCAGGCATGAGAAACCCAGAAGATGGTACACCATGTGATCGGGAAAGGTTTCTAAAACGCACCTCATTTCTCATCTCCTTTGCTCGGGTTCGCCATTCCAGCCGATTTACTAGCCATCTCCCTCCTTGGAGAATCAGCACCTTTTACCTCCTGTTCCGTACAGGTTGCAATTTGTCCTGAGGATGAACGGGAAGAGGGGGAACCAATGAGAGACTAGCTCTAGGTGTTGGGACAGGCACAGGTCACTCTATTTTCCCATCAGGAAGAAGAATTAACCACAAGCTCAGCCTGCCCCCCAGAACCAGAAGAGGGCCTGAAGCAATCCTGCGCTTTTGCGGCCAGCTCCCAAAAAAGCGAGTTGAAAAATGGAGCTCAGGGGCACTGCAATTCACAAACCTGCAGAGTTTTAAATGATACCTCTCGTCCACAAATATATTAAGGGAAGGCAACGAAGAGGCTTTGAAAGCAAGGCAGAATTGCAGGAAACAGATTTCAGGAGGTAGATTCGAATCGCCTTGAAAGCACATGAAAAGCGGCAAAACGTGGACAATGATGCCCTTGGCCAAAAAGGGCGTATGCGTTTTTTTCTGAATATATTCAGGAAAAAACGCATACGCCCTTTTTGGCCAACCAAGCAACCTGGAAAGGCCAATCAGCGCTCCAAAGAAGTCTCGCTTCCCAGCGGGCAAAAGGGCCATGCGGAAAAAAGTGTCCAAACCAGAAATGCAGGACCGGCCATGGAGAAATGGGAGCCTTGCCACGCTGATGGGTGGGATGTAAATTGCCAACAGCCACTCTGGAGAAGTGTACGGTGTGTTCTGAAACATCTAAAAAACACAGCTTGGAGAGCATAGGGCACTTCCACTCATGGGCGTATAAATTGGAAAACTAAAAATCAGCAAGATACAGGCACCTCAAAGTTTAGGGCTGCTCTGTTGACAAGAACCCCCACTTCATTACACCTTAAATATCCTAGGAAAGAGAAAAATGGATAAAGAAGTTGTGGTCCTCCTGTACAATGGAATATCACTCAGCCATGAAATCAACGTCATAAGGCTAGTAGCAGCACGATGAGTGGATTTAGGTACGACGATTCTAAGTGAAATAAGTCACACAGAAAAAGACACTTATCCTAAGATATCACTTCTAGAGGGAATGTAAAAACCGCTACACTTGAACTGAATTGCAAAACAGAACAGAGTCACACGTTTAGGAAACACACTATGGCTGCTGAACGGGAAAGGTGAGGTGGGGTGATGCATAAAACAAGTGTTTCAAATTAGCTCAGATACCGTTCCATAAACCCAATATGTAAGAGACAAGACCGATTCCTTGCTCAGTGAACTGGACTCAACACCCCCTATTCACCGCACAAGAATATATCTGACTAGTAAGAATCTTCAAACCTATGTATTGATATCTCTCTGTAAGTGAGTCAAGGGGGTGTAAAGCGGCATAAACACAGCCGTGAAAAGCAGCTATACCCCATTATAAAAATAAATTCCTTTTCAAAACCCATGAAACCAAGACAGTGAAAGAGATAGAAATTCTTACAAAATTCGTTCAGGGGCTTTGATTCAACCTGGATTGACCATATCTAGACCCACAGCTGATTGAGACATAAGGGTGGACACTCTTGGGGCTGAGAGGTTTGGTGAGGTTGGGTGAGCCAACGCAGACCCTTTACAGTAATACTGCAGGTACCCATCCCATGGGCCCCAAATCTCCAGGTTCTAGGGCATCTTCCTACGTCGAAAACTTGCATGAGAAACCCAGAAGATTGTACACCGTGTAATGGGGAAAGGTTTCTAAAACGCACCTCATTTCTCATCTACTTGTGTTCAGGTTCACCATTTCAGCCGCTTTACTAGCCATCTCGCTCCTTGGAGAATCGGCACCTTTAACCTCCTGTTCCGTACAGGTTGCAATTTGTCCTGAGGATGAAGGGGAAAAGGGGGAATCAATGAGAGACTAGCTCTAGGTGTTGGGACAGGCAAAGGTCACTCTATTTTCCCATCAGGAAGAAGAATTAAGCACAAGCTCAGCCTTCCCCCCAGAACCAGAAGAGGGCCTGAAGTAATCCTGCGCTTTTGCGGCCAGCTCCCAAAAAAGCGAGTTGAAAAATGGAGCTCAGGGGCACTGCAATTCACAAACACGCAGAGTTTTAAATGATACCTCTCGTCCACAAATATATTAAGGGAAGGCAACGAAGAGGCTTTGAAAGCAAGGCAGAATTGCAGGAAACAGATTTCAGGAGGTAGATTCGAATCGCCTTGAAAGCACATGAAAAGCGGCAAAACGTGGACAATGATGCCCTTGGCCAAAAAGGGCGTATGCGTTTTTTCCTGAATATATTCAGGAAAAAACGCATACGCCCTTTTTGGCCAACCAAGCAACCTGGAAAGGCCAATCAGCGCTCCAAAGAAGTCTCGCTTCCCAGCGGGCAAAAGGGCCATTTGGAAAAAAGTGTCCAAACCAGAAATGCAGGACCGGCCATGGAGAAATGGGAGCCTTGCTACGCTGATGGGTGGGATGTAAATTGCCAACAGCCACTCTGGAGAAGTGTACGGTGTGTTCTGAAACATCTAAAAAACACAGCTTGGAGAGCATAGGGCACTTCCACTCATGGGTGTATAAATTGGGAAAACTAAAAATCAGCAAGACACAGGCACCCCAAAGTTTAGGGCTGCTCTGTTGACAAGAACCCCCACTTCATTACACCTTAAATATCCTAGGAAAGAGAAAAATGGATAAAGAAGTTGTGGTCCTCATGTACAATGGAATATCACTCAGCCATGAAATCAACGTCATAAGGCTAGTAGCAGCACGATGAGTGGATTTAGGTACGACGATTCTAAGTGAAATAAGTCACACAGAAAAAGACACTTATCATAAGATATCACTAATAGAGGGAATGTAAAAACCGCTACACTTGAACTGAATTGCAAAACAGAACAGAGTCACACGTCTAGGAAACACACTATGGCTGCTGAACGGGAAAGGTGAGGTGGGGTGATGCATAAAACAAGTGTTTCAAATTAGCTCAGATACCGTTCCATAAACCCAATATGTAAGAGACAAGACCGATTCCTTTTTCAGTGAACTGGTCTCAACACCCCCTATTCACCGCACAAGAATATATCTGACTAGTAAGAATCTTCAAACCTATGTATTGATATCTCTCTGTAAGTGAGTCAAGGGGGTGTAAAGCGGCATAAACACAGCCGTGAAAAGCAGCTAAACCCCATTATAAAAATAAATTACTTTTAAAAACCCGTGAAACAAAGACAGTGAAAGAGAGAGAAATTCTTACAAAATTCGTTCAGGGGCTGTGATGCAACCTGGATTGATCATATCTAGATCCACAGCTGATTGAGACATAAGGGTGGACACTCTTGGGGCTGAGAGGTTCGGTGAGGTTGGGTGAGCCAACGCAGACCCTTTCAAGTAATACTGCATGGTACCCATCCCATGGGTCCCAAATCTCCAGGTTCAAGGGCATCTTCCTACATCGAAAACAGGCATGAGAAACCCAGAAGATGGTACACCGTGTGATCGGGAAAGGTTTCTAAAACGCACCTCATTTCTCATCTCCTTGGCTCGGGTTCGCCATTCCAGCCGATTTACTAGCCATCTCCCTCCTTGGAGAATCAGCACCTTGAACCTCCTGTTCCGTACAGGTTGCAATTTGTCCTGAGGATGAAGGGGAAGAGGGGGAACCAATGAGAGACTAGCTCTAGGTGTTGGGACAGGCACAGGTCTCTCTATTTTCCCATCAGGAAGAAGAATTAAGCACAAGCTCAGCCTGCCCCCCAGAACCAGAAGAGGGCCTGAAGCAATCCTGCGCTTTTGCGGCCAGCTCCCAAAAAAGCGAGTTGAAAAATGGAGCTCAGGGGCCCTGCAATTCACAAAACTGCAGAGTTTTAAATAACTCTCGTCCACAAATATATTAAGGGAAGGCAACGAAGAGGCCTTGAAACCAAGGCAGAATTGCAGGAAACAGATTTCAGGAGGTAGATTCGAATCGCCTTGAAAGCACATGAAAAGCGGCAAAACGTGGACAATGATGCCCTTGGCCAAAAAGGGCGTATGCGTTTTTTCCTGAATATATTCAGGCAAAAACGCATACGCCCTTTTTGGCCAACCAAGCAACCTGGAAAGGTCAATCAGCGCTCCAAAGAAGTCTCGCTTCCCAGCGGGCAAAAGGGCCATGCGGAAAAAAGTGTCCAAACCAGAAATGCAGGACCGGCCATGGAGAAATGGGAGCCTTGCTACGCTGATGGGTGGGATGTAAATTGCCAACAGCCACTCTGGAGAAGTGTACAGTGTGTTCTGAAACATCTAAAAAACACAGCTTGGAGAGCATAGGGCACTTCCACTCATGGGCGTATAAATTGGGAAAACTAAAAATCAGCAAGACACAGGCACCCCAAAGTTTAGGGCTGCTCTGTTGACAAGAACCCCCACTTCATTACACCTTCAATATCCTAGGAAAGAGAAAAATGGATAAAGAAGTTGTGGTCCTCATGTACAATGGAATATCACTCAGCCATGAAATCAACGTCATAAGGCTAGTAGCAGCACGATGAGTGGATTTAGGTATGACGATTCTAAGTGAAATAAGTCACACAGAAAAAGACACTTATCATAAGATATCACTTATAGAGGGAATGTAAAAACCGCTACACTTGAACTGAATTGTAAAACAGAACAGAGTCACACATTTAGGAAACACACTATGGCTGCTGAACGGGAAAGGTGAGGTGGGGTGATGCATAAAACAAGGGTTTCAAATTAGCTCAGATACCGTTCCATAAACCCAATATGTAAGAGACAAGACCTATTCCTTGCTCAGTGAACTGGACTCAACACCCCCTATTCACCGCACAAGAATATATCTGACTAGTAAGAATCTTCAAACCTATGTATTGATATCTCTCTGTAAGTGAGTCATGGGGGTGTAAAGCGGCATAAACACAGCCATGAAAAGCAGCTAAACCCCATTATAAAAATAAATTACTTTTCAAAACCCGTGAAACAAAGACAGTGAAAGAGAGAGAAATTCTTACAAAATTCGTTCAGGGGCTGTGATGCAACCTGGATTGACCATATCTAGACCCACAGCTGATTGAGACATAAGGGTGGACACTCTTGGGGCTGAGAGGTTCGGTGAGGTTGGGTGAGCCAACGCAGACCCTTTCAAGTAATACTGCATGGTACCCATCCCATGGGTCCCAAATCTCCAGGTTCAAGGGCATCTTCCTACATCGAAAACATGCATGAGAAACCAAGAAGATGGTACACTGTGTGCTCGGGAAAGGTTTCTAAAACGCACCTCATTTCTCATCTCCTTGGCTCGGGTTCGCCATTCCAGCTGATTTACTAGCCATCTCCCTCCTTGGAGAATCAGCACCTTTAACCTCCTGTTCCGTATAGGTTGCAATTTGTCCTGAGGATGAAGGGGAAGAGGGGGAACCAATGAGAGACTAGCTCTAGGTGTTGGGACAGGCACAGGTCACTCTATTTTCCCATCAGGAAGAAGAATTAAGCACAAGCTCAGCCTGCCCCCCAGAACCAGAAGAGGGCCTGAAGCAATCCTGCGGTTTTGCAGCCAGCTCCCAAAAAAGCGAGTTGAAAAATGGAGCTCAGGGGCACTGCAATTCACAAACCCGCAGAGTTTTAAATGATACCTCTCGTCCACAAATATATTAAGGGAAGGCAACGAAGAGGCTTTGAAAGCAAGGCAGAATTGCAGGAAACTGATTTCAGGAGGTAGATTCGAATCGCCTTGAAAGCACATGAAAAGCGGCCAAACGTGGACAATGATGCCCTTGGCCAAAAAGGGCGTATGCGTTTTTTCCTGAATATATTCAGGAAAAAACGCATACGCCCTTTTTGGCCAACCAAGCAACCTGGAAAGGCAAATCAGCGCTCCAAAGAAGTCTCGCTTCCCAGCGGGCAAAAGGGCCATGCGGAAAAAAGTGTCCAAACCAGAAATGCAGGACCGGCCATGGAGAAATGGGAGCCTTGCTACGCTGATGGGTGGGATGTAAATTGCCAACAGCCACTCTGGAGAAGTGTACGGTGTGTTCTGAAACATCTAAAAAACACAGCTTGGAGAGCATAGGGCACTTCCACTCATGGGCGTATAAATTGGGAAAACTAAAAATCAGCAAGACACAGGCACCCCAAAGTTTAGGGCTGCTCTGTTGACAAGAACCCCCACTTCATTATACCTTAAATAGCCTAGGAAAGAGAAAAATGGATAAAGAAGTTGTGGTCCTCATGTACAATGGAATATCACTCACCCATGAAATCAACGTCATAAGGCTAGTAGCAGCACGATGAGTGGATTTAGGTACGACGATTCTAAGTGAAATAAGTCACACAGAAAAAGACACTTATCATAAGATATAACTTATAGAGGGAATGTAAAAACCGCTACACTTGAACTGAATTGCAAAACAGAACAGAGTCACACGTTTAGGAAACACACTATGGCTGCTGAACGGGAAAGGTGAGGTGGGGTGATGCATAAAACAAGGGTTTCAAATTAGCTCAGATACCGTTCCATAAACCCAATATGTAAGAGACAAGACCTATTCCTTTTTCAGTGAACTGGGCTCAACACCCCCTATTCACCGCACAAGAATATATCTGACTAGTAAGAATCTTAAAACCTATGTATTGATATCTCTCTGTAAGTGAGTCATGGGGGTGTAAAGCGGCATAAACACAGCCGTGAAAAGCAGCTAAACCCCATTATAAAAATAAATTACTTTTCAAAACCCGTGAAACAAAGACAGTGATAGAGAGAGAAATTCTTACAAAATTCGTTCAGGGGCTGTGATGCAACCTGGATTGACCATATCTAGACCCACAGCTGATTGAGACATAAGGGTGGACACTCTTGGGGCTGAGAGGTTCGGTGAGGTTGGGTGAGCCAACGCAGACCCTTTCAAGTAATACTGCATGGTACCCATCCCATGGGTCCCAAATCTCCAGGTTCAAGGGCATCTTCCTACATCGAAAACAGGCATGAGAAACCAAGAAGATGGTACACTGTGTGCTCGGGAAAGGTTTCTAAAACGCACCTCATTTCTCATCTCCTTGGCTCGGGTTCGCCATTCCAGCTGATTTACTAGCCATCTCCCTCCTTGGAGAATCAGCACCTTTAACCTCCTGTTCCGTATAGGTTGCAATTTGTCCTGAGGATGAAGGGGAAGAGGGGGAACCAATGAGAGACTAGCTCTAGGTGTTGGGACAGGCACAGGTCACTCTATTTTCCCATCAGGAAGAAGAATTAAGCACAAGCTCAGCCTGCCCCCCAGAACCAGAAGAGGGCCTGAAGCAATCCTGCGGTTTTGCAGCCAGCTCCCAAAAAAGCGAGTTGAAAAATGGAGCTCAGGGGCACTGCAATTCACAAACCCGCAGAGTTTTAAATGATACCTCTCGTCCACAAATATATTAAGGGAAGGCAACGAAGAGGCTTTGAAAGCAAGGCAGAATTGCAGGAAACTGATTTCAGGAGGTAGATTCGAATCGCCTTGAAAGCACATGAAAAGCGGCCAAACGTGGACAATGATGCCCTTGGCCAAAAAGGGCGTATGCGTTTTTTCCTGAATATATTCAGGAAAAAACGCATACGCCCTTTTTGGCCAACCAAGCAACCTGGAAAGGCCAATCAGCGCTCCAAAGAAGTCTCGCTTCCCAGCGGGCAAAAGGGCCATGCGGAAAAAAGTGTCCAAACCAGAAATGCAGGACCGGCCATGGAGAAATGGGAGCCTTGCTACGCTGATGGGTGGGATGTAAATTGCCAACAGCCACTCTGGAGAAGTGTACGGTGTGTTCTGAAACATCTAAAAAACACAGCTTGGAGAGCATAGGGCACTTCCACTCATGGGCGTATAAATTGGGAAAACTAAAAATCAGCAAGACACAGGCACCCCAAAGTTTAGGGCTGCTCTGTTGACAAGAACCCCCACTTCATTATACCTTAAATAGCCTAGGAAAGAGAAAAATGGATAAAGAAGTTGTGGTCCTCATGTACAATGGAATATCACTCAGCCATGAAATCAACGTCATAAGGCTAGTAGCAGCACGATGAGTGGATTTAGGTATGACGATTCTAAGTGAAATAAGTCACACAGAAAAAGACACTTATCATAAGATATCACTTATAGAGGGAATGTAAAAACCGCTACACTTGAACTGAATTGTAAAACAGAACAGAGTCACACATTTAGGAAACACACTATGGCTGCTGAACGGGAAAGGTGAGGTGGGGTGATGCATAAAACAAGGGTTTCAAATTAGCTCAGATACCGTTCCATAAACCCAATATGTAAGAGACAAGACCTATTCCTTGCTCAGTGAACTGGACTCAACACCCCCTATTCACCGCACAAGAATATATCTGACTAGTAAGAATCTTCAAACCTATGTATTGATATCTCTCTGTAAGTGAGTCATGGGGGTGTAAAGCGGCATAAACACAGCCGTGAAAAGCAGCTAAACCCCATTATAAAAATAAATTACTTTTCAAAACCCGTGAAACAAAGACAGTGAAAGAGAGAGAAATTCTTACAAAATTCGTTCAGGGGCTGTGATGCAACCTGGATTGACCATATCTAGACCCACAGCTGATTGAGACATAAGGGTGGACACTCTTGGGGCTGAGAGGTTCGGTGAGGTTGGGTGAGCCAACGCAGACCCTTTCAAGTAATACTGCATGGTACCCATCCCATGGGTCCCAAATCTCCAGGTTCAAGGGCATCTTCCTACATCGAAAACATGCATGAGAAACCAAGAAGATGGTACACTGTGTGCTCGGGAAAGGTTTCTAAAACGCACCTCATTTCTCATCTCCTTGGCTCGGGTTCGCCATTCCAGCTGATTTACTAGCCATCTCCCTCCTTGGAGAATCAGCACCTTTAACCTCCTGTTCCGTATAGGTTGCAATTTGTCCTGAGGATGAAGGGGAAGAGGGGGAACCAATGAGAGACTAGCTCTAGGTGTTGGGACAGGCACAGGTCACTCTATTTTCCCATCAGGAAGAAGAATTAAGCACAAGCTCAGCCTGCCCCCCAGAACCAGAAGAGGGCCTGAAGCAATCCTGCGGTTTTGCAGCCAGCTCCCAAAAAAGCGAGTTGAAAAATGGAGCTCAGGGGCACTGCAATTCACAAACCCGCAGAGTTTTAAATGATACCTCTCGTCCACAAATATATTAAGGGAAGGCAACGAAGAGGCTTTGAAAGCAAGGCAGAATTGCAGGAAACTGATTTCAGGAGGTAGATTCGAATCGCCTTGAAAGCACATGAAAAGCGGCCAAACGTGGACAATGATGCCCTTGGCCAAAAAGGGCGTATGCGTTTTTTCCTGAATATATTCAGGAAAAAACGCATACGCCCTTTTTGGCCAACCAAGCAACCTGGAAAGGCAAATCAGCGCTCCAAAGAAGTCTCGCTTCCCAGCGGGCAAAAGGGCCATGCGGAAAAAAGTGTCCAAACCAGAAATGCAGGACCGGCCATGGAGAAATGGGAGCCTTGCTACGCTGATGGGTGGGATGTAAATTGCCAACAGCCACTCTGGAGAAGTGTACGGTGTGTTCTGAAACATCTAAAAAACACAGCTTGGAGAGCATAGGGCACTTCCACTCATGGGCGTATAAATTGGGAAAACTAAAAATCAGCAAGACACAGGCACCCCAAAGTTTAGGGCTGCTCTGTTGACAAGAACCCCCACTTCATTATACCTTAAATAGCCTAGGAAAGAGAAAAATGGATAAAGAAGTTGTGGTCCTCATGTACAATGGAATATCACTCACCCATGAAATCAACGTCATAAGGCTAGTAGCAGCACGATGAGTGGATTTAGGTACGACGATTCTAAGTGAAATAAGTCACACAGAAAAAGACACTTATCATAAGATATAACTTATAGAGGGAATGTAAAAACCGCTACACTTGAACTGAATTGCAAAACAGAACAGAGTCACACGTTTAGGAAACACACTATGGCTGCTGAACGGGAAAGGTGAGGTGGGGTGATGCATAAAACAAGGGTTTCAAATTAGCTCAGATACCGTTCCATAAACCCAATATGTAAGAGACAAGACCTATTCCTTTTTCAGTGAACTGGGCTCAACACCCCCTATTCACCGCACAAGAATATATCTGACTAGTAAGAATCTTAAAACCTATGTATTGATATCTCTCTGTAAGTGAGTCATGGGGGTGTAAAGCGGCATAAACACAGCCGTGAAAAGCAGCTAAACCCCATTATAAAAATAAATTACTTTTCAAAACCCGTGAAACAAAGACAGTGATAGAGAGAGAAATTCTTACAAAATTCGTTCAGGGGCTGTGATGCAACCTGGATTGACCATATCTAGACCCACAGCTGATTGAGACATAAGGGTGGACACTCTTGGGGCTGAGAGGTTCGGTGAGGTTGGGTGAGCCAACGCAGACCCTTTCAAGTAATACTGCATGGTACCCATCCCATGGGTCCCAAATCTCCAGGTTCAAGGGCATCTTCCTACATCGAAAACAGGCATGAGAAACCAAGAAGATGGTACACTGTGTGCTCGGGAAAGGTTTCTAAAACGCACCTCATTTCTCATCTCCTTGGCTCGGGTTCGCCATTCCAGCTGATTTACTAGCCATCTCCCTCCTTGGAGAATCAGCACCTTTAACCTCCTGTTCCGTATAGGTTGCAATTTGTCCTGAGGATGAAGGGGAAGAGGGGGAACCAATGAGAGACTAGCTCTAGGTGTTGGGACAGGCACAGGTCACTCTATTTTCCCATCAGGAAGAAGAATTAAGCACAAGCTCAGCCTGCCCCCCAGAACCAGAAGAGGGCCTGAAGCAATCCTGCGGTTTTGCAGCCAGCTCCCAAAAAAGCGAGTTGAAAAATGGAGCTCAGGGGCACTGCAATTCACAAACCCGCAGAGTTTTAAATGATACCTCTCGTCCACAAATATATTAAGGGAAGGCAACGAAGAGGCTTTGAAAGCAAGGCAGAATTGCAGGAAACTGATTTCAGGAGGTAGATTCGAATCGCCTTGAAAGCACATGAAAAGCGGCCAAACGTGGACAATGATGCCCTTGGCCAAAAAGGGCGTATGCGTTTTTTCCTGAATATATTCAGGAAAAAACGCATACGCCCTTTTTGGCCAACCAAGCAACCTGGAAAGGCCAATCAGCGCTCCAAAGAAGTCTCGCTTCCCAGCGGGCAAAAGGGCCATGCGGAAAAAAGTGTCCAAACCAGAAATGCAGGACCGGCCATGGAGAAATGGGAGCCTTGCTACGCTGATGGGTGGGATGTAAATTGCCAACAGCCACTCTGGAGAAGTGTACGGTGTGTTCTGAAACATCTAAAAAACACAGCTTGGAGAGCATAGGGCACTTCCACTCATGGGCGTATAAATTGGGAAAACTAAAAATCAGCAAGACACAGGCACCCCAAAGTTTAGGGCTGCTCTGTTGACAAGAACCCCCACTTCATTATACCTTAAATAGCCTAGGAAAGAGAAAAATGGATAAAGAAGTTGTGGTCCTCATGTACAATGGAATATCACTCACCCATGAAATCAACGTCATAAGGCTAGTAGCAGCACGATGAGTGGATTTAGGTACGACGATTCTAAGTGAAATAAGTCACACAGAAAAAGACACTTATCATAAGATATAACTTATAGAGGGAATGTAAAAACCGCTACACTTGAACTGAATTGCAAAACAGAACAGAGTCACACGTTTAGGAAACACACTATGGCTGCTGAACGGGAAAGGTGAGGTGGGGTGATGCATAAAACAAGGGTTTCAAATTAGCTCAGATACCGTTCCATAAACCCAATATGTAAGAGACAAGACCTATTCCTTTTTCAGTGAACTGGGCTCAACACCCCCTATTCACCGCACAAGAATATATCTGACTAGTAAGAATATTAAAACCTATGTATTGATATCTCTCTGTAAGTGAGTCAAGGGGCTGTAAAGCGGCATAAACACAGCCGTGAAAAGCAACTAAACCCCATTATAAAAATAAATTACTTTTAAAAACCTGTGAAACAAAGACAGTGAAAGAGAGAGAAATTCTTACAAAATTCGTTCAGGGGCTGTGATGCAACCTGGATTGACCATATCTAGACCCACAGCTGATTGAGACATAAGGGTGGACACTCTTGGGGCTGAGAGTTTCGGTGAGGTTGGGTGAGCCAACGCAGACCCTTTCAAGTAATACTGCATGGTAGCCATCCCATGGGTCCCAAATCTCCAGGTTCAAGGGCATCTTCCTACGTCGAAAACTTGCATGAGAAACCCAGAAGATTGTACACCGTGTAATGGGGAAAGGTTTCTAAAACGCACCTCATTTCTCATCTACTTGTGTTCAGGTTCACCATTTCAGCCGCTTTACTAGCCATCTCGCTCCTTGGAGAATCGGCACCTTTAACCTCCTGTTCCGTACAGGTTGCAATTTGTCCTGAGGATGAACGGGAAGAGGGGGAACCAATGAGAAACTAGCTCTAGGGGTTGGGACAGGCACAGGTCACTCTATTTTCCCATCAGGAAGAAGAATTAAGCACAAGCTCAGCCTGCCCCCCAGAAGCAGAAGAGGGCCTGAAGCAATCCTGCGCTTTTGCGGCCAGCTCCCAAAAAAGCGAGTTGAAAAATGGAGCTCAGGGGCACTGCAATTCACAAACCTGCAGAGTTTTAAATGATACCTCTCGTCCACAAATATATTAAGGGAAGGCAACGAAGAGGCTTTGAAAACAAGGCAAAATTGCAGGAAACATATTTCAGGAGGTAGATTCGAATCGCCTTGAAAGCACATGAAAAGCGGCAAAACGTGGACAATGATGCCCTTGGCCAAAAAGGGCGTATGCGTTTTTTCCTGAATATATTCAGGAAAAAACGCATACGCCCTTTTTGGCCAACCAAGCCACCTGGAAAGGCAAATCAGCGCTCCAAAGAAGTCTCGCTTCCCAGCGGGCAAAAGGGCCATGCGGAAAAAAGTGTCCAAACCAGAAATGCAGGACCGGCCATGGAGAAATGGGAGCCTTGCTACGCTGATGGGCGGGATGTAAATTGCCAACAGCCACTCTGGAGAAGTGTACGGTGTGTCCTGAAACATCTAAAAAACACAGCTTGTAGAGCATAGGGCACTTCCCCTCATGGGCGTATAAATTGGGAAAACTAATACTCAGCAAGACACAGGCACCCCAAAGTTGAGGGCTGCTCTGTTGACAAGAACCCCCACTTCATTACACCTTAAATATCCTGGGAAAGAGAAAAGTGGATAACGAAGTTGTGGTCCTCATGTACAATGGAATATCACTCAGCCATGAAATCCACGTCATAAGGCTAGTAGCAGCACGATGAGTGGATTTCGGTACGACGATTCTAAGTGAAATAAGTCACACAGAAAAAGACACTTATCCTAAGATATCACTTAGAGAGGGAATGTAAAAACCGCTACACTTGAAGTGAATTACAAAACAGAACAGAGTCACACGTTTAGAAAACACACTATGGCTGCTGAACGGGAAAGGTGAGGTGGGGTGATGCATAAAACAAGGGTTTCAAATTAGATCAGATACCGTTCCATAAACCCAATATGTAGTAGACAAGACCTACTCCTTGCTCAGTGAACTGGACTCAACACCCCCTATTCACCGCACAAGAATATATCTGACTAGTAAGAATCTTCAAACCTATGTATTGATATCTCTCTGTAAGTGAGTCAAAGGGGTATAAAGCGGCATAAACACAGCCGTGAAAAGCAGCTAAACCCCATTATAAAAATAAATTACTTTTCAAAACCCGTGAAACAAAGACAGTGAAAGAGAGAGAAATTCTTACAAAATTCGTTCAGGGGCTGTGATGCAACCTGGATTGACCATATCTAGACCCACAGCTGATTGAGACATAACGGTGGACACTCTTGGGGCTGAGAGGTTCGGTGAGGTTGGGTGAGCCAACGCAGACCCTTTCAAGTAATACTGCATGATACCCAAACCATGGGTCCCAAATCTCCAGGTTCAAGGGCATCTTCCTACATCGAAAACATGCATGAGAAACCCAGAAGATGGTACACCGTGTGATCGGGAAAGGTTTCTAAAACGCACCTCATTTCTCATCTCCTTGTGCTGGGGTTCGCCATTCCAGCCGCTTTAGTAGCCATCTCCCTCCTTGGAGAATCAGCACCTTTAACCTCCTGTTCCGTACAGGTTGCAATTTGTCCTGAGGATGAAGGGGAAGAGGGGGAACCAATGAGAGACTAGCTCTAGGTGTTGGGACAGGCACGGGTCACTCTATTTTCCCATCAGGAGGAAGAATTAAGCACAAGCTCAGCCTGCCCCCCAGAACCAGAAGAGGGCCTGAAGCAATCCTGCGCTTTTGCGGCCAGCTCCCAAAAAAGCGAGTTGAAAAATGGAGCTCAGGGGCCCTGCAATTCACAAACCTGCAGAGTTTTAAATGATACCTCTCGTCCACAAATATATTAAGGGAAGGCAACGAAGAGGCTTTGAAAGCAAGGCAGAATTGCAGGAAACACATTTCAGGAGGTAGATTCGAATCGCCTTGAAAGCACATGAAAAGCGGCAAAACGTGGACAATGATGCCCTTGGCCAAAAAGGGCGTATGCGTTTTTTCCTGAATATATTCAGGAAAAAACGCATACGCCCTTTTTGGCCAACCAAGCCACCTGGAAAGGCAAATCAGCGCTCCAAAGAAGTCTCGCTTCCCAGCGGGCAAAAGGGCCATGCGGAAAAAAGTGTCCAAACCAGAAATGCAGGACCGGCCATGGAGAAATGGGAGCCTTGCTACGCTGATGGGTGGGATGTAAATTGCCAACAGCCACTCTGGAGAAGTGTACGGTGTGTTCTGAAACATCTAAAAAACACAGCTTGGAGAGCATAGGGCACTTCCACTCATGGGCGTATAAATTGGGAAAACTAAAAATCAGCAAGACACAGGCACCCCAAAGTTTAGGGCTGCTCTGTTGACAAAAACCCCCACTTCATTATACCTTAAATAGCCTAGGAAAGACAAAAATGGATAAAGAAGTTGTGGTCCTCATGTACAATGGAATATCACTCACCCATGAAATCAACGTCATAAGGCTAGTAGCAGCACGATGAGTGGATTTAGGTACGACGATTCTAAGTGAAATAAGTCACACAGAAAAAGACACTTATCATAAGATATCACTTATAGAGGGAATGTAAAAACCGCTACACTTGAACTGAATTGCAAAACAGAACAGAGTCACACGTTTAGAAAACACACTATGGCTGCTGAACGGGAAAGGTGAGGTGGGGTGATGCATAGAACAAGGGTTTCAAATTAGCTCAGATACCGTTCCATAAACCCAATATGTAATAGACAAGACCTATTCCTTGCTCAGTGAACTGGACTCAACACCCCCTATTCACCGCACAAGAATATATCTGACTAGTAAGAATCTTCAAACCTATGTATTGATATCTCTCTGTAAGTGAGTCAAGGGTGTGTAAAGCGGCATAAACACAGCCGTGAAAAGCAGCTAAACCCCATTATAAAAATAAATTACTTTTCAAAACCCGTGAAACAAAGACAGTGAAAGAGTGAGAAATTCTTACATAATTCGTTCAGGGGCTGTGATGCAACCTGGATTGACCATATCTAGACCCACAGCTGATTGAGACATAAGGGTGGACCCTCTTGGGGCTGAGAGGTTCGGTGAGGTTGGGTGAGCCAACGCAGACCCTTTCAAGTAATACTGCATGGTACCCATCCCATGGGTCCCAAATCTCCAGGTTCAAGGGCATCTTCCTACACCGAAAACATGCATGAGAAACCCAGAAGATGGTACACCGTGTGATCGGGAAAGGTTTCTAAAACGCACCTCATTTCTCATCTCTTTTGCTCGGGTTCGCCATTCCAGCCGATTTACTAGCCATCTCCCTCTTTGGAGAATCAGCAACTTTAACCTCCTGTTCCGTACAGGTTGCAATTTGTCCTGAGGATGAACGGGAAGAGGGGGAACCAATGAGAGACTAGCTCTAAGTGTTGGGACAGGCACGGGTCACTCTATTTTCCCATCAGGAAGAAGAATTAAGCACAAGCTCAGTCTGCCCCCCAGAACCAGAAGAGGGCCTGAAGCAATCCAGCGCTTTTGCGGCCAGCTCCCAAAAAAGCGAGTTGAAAAATGGAGCTCAGGGGCCCTGCAATTCACAAAACTGCAGAGTTTTAAATAACTCTCGTCCACAAATATATTAAGGGAAGGCAACGAAGAGGCTTTGAAAGCAAGGCAGAATTGCAGGAAACAGATTTCAGGAGGTAGATTCGAATCGCCTTGAAAGCACATGAAAAGCGGCCAAACGTGGACAATGATGCCCTTGGCCAAAAAGGGCGTATGCGTTTTTTCCTGAATATATTCAGGTAAAAACGCATACGCCCTTTTTGGCCAACCAAGCCACCTGGAAAGGCAAATCAGCGCTCCAAAGAAGTCTCGCTTCCCAGCGGGCAAAAGGGCCATGCGGAAAAAAGTGTCCAAACCAGAAATGCAGGACCGGCCATGGAGAAATGGGAGCCTTGCTACGCTGATGGGTGGGATGTAAATTGCCAACAGCCACTCTGGAGTAGTGTACGGTGTGTTCTGAAACATCTAAAAAACACAGCTTGGAGAGCATAGGGCACTTCCACTCATGGGTGTATAAATTGGGAAAACTAAATATCAGCAAGACACAGGCACCCCAAAGTTTAGGGCTGCTCTGTTGACAAGAACCCCCACTTCATTACACCTTCAATATCCTAGGAAAGAGAAAAATGGATAAAGAAGTTGGGGTCCTCATGTACAATGGAATAACACTCAGCCATGAAATCAACGTCACAAGGCTAGTAGCAGCACAATGTGTGGATTTAGGTACGACGATTCTAAGTGAAATAAGTCACACAGAAAAAGACACTTATCATAAGATATCACTTATAGAGGGAATGTAGAAACCGCTACACTTGAACTGAATTGCAAAACAGAACAGAGTCACAAGTTTAGGAAACACACTATGGCTGCTGAACGGGAAAGGTGAGGTGGGGTGATGCATAAAACAAGGGTTTCAAATTAGCTCAGATACCGTTCCATAAACCCAATATGTAATAGACAAGACCTATTCCTTGCTCAGTGAACTGGACTCAACACCCCCTATTCACCGCACAAGAATATATCTGACTAGTAAGAATCTTCAAACCTATGTATTGATATCTCTCTGTAAGTGAGTCAAGGGGGTGTAAAGCGGCATAAACACAGCCGTGAAAAGCAGCTAAACCCCATTATAAAAATAAATTACTTTTAAAAACCAGTGAAACAAAGACAGTGAAAGAGAGAGAAATTCTTACAAAATTCGTTCAGGGGCTGTGATGCAACCTGGATTGACCATATCTAGACCCACAGCTGATTGAGACATAAGGGTGGACACTCTTGGGGCTGAGAGTTTTAGTGAGGTTGGGTGAGCCAACGCAGACCCTTTCAAGTAATACTGCATGGTAGCCATCCCATGGGTCCCAAATCTCCAGGTTCAAGGGCATCTTCCTACATCGAAAACATGCATGAGAAACCCAGAAGATGATACACCGTGTGATCGGGAAAGGTTTCTAAAACGCACCTCATTTCTCATCTCCTTGGCTCGGGTTCGCCATTCCAGCCGATTTACTAGCCATCTCCCACCTTGGAGAATCAGCACCTTTAACCTCCTGTTCCGTACAGGTTGCAATTTTTCCTGAGGATGAAGGGGAAAAGGGGAAACCAATGAGAGACTAGCTCTAGGTGTTGGGACAGGCACGGGTCACTCTATTTTCCCATCAGGAAGAAGAATTAAGCACAAGCTCAGCCTGCCCCCCAGAACCAGAAGAGGGCCTGAAGTAATCCGGCGCTTTTGCGGCCAGCTCCCAAAAAAGCGAGTTGAAAAATGGAGCTCAGGGGCACTGCAATTCACAAACCCGCAGAGTTTTAAATGATACCTCTAGTCCACAAATACATTAAGGGAAGGCAACAAAGAGGCTTTGAAAGCAAGGCAGAATTGCAGGAAACTGATTTCAGGAGGTAGATTCGAATCGCCTTGAAAGCACATGAAAAGCGGCCAAACGTGGACAATGATGCCCTTGGCCAAAAAGGGCGTATGCGTTTTTTCCTGAATATATTCAGGAAAAAACGCATACGCCCTTTTTGGCCAACCAAGCAACCTGGAAAGGCAAATCAGCGCTCCAAAGAAGTCTCGCTTCCCAGCGGGCAAAAGGGCCATGCGGAAAAAGTGTCCAAACCAGAAATGCAGGACCGGCCATGGAGAAATGGGAGCCTTGCTACGCTGATGGGTGGGATGTAAATTGCCAACAGCCACTCTGGAGAAGTGTACGGTGTGTTCTGAAACATCTAAAAAACACAGCTTGGAGAGCATAGGGCACTTCCACTCATGGGCGTATAAATTGGGAAAACTAAAAATCAGCAAGACACAGGCACCCCAAAGTTTAGGGCTGCTCTGTTGACAAGAACCCCCACTTCATTACAACTTAAATATCCTAGGAAAGAGAAAAATGGATAAAGAAGTTGTGGTCCTCATGTACAATGGAATATCACTCAGCCATGAAATCAAAGTCATAAGGCTAGTAGCAGCACGATGAGTGGATTTAGGTATGACGATTCTAAGTGAAATAAGTCACACAGAAAAAGACACTTATCATAAGATATCACTTATAGAGGGAATGTAAAAACCGCTACACTTGAACTGAATTGCAAAACAGAACAGAGTCACACGTTTAGAAAACACACTATGGCTGCTGAACGGGAAAGGTGAGGTGGGGTGATGCATAAAACAAGGGTTTCAAATTAGCTCAGATACCGTTCCATAAACCCAATATGTAAGAGACAAGACCTATTCCTTTTTCAGTGAACTGGACTCAACACCCCCTATTCACCGCACAAGAATATATCTGACTAGTAAGAATCTTCAAACCTATGTATTGATATCTCTCTGTAAGTGAGTCAAGGGGCTGTAAAGCGGCATAAACACAGCCGTGAAAAGCAGCTAAACCCCATTATAAAAATAAATTACTTTTAAAAACCAGTGAAACAAAGACAGTGAAAGAGAGAGAAATTCTTACAAAATTCGTTCAGGGGCTGTGATGCAACCTGGATTGACCATATCTAGACCCACAGCTGATTGAGACATAAGGGTGGACACTCTTGGGGCTGAGAGGTTCGGTGAGGTTGGGTGAGCCAACGCAGACCCTTTCAAGTAATACTGCATGGTACCCAAACCATGGGTCCCAAATCTCCAGGTTCAAGGGCATCTTCCTACATCGAAAACATGCATGAGAAACCCAGAAGATGGTACACCATGTGATCGGGAAAGGTTTCTGAAACGCACCTCATTTCTCATCTCCTTGCTCGGGTTCGCCATTCCAGCCGATTTACTAGCCATCTCCCTCCTTGGAGAATCTGCACCTTTAACCTCCTGTTCCGTACAGGTTGCAATTTGTCCTGAGGATGAAGGGGAAGAGGGGGAACCAATGAGAGACTAGCTCTAGGTGTTGGGACAGGCACGGGTCACTCTATTTTCCCATCAGGAAGAAGAATTAAGCACAAGCTCAGCCTGCCCCCCAGAACCAGAAGAGGGCCTGAAGCAATCCTGCGCTTTTGCGGCCAGCTCCCAAAAAAGCGAGTTGAAAAATGGAGCTCAGGGGCCCTGCAATTCACAAACCTGCAGAGTTTTAAATGATACCTCTCGTCCACAAATATATTAAGGGAAGGCAACGAAGAGGCTTTGAAAGCAAGGCAGAATTGCAGGAAACACATTTCAGGAGGTAGATTCGAATCGCCTTGAAAGCACATGAAAAGCGGCAAAACGTGGACAATGATGCCCTTGGCCAAAAAGGGCGTATGCGTTTTTTCCTGAATATATTCAGGAAAAAACGCATACGCCCTTTTTGGCCAACCAAGCCACCTGGAAAGGCAAATCAGCGCTCCAAAGAAGTCTCGCTTCCCAGCGGGCAAAAGGGCCATGCGGAAAAAAGTGTCCAAACCAGAAATGCAGGACCGGCCATGGAGAAATGGGAGCCTTGCTACGCTGATGGGTGGGATGTAAATTGCCAACAGCCACTCTGGAGAAGTGTACGGTGTGTTCTGAAACATCTAAAAAACACAGCTTGGAGAGCATAGGGCACTTCCACTCATGGGCGTATAAATTGGGAAAACTAAAAATCAGCAAGACACAGGCACCCCAAAGTTTAGGGCTGCTCTGTTGACAAGAACCCCCACTTCATTATACCTTAAATAGCCTAGGAAAGAGAAAAATGGATAAAGAAGTTGTGGTCCTCATGTACAATGGAATATCACTCACCCATGAAATCAACGTCATAAGGCTAGTAGCAGCACGATGAGTGGATTTAGGTACGACGATTCTAAGTGAAATAAGTCACACAGAAAAAGACACTTATCATAAGATATCACTTATAGAGGGAAAGTAAAAACCGCTACACTTGAACTGAATTGCAAAACAGAACAGAGTCAAACGTTTAGAAAACACACTATGGCTGCTGAACGGGAAAGGTGAGGTGGGGTGATGCATAAAACAAGGGTTTCAAATTAGCTCAGATACCGTTCCATAAACCCAATATGTAATAGACAAGACCTATTCCTTGCTCAGTGAACTGGACTCAACACCCCCTATTCACCGCACAAGAATATATCTGACTAGTAAGAATCTTCAAACCTATGTATTGATATCTCTCTGTAAGTGAGTCAAGGGGGTGTAAAGCGGCATAAACACAGCCGTGAAAAGCAGCTAAACCCCATTATAAAAATAAATTACTTTTCAAAACCCGTGAAACAAAGACAGTGAAAGAGAGAGAAATTCTTACAAAATTCGTTCAGGGGCTGTGATGCAACCTGGATTGACCATATCTAGACCTACAGCTGATTGAGACATAAGGGTGGACCCTCTTGGGGCTGAGAGGTTCGGTGAGGTTGGGTGAGCCAACGCAGACCCTTTCAAGTAATACTGCATGGTACCCATCCCATGGGTCCCAAATCTCCAGGTTCAAGGGCATCTTCCTACATCGAAAACATGCATGAGAAACCCAGAAGATGGTACACAGTGTGATCGGGAATGGTTTCTAAAACGCACCTCATTTCTCATCTCTTTTGCTCGGGTTCGCCATTCCAGCCGATTTACTAGCCATCTCCCTCTTTGGAGAATCAGCAACTTTAACCTCCTGTTCCGTACAGGTTGCAATTTGTCCTGAGGATGAACGGGAAGAGGGGGAACCAATGAGAGACTAGCTCTAAGTGTTGGGACAGGCACGGGTCACTCTATTTTCCCATCAGGAAGAAGAATTAAGCACAAGCTCAGCCTGCCCCCAGAACCAGAAGAGGGCCTGAAGCAATCCTGCGCTTTTGCGGCCAGCTCCCAAAAAAGCGAGTTGAAAAATGGAGCTCAGGGGCCCTGCAATTCACAAAACTGCAGAGTTTTAAATAACTCTCGTCCACAAATATATTAAGGGAACGCAACCAAGAGGCTTTGAAAGCAAGGCAGAATTGCAGGAAACAGATTTCAGGAGGTAGATTCGAATCGCCTTGAAAGCACATGAAAAGCGGCAAAACGTGGACAATGATGCCCTTGGCCAAAAAGGGCGTATGCGTTTTTTCCTGAATATATTCAGGAAAAAAACGCATACGCCCTTTTTGGCCAACCAAGCAACCTGGAAAGGCAAATCAGCGCTCCAAAGAAGTCTCGCTTCCCAGCGGGCAAAAGGGCCATGCGGAAAAAAGTGTCCAAACCAGAAATGCAGGACCGGCCATGGAGAAATGGGAGCCTTGCTACGCTGATGGGTGGGATGTAAATTGCCAACAGCCACTCTGGAGAAGTGTACGGTGTGTTCTGAAACATCTAAAAAACACAGCTTGGAGAGCATAGGGCACTTCCACTCATGGGCGTATAAATTGTGAAAACTAAAAATCAGCAAGACACAGGCACCCCAAAGTTTAGGGCTGCTCTGTTGACAAGAACCCCCACTTCATTACACCTGAAATATCCTAGGAAAGAGAAAAATGGATAAAGAAGTTATGGTCCTCATGTACAATGGAATATCACTCAGCCATGAAATCAACGTCATAAGGCTAGTAGCAGCACGATGAGTGGATTTAGGTACGACGATTCTAAGTGAAATAAGTCACACAGAAAAAGACACTTATCATAAGATATCACTTATAGAGGGAAAGTAAAAAACCGCTACACTTGAACTGAATTGCAAAACAGAACAGAGTCACACGTTTAGAAAACACACTATGGCTGCTGAACGGGAAAGGTGAGGTGGGGTGATGCATAAAACAAGGGTTTCAAATTAGCTCAGATACCGTTCCATAAACCCAATATGTAATAGACAAGACCTATTCCTTGCTCAGTGAACTGGACTCAACACCCCCTATTCACCGCACAAGAATATATCTGACTAGTAAGAATCTTCAAACCTATGTATTGATATCTCTCTGTAAGTGAGTCAAGGGGGTGTAAAGCGGCATAAACACAGCCGTGAAAAGCAGCTAAACCCCATTATAAAAATAAATTACTTTTCAAAACCCGTGAAACAAAGACAGTGAAAGAGAGAGAAATTCTTACAAAATTCGTTCAGGGGCTGTGATGCAACCTGGATTGACCATATCTAGACCTACAGCTGATTGAGACATAAGGGTGGACCCTCTTGGGGCTGAGAGGTTCGGTGAGGTTGGGTGAGCCAACGCAGACCCTTTCAAGTAATACTGCATGGTACCCATCCCATGGGTCCCAAATCTCCAGGTTCAAGGGCATCTTCCTACATCGAAAACATGCATGAGAAACCCAGAAGATGGTACACAGTGTGATCGGGAATGGTTTCTAAAACGCACCTCATTTCTCATCTCTTTTGCTCGGGTTCGCCATTCCAGCCGATTTACTAGCCATCTCCCTCTTTGGAGAATCAGCACCTTTAACCTCCTGTTCCGTACAGGTTGCAATTTTTCCTGAGGATGAAGGGGAAAAGGGGAAACCAATGAGAGACTAGCTCTAGGTGTTGGGACAGGCACGGGTCACTCTATTTTCCCATCAGGAAGAAGAATTAAGCACAAGCTCAGCCTGCCCCCAGAACCAGAAGAGGGCCTGAAGCAATCCTGCGCTTTTGCGGCCAGCTCCCAAAAAAGCGAGTTGAAAAATGGAGCTCAGGGGCCCTGCAATTCACAAAACTGCAGAGTTTTAAATAACTCTCGTCCACAAATATATTAAGGGAACGCAACCAAGAGGCTTTGAAAGCAAGGCAGAATTGCAGGAAACAGATTTCAGGAGGTAGATTCGAATCGCCTTGAAAGCACATGAAAAGCGGCAAAACGTGGACAATGATGCCCTTGGCCAAAAAGGGCGTATGCGTTTTTTCCTGAATATATTCAGGAAAAAAACGCATACGCCCTTTTTGGCCAACCAAGCAACCTGGAAAGGCAAATCAGCGCTCCAAAGAAGTCTCGCTTCCCAGCGGGCAAAAGGGCCATGCGGAAAAAAGTGTCCAAACCAGAAATGCAGGACCGGCCATGGAGAAATGGGAGCCTTGCTACGCTGATGGGTGGGATGTAAATTGCCAACAGCCACTCTGGAGAAGTGTACGGTGTGTTCTGAAACATCTAAAAAACACAGCTTGGAGAGCATAGGGCACTTCCACTCATGGGCGTATAAATTGGGAAAACTAAAAATCAGCAAGACACAGGCACCCCAAAGTTTAGGGCTGCTCTGTTGAAAGAACCCCCACTTCATTACACCTGAAATATCCTAGGAAAGAGAAAAATGGATAAAGAAGTTATGGTCCTCATGTACAATGGAATATCACTCAGCCATGAAATCAACGTCATAAGGCTAGTAGCAGCACGATGAGTGGATTTAGGTACGACGATTCTAAGTGAAATAAGTCACACAGAAAAAGACACTTATCATAAGATATCACTTATAGAGGGAAAGTAAAAAACCGCTACACTTGAACTGAATTGCAAAACAGAACAGAGTCACACGTTTAGAAAACACACTATGGCTGCTGAACGGGAAAGGTGAGGTGGGGTGATGCATAAAACAAGGGTTTCAAATTAGCTCAGATACCGTTCCATAAACCCAATATGTAATAGACAAGACCTATTCCTTGCTCAGTGAACTGGACTCAACACCCCCTATTCACCGCACAAGAATATATCTGACTAGTAAGAATCTTCAAACCTATGTATTGATATCTCTCTGTAAGTGAGTCAAGGGGGTGTAAAGCGGCATAAACACAGCCGTGAAAAGCAGCTAAACCCCATTATAAAAATAAATTACTTTTCAAAACCAGTGAAACAAAGACAGTGAAAGAGAGAGAAATTCTTACAAAATTCGTTCAGGGGCTGTGATGCAACCTGGATTGACCATATCTAGACCCACAGCTGATTGAGACATAAGGGTGGACCCTCTTGGGGCTGAGAGGTTCGGTGAGGTTGGGTGAGCCAACGCAGACCCTTTCAAGTAATACTGCATGGTAGCCATCCCATGGGTCCCAAATCTCCAGGTTCAAGGGCATCTTCCTACATCGAAAACATGCATGAGAAACCCAGAAGATGGTACACCGTGTGATCGGGAAAGGTTTCTAAAACGCACCTCATTTCTCATCTCCTTGGCTCGGGTTCGCCATTCCAGCCGATTAACTAGCCATCTCCCACCTTGGAGAATCAGCACCTTTAACCTCCTGTTCCGTACAGGTTGCAATTTGTCCTGAGGATGAAGGGGAAAAGGGGGAACCAATGAGAGACTAGCTCTAGGTGTTGGGACAGGCAAAGGTCACTCTATTTTCCCATCAGGAAGAAGAATTAAGCACAAGCTCAGCCTTCCCCCCAGAACCAGAAGAGGGCCTGAAGTAATCCTGCGCTTTTGCGGCCAGCTCCCAAAAAAGCGAGTTGAAAAATGGAGCTCAGGGGCACTGCAATTCACAAACCCGCAGAGTTTTAAATGATACCTCTCGTGCACAAATATATTAAGGGAAGGCAACGAAGAGGCTTTGAAAGCAAGGCAGAATTGCAGGAAACAGATTTCAGGAGGTAGATTCGAATCGCCTTGAAAGCACATGAAAAGCGGCAAAACGTGGACAATGATGCCCTTGGCCAAAAAGGGCGTATGCGTTTTTTCCTGAATATATTCAGGAAAAAACGCATACGCCCTTTTTGGCCAACCAAGCAACCTGGAAAGGCCAATCAGCGCTCCAAAGAAGTCTCGCTTCCCAGCGGGCAAAAGGGCCATTTGGAAAAAAGTGTCCAAACCAGAAATGCAGGACCGGCCATGGAGAAATGGGAGCCTTGCTACGCTGATGGGTGGGATGTAAATTGCCAACAGCCACTCTGGAGAAGTGTACGTTGTGTTCTGAAACATCTAAAAAACACAGCTTGGAGAGCATAGGGCACTTCCACTCATGGGTGTATAAATTGGGAAAACTAAAAATCAGCAAGACACAGGCACCCCAAAGTTTAGGGCTGCTCTGTTGACAAGAACCCCCACTTCATTACACCTTAAATATCCTAGGAAAGAGAAAAATGGATAAAGAAGTTGTGGTCCTCATGTACAATGGAATATCACTCAGCCATGAAATCAACGTCATAAGGCTAGTAGCAGCACGATGAGTGGATTTAGGTACGACGATTCTAAGTGAAATAAGTCACACAGAAAAAGACACTTATCATAAGATATCACTAATAGAGGGAATGTAAAAACCGCTACACTTGAACTGAATTGCAAAACAGAACAGAGTCACACGTCTAGGAAACACACTATGGCTGCTGAACGGGAAAGGTGAGGTGGGGTGATGCATAAAACAAGTGTTTCAAATTAGCTCAGATACCGTTCCATAAACCCAATATGTAAGAGACAAGACCGATTCCTTTTTCAGTGAACTGGACTCAACACCCCCTATTCACCGCACAAGAATATATCTGACTAGTAAGAATCTTCAAACCTATGTATTGATATCTCTCTGTAAGTGAGTCAAGGGGGTGTAAAGCGGCATAAACACAGCCGTGAAAAGCAGCTAAACCCCATTATAAAATAAATTACTTTTAAAAACCCGTGAAACAAAGACAGTGAAAGAGAGAGAAATTCTTACAAAATTCGTTCAGGGGCTGTGATGCAACCTGGATTGATCATATCTAGATCCACAGCTGATTGAGACATAAGGGTGGACACTCTTGGGGCTGAGAGGTTCGGTGAGGTTGGGTGAGCCAACGCAGACCCTTTCAAGTAATACTGCATGGTACCCATCCCATGGGTCCCAAATCTCCAGGTTCAAGGGCATCTTCCTACATCGAAAACAGGCATGAGAAACCCAGAAGATGGTACACCGTGTGATAGGGAAAGGTTTCTAAAACGCACCTCATTTCTCATCTCCTTGGCTCGGGTTCGCCATTCCAGCCGATTTACTAGCCATCTCCCTCCTTGGAGAATCAGCACCTTGAACCTCCTGTTCCGTACAGGTTGCAATTTGTCCTGAGGATGAAGGGGAAGAGGGGGAACCAATGAGAGACTAGCTCTAGGTGTTGGGACAGGCACAGGTCTCTCTATTTTCCCATCAGGAAGAAGAATTAAGCACAAGCTCAGCCTGCCCCCCAGAACCAGAAGAGGGCCTGAAGCAATCCTGCGCTTTTGCGGCCAGCTCTCAAAAAAGCGAGTTGAAAAATGGAGCTCAGGGGCCCTGCAATTCACAAAACTGCAGAGTTTTAAATAACTCTCATCCACAAATATATTAAGGGAAGGCAACGAAGAGGCCTTGAAACCAAGGCAGAATTGCAGGAAACAGATTTCAGGAGGTAGATTCGAATCGCCTTGAAAGCACATGAAAAGCGGCAAAACGTGGACAATGATGCCCTTGGCCAAAAAGGGCGTATGCGTTTTTTCCTGAATATATTCAGGCAAAAACGCATACGCCCTTTTTGGCCAACCAAGCAACCTGGAAAGGCCAATCAGCGCTCCAAAGAAGTCTCGCTTCCCAGCGGGCAAAAGGGCCATGCGGAAAAAAGTGTCCAAACCAGAAATGCAGGACCGGCCATGGAGAAATGGGAGCCTTGCTACGCTGATGGGTGGGATGTAAATTGCCAACAGCCACTCTGGAGAAGTGTACAGTGTGTTCTGAAACATCTAAAAAACACAGCTTGGAGAGCATAGGGCACTTCCACTCATGGGCGTATAAATTGGGAAAACTAAAAATCAGCAAGACACAGGCACCCCAAAGTTTAGGGCTGCTCTGTTGACAAGAACCCCCACTTCATTACACCTTTAATATCCTAGGAAAGAGAAAAATGGATAAAGAAGTTGTGGTCCTCATGTACAATGGAATATCACTCAGCCATGAAATAAACGTCATAAGGCTAGTAGCAGCACGATGAGTGGAATTAGGTACGACGATTCTAAGTGAAATAAGTCACACAGAAAAAGACACTTATCATAAGATATCACTAATAGAGGGAATGTAAAAACCGCTACACTTGAACTGAATTGCAAAACAGAACAGAGTCACACGTCTAGGAAACACACTATGGCTGCTGAACGGGAAAGGTGAGGTGGGGTGATGCATAAAACAAGTGTTTCAAATTAGCTCAGATACCGTTCCATAAACCCAATATGTAAGAGACAAGACCGATTCCTTGCTCAGTGAACTGGACTCAACACCCCCTATTCACCGCACAAGAATATATCTGACTAGTAAGAATCTTCAAACCTATGTATTGATATCTCTCTGTAAGTGAGTCAAGGGGGTGTAAAGCGGCATAAACACAGCCGTGAAAAGCAGCTAAACCCCATTATAAAAATAAATTACTTTTAAAAACCAGTGAAACAAAGACAGTGAAAGAGAGAGAAATTCTTACAAAATTCGTTCAGGGGCTGTGATGCAACCTGGATTGACCATATCTAGATCCACAGCTGATTGAGACATAAGGGTGGACACTCTTGGGGCTGAGAGGTTCGGTGAGGTTGGGTGAGCCAACGCAGACCCTTTCAAGTAATACTGCATGGTACCCATCCCATGGGTCCCAAATCTCCAGGTTCAAGGGTATCTTCCTACATCGAAAACAGGCATGAGAAACCCAGAAGATGGTACACCGTGTGATCGGGAAAGGTTTCTAAAACGCACCTCATTTCTCATCTCCTTGGCACGGGTTCGCCATTCCAGCCGATTTACTAGCCATCTCCCTCCTTGGAGAATCAGCACCTTTAACCTCCTGTTCCGTACAGGTTGCAATTTGTCCTGAGGATGAAGGGGAAGAGGGGGAACCAATGAGAGACTAGCTCTCGGTGTTGGGATAGGCACAGTTCACTCTATTTTCCCATCAGGAAGAAGAATTAAGCACAAGCTCAGCCTGCCCCCCAGAACCAGAAGAGGGCCTGAAGCAATCCTGCGCTTTTGCGGCCAGCTCCCAAAAAAGCGAGTTGAAAAATGGAGCTCAGGGGCGCTGCAATTCACAAAACTGCAGAGTTTTAAATGATACCTCTCGTCCACAAATATATTAAGGGAAGGCAACGAAGAGGCTTTGAAAGCAAGGCAGAATTGCAGGAAACAGATTTCAGGAGGTAGATTCGAATCGCCTTGAAAGCACATGAAAAGCGGCAAAACGTGGACAATGATGCCCTTGGCCAAAAAGGGCGTATGCGTTTTTTCCTGAATATATTCAGGAAAAAACGCATACGCCCTTTTTGGCCTACCAAGCAACCTCGAAAGGCCAATCAGCGCTCCAAAGAAGTCTCGCTTCCCAGCGGGCAAAAGGGCCTTGCGGAAAAAAGTGTCCAAACCAGAAATGCAGGACCGGCCATGGAGAAATGGGAGCCTTGCTACGCTGATGGGTGGGATGTAAATTGCCAACAGCCACTCTGGAGAAGTGTACGGTGTGTTCTGAAACATGTAAAAAACACAGCTTGGAGAGCATAGGGCACTTCCACTCATGGGCGTATAAATTGGAAAACTAAAAATCAGCAAGACACAGGCACCCCAAAGTTTAGGGCTGCTCTGTTGACAAGAACCCCCACTTCATTACACCTTCAATATCCTAGGAAAGAGAAAAATGGATAAAGAAGTTGTGGTCCTCATGCACAATGGAATATCACTCAGCCATGAAATCAACGTCATAAGGCTAGTAGCAGCACGATGAGTGGATTTAGGTACGACGATTCTAAGTGAAATAAGTCACACAGAAAAAGACACTTATCATAAGATATCACTTATAGAGGGAATGTAAAAACCGCTACACTTGAACTGAATTGCAAAACAGAACAGAGTCACACATTTAGGAAACACACTATGGCTGCTGAACGGGAAAGGTGAGGTGGGGTGATGCATAAAACAAGGGTTTCAAATTAGCTCAGATACCGTTCCATAAACCCAATATGTAAGAGACAAGACCTATTCCTTGCTCAGTGAACTGGACTCAACACCCCCTATTCACCGCACAAGAATATATCTGACTAGTAAGAATCTTCAAACCTATGTATTGATATCTCTCTGTAAGTGAGTCATGGGGGTGTAAAGCGGCATAAACACAGCCGTAAAAAGCAGCTAAACCCCATTATAAAAATAAATTACTTTTCAAAACCCGTGAAACAAAGACAGTGAAAGAGAGAGAAATTCTTACAAAATTCGTTCAGGGGCTGTGATGCAACCTGGATTGACCATATCTAGACCCACAGCTGATTGAGACATAAGGGTGGACACTCTTGGGGCTGAGAGGTTCGGTGAGGTTGGGTGAGCCAACGCAGACCCTTTCAAGTAATACTGCATGGTACCCATCCCATGGGTCCCAAATCTCCAGGTTCAAGGGCATCTTCCTACATCGAAAACAGGCATGAGAAACCAAGAAGATGGTACACTGTGTGCTCGGGAAAGGTTTCTAAAACGCACCTCATTTCTCATCTCCTTGGCTCGGGTTCGCCATTCCAGCTGATTTACTAGCCATCTCCCTCCTTGGAGAATCAGCACCTTTAACCTCCTGTTCCGTATAGGTTGCAATTTGTCCTGAGGATGAAGGGGAAGAGGGGGAACCAATGAGAGACTAGCTCTAGGTGTTGGGACAGGCACAGGTCACTCTATTTTCCCATCAGGAAGAAGAATTAAGCACAAGCTCAGCCTGCCCCCCAGAACCAGAAGAGGGCCTGAAGCAATCCTGCGGTTTTGCAGCCAGCTCCCAAAAAAGCGAGTTGAAAAATGGAGCTCAGGGGCACTGCAATTCACAAACCCGCAGAGTTTTAAATGATACCTCTCGTCCACAAATATATTAAGGAAAGGCAACGAAGAGGCTTTGAAAGCAAGGCAGAATTGCAGGAAACTGATTTCAGGAGGTAGATTCGAATCGCCTTGAAAGCACATGAAAAGCGGCCAAACGTAGACAATGATGCCCTTGGCCAAAAAGGGCGTATGCGTTTTTTCCTGAATATATTCAGGAAAAAACGCATACGCCCTTTTTGGCCAACCAAGCAACCTGGAAAGGCAAATCAGCGCTCCAAAGAAGTCTCGCTTCCCAGCGGGCAAAAGGGCCATGCGGAAAAAAGTGTCCAAACCAGAAATGCAGGACCGGCCATGGAGAAATGGGAGCCTTGCTACGCTGATGGGTGGGATGTAAATTGCCAACAGCCACTCTGGAGAAGTGTACGGTGTGTTCTGAAACATCTAAAAAACACAGCTTGGAGAGCATAGGGCACTTCCACTCATGGGCGTATAAATTGGGAAAACTAAAAATCAGCAAGACACAGGCACCCCAAAGTTTAGGGCTGCTCTGTTGACAAGAACCCCCACTTCATTATACCTTAAATAGCCTAGGAAAGAGAAAAATGGATAAAGAAGTTGTCGTCCTCATGTACAATGGAATATCACTCACCCATGAAATCAACGTCATAAGGCTAGTAGCAGCACGATGAGTGGATTTAGGTACGACGATTCTAAGTGAAATAAGTCACACAGAAAAAGACACTTATCATAAGATATAACTTATAGAGGGAATGTAAAAACCGCTACACTTGAACTGAATTGCAAAACAGAACAGAGTCACACGTTTAGGAAACACACTATGGCTGCTGAACGGGAAAGGTGAGGTGGGGTGATGCATAAAACAAGGGTTTCAAATTAGCTCAGATACCGTTCCATAAACCCAATATGTAAGAGACAAGACCTATTCCTTTTTCAGTGAACTGGGCTCAACACCCCCTATTCACCGCACAAGAATATATCTGACTAGTAAGAATCTTCAAACCTATGTATTGATATCTCTCTGTAAGTGAGTCAAGGGGCTGTAAAGCGGCATAAACACAGCCGTGAAAAGCAACTAAACCCCATTATAAAAATAAATTACTTTTAAAAACCCGTGAAACAAAGACAGTGAAAGAGAGAGAAATTCTTACAAAATTCGTTCAGGGGCTGTGATGCAACCTGGATTGACCATATCTAGACCCACAGCTGATTGAGACATAAGGGTGGACACTCTTGGGGCTGAGAGTTTCGGTGAGGTTGGGTGAGCCAACGCAGACCCTTTCAAGTAATACTGCATGGTAGCCATCCCATGGGTCCCAAATCTCCAGGTTCAAGGGCATCTTCCTACATCTAAAACATGCATGAGAAACCCAGAAGATGGTACACCGTGTGATCGGGAAAGGTTTCTAAAACGCACCTCATTTCTCATCTCCTTGGCTCGGGTTCGCCATTCCAGTCGATTTACTAGCCATCTCCCACCTTGGAGAATCAGCACCTTTAACCTCCTGTTCCGTACAGGTTGCAATTTGTCCTGAGGATGAAGGGGAAAAGGGGGAACCAATGAGAGACTAGCTCTAGGTGTTGGGACAGGCACAGGTCACTCTATTTTCCCATCAGGAAGAAGAATTAAGCACAAGCTCAGCCTGACCCCCAGAACCAGAAGAGGGCCTGAAGTAATCCTGCGCTTTGGCGGCCAGCTCCCAAAAAAGCGAGTTGAAAAATGGAGCTCAGGGGCACTGCAATTCACAAACCCGCAGAGTTTTAAATGATACCTCTCGTCCACAAATATATTAAGGGAAGGCAACGAAGAGGCTTTGAAAGCAAGGCAGAATTGCAGGAAACTGATTTCAGGAGGTAGATTCGAATCGCCTTGAAAGCACATGAAAAGCGGCCAAACGTGGACAATGATGCCCTTGGCCAAAAAGGGCGTATGCGTTTTTTCCTGAATATATTCAGGAAAAAACGCATACGCCCTTTTTGGCCAACCAAGCAACCTGGAAAGGCAAATCAGCGCTCCAAAGAAGTCTCGCTTCCCAGCGGGCAAAAGGGCCATGCGGAAAAAAGTGTCCAAACCAGAAATGCAGGACCGGCCATGGAGAAATGGGAGCCTTGCTACGCTGATGGGTGGGATGTAAATTGCCAACAGCCACTCTGGAGAAGTGTACGGTGTGTTCTGAAACATCTAAAAAACACAGCTTGGAGAGCATAGGGCACTTCCACTCATGGGCGTATAAATTGGGAAAACTAAAAATCAGCAAGACACAGGCACCCCAAAGTTTAGGGCTGCTCTGTTGACAAGAACCCCCACTTCATTATACCTTAAATAGCCTAGGAAAGAGAAAAATGGATAAAGAAGTTGTGGTCCTCATGTACAATGGAATATCACTCACCCATGAAATCAACGTCATAAGGCTAGTAGCAGCACGATGAGTGGATTTAGGTACGACGATTCTAAGTGAAATAAGTCACACAGAAAAAGACACTTATCATAAGATATAACTTATAGAGGGAATGTAAAAACCGCTACACTTGAACTGAATTGCAAAACAGAACAGAGTCACACGTTTAGGAAACACACTATGGCTGCTGAACGGGAAAGGTGAGGTGGGGTGATGCATAAAACAAGGGTTTCAAATTAGCTCAGATACCGTTCCATAAACCCAATATGTAAGAGACAAGACCTATTCCTTTTTCAGTGAACTGGGCTCAACACCCCCTATTCACCGCACAAGAATATATCTGACTAGTAAGAATCTTCAAACCTATGTATTGATATCTCTCTGTAAGTGAGTCAAGGGGCTGTAAAGCGGCATAAACACAGCCGTGAAAAGCAACTAAACCCCATTATAAAAATAAATTACTTTTAAAAACCCGTGAAACAAAGACAGTGAAAGAGAGAGAAATTCTTACAAAATTCGTTCAGGGGCTGTGATGCAACCTGGATTGACCATATCTAGACCCACAGCTGATTGAGACATAAGGGTGGACACTCTTGGGGCTGAGAGGTTCGGTGAGGTTGGGTGAGCCAACGCAGACCCTTTCAAGTAATACTGCATGGTACCCATCCCATGGGTCCCAAATCTCCAGGTTTAAGGGCATCTTCGTACATCGAAAACATGCATGAGAAACCCAGAAGATGGTACACCATGTGATCGGGAAAGGTTTCTGAAACGCACCTCATTTCTCATCTCCTTTGCTCGGGTTCGCCATTCCAGCCGATTTACTAGCCATCTCCCTCCTTGGAGAATCAGCACCTTTAACCTCCTGTTCCGTACAGGTTGCAATTTGTCCTGAGGATGAAGGGGAAGAGGGGGAACCAATGAGAGACTAGCTCTAGGTTTTGGGACAGGCACAGGTCACTCTATTTTCCCATCAGGAAGAAGAATTAAGCACAATCTCAGCCTGCCCCCCAGAACGAGAAGAGGGCCTGAAGCAATCCTGCACTTTTGCGGCCCGCACCCAAAAAAGCGACTTGAAAAATGGGGCTCAGGGGCACTGCAATTCACAAACCTGCAGAGTTTTAAATGATAACTCTCGTCCACAAATATATTAAGGGAAGGCAACGAAGAGGCCTTGAAAGCAAGGCAGAATTGCAGGAAACAGATTTCAGGAGGTAGATTCGAATCGCCTTGAAAGCACATGAAAAGCGGCAAAACGTGGACAATGATGCCCTTGGCCAAAAAGGGCGTATGCGTTTTTTCCTGAATATATTCAGGAAAAAACGCATACGCCCTTTTTGGCCAACCAAGCAACCTGGAAAGGCAAATCAGCGCTCCAAAGAAGTCTCGCTTCCCAGCGGGCAAAAGGGCCATGCGGAAAAAAGTGTCCAAACCAGAAATGCAGGACCGGCCATGGAGAAATGGGAGCCTTGCTACGCTGATGGGTGGGATGTAAATTGCCAACAGCCACTCTGGAGAAGTGTACAGTGTGTTCTGAAACATCTAAAAAACACAGCTTGGAGAGCATAGGGCACTTCCACTCATGGGCGTATAAATTGGGAAAACTAAAAATCAGCAAGACACAGGCACCCCAAAGTTTAGGGCTGCTCTGTTGACAAGAACCCCCACTTCATTATACCTTAAATAGCCTAGGAAAGAGAAAAATGGATAAAGAAGTTGTGGTCCTCATGTACAATGGAATATCACTCAGCCATGAAATCAACGTCATAAGGCTAGTAGCAGCACGATGAGTGGATTTAGGTACGACGATTCTAAGTGAAATAAGTCACACAGAAAAAGACACTTATCATAAGATATAACTTATAGAGGGAATGTAAAAACCGCTACACTTGAACTGAATTGCAAAACAGAACAGAGTCACACGTTTAGGAAACACACTATGGCTGCTGAACGGGAAAGGTGAGGTGGGGTGATGCATAAAACAAGGGTTTCAAATTAGCTCAGATACCGTTCCATAAACCCAATATGTAAGAGACAAGACCTATTCCTTTTTCAGTGAACTGGGCTCAACACCCCCTATTCACCGCACAAGAATATATCTGACTAGTAAGAATCTTCAAACCTATGTATTGATATCTCTCTGTAAGTGAGTCAAGGGGCTGTAAAGCGGCATAAACACAGCCGTGAAAAGCAACTAAACCCCATTATAAAAATAAATTACTTTTAAAAACCCGTGAAACAAAGACAGTGAAAGAGAGAGAAATTCTTACAAAATTCGTTCAGGGGCTGTGATGCAACCTGGATTGACCATATCTAGACCCACAGCTGATTGAGACATAAGGGTGGACACTCTTGGGGCTGAGAGGTTCGGTGAGGTTGGGTGAGCCAACGCAGACCCTTTCAAGTAATACTGCATGGTACCCATCCCATGGGTCCCAAATCTCCAGGTTTAAGGGCATCTTCGTACATCGAAAACATGCATGAGAAACCCAGAAGATGGTACACCATGTGATCGGGAAAGGTTTCTGAAACGCACCTCATTTCTCATCTCCTTTGCTCGGGTTCGCCATTCCAGCCGATTTACTAGCCATCTCCCTCCTTGGAGAATCAGCACCTTTAACCTCCTGTTCCGTACAGGTTGCAATTTGTCCTGAGGATGAACGGGAAGAGGGGGAACCAATGAGAGACTAGCTCTAGGTTTTGGGACAGGCACAGGTCACTCTATTTTCCCATCAGGAAGAAGAATTAAGCACAATCTCAGCCTGCCCCCCAGAACGAGAAGAGGGCCTGAAGCAATCCTGCACTTTTGCGGCCCGCACCCAAAAAAGCGACTTGAAAAATGGGGCTCAGGGGCACTGCAATTCACAAACCTGCAGAGTTTTAAATGATAACTCTCGTCCACAAATATATTAAGGGAAGGCAACGAAGAGGCCTTGAAAGCAAGGCAGAATTGCAGGAAACAGATTTCAGGAGGTAGATTCGAATCGCCTTGAAAGCACATGAAAAGCGGCAAAACGTGGACAATGATGCCCTTGGCCAAAAAGGGCGTATGCGTTTTTTCCTGAATATATTCAGGAAAAAAAGCATACGCCCTTTTTGGCCAACCAAGCAACCTGGAAAGGCAAATCAGCGCTCCAAAGAAGTCTCGCTTCCCAGCGGGCAAAAGGGCCATGCGGAAAAAAGTGTCCAAACCAGAAATGCAGGACCGGCCATGGAGAAATGGGAGCCTTGCTACGCTGATGGGTGGGATGTAAATTGCCAACAGCCACTCTGGAGAAGTGTACAGTGTGTTCTGAAACATCTAAAAAACACAGCTTGGAGAGCATAGGGCACTTCCACTCATGGGCGTATAAATTGGGAAAACTAAAAATCAGCAAGACACAGGCACCCCAAAGTTTAGGGCTGCTCTGTTGACAAGAACCCCCACTTCATTATACCTTAAATAGCCTAGGAAAGAGAAAAATGGATAAAGAAGTTGTGGTCCTCATGTACAATGGAATATCACTCAGCCATGAAATCAACGTCATAAGGCTAGTAGCAGCACGATGAGTGGATTTAGGTACGACGATTCTAAGTGAAATAAGTCACACAGAAAAAGACACTTATCATAAGATATAACTTATAGAGGGAATGTAAAAACCGCTACACTTGAACTGAATTGCAAAACAGAACAGAGTCACACGTTTAGGAAACACACTATGGCTGCTGAACGGGAAAGGTGAGGTGGGGTGATGCATAAAACAAGGGTTTCAAATTAGCTCAGATACCGTTCCATAAACCCAATATGTAAGAGACAAGACCTATTCCTTTTTCAGTGAACTGGGCTCAACACCCCCTATTCACCGCACAAGAATATATCTGACTAGTAAGAATCTTCAAACCTATGTATTGATATCTCTCTGTAAGTGAGTCAAGGGGCTGTAAAGCGGCATAAACACAGCCGTGAAAAGCAACTAAACCCCATTATAAAAATAAATTACTTTTAAAAACCCGTGAAACAAAGACAGTGAAAGAGAGAGAAATTCTTACAAAATTCGTTCAGGGGCTGTGATGCAACCTGGATTGACCATATCTAGACCCACAGCTGATTGAGACATAAGGGTGGACACTCTTGGGGCTGAGAGGTTCGGTGAGGTTGGGTGAGCCAACGCAGACCCTTTCAAGTAATACTGCATGGTACCCATCCCATGGGTCCCAAATCTCCAGGTTTAAGGGCATCTTCGTACATCGAAAACATGCATGAGAAACCCAGAAGATGGTACACCATGTGATCGGGAAAGGTTTCTGAAACGCACCTCATTTCTCATCTCCTTTGCTCGGGTTCGCCATTCCAGCCGATTTACTAGCCATCTCCCTCCTTGGAGAATCAGCACCTTTAACCTCCTGTTCCGTACAGGTTGCAATTTGTCCTGAGGATGAAGGGGAAGAGGGGGAACCAATGAGAGACTAGCTCTAGGTTTTGGGACAGGCACAGGTCACTCTATTTTCCCATCAGGAAGAAGAATTAAGCACAATCTCAGCCTGCCCCCCAGAACGAGAAGAGGGCCTGAAGCAATCCTGCACTTTTGCGGCCCGCACCCAAAAAAGCGACTTGAAAAATGGGGCTCAGGGGCACTGCAATTCACAAACCTGCAGAGTTTTAAATGATAACTCTCGTCCACAAATATATTAAGGGAAGGCAACGAAGAGGCCTTGAAAGCAAGGCAGAATTGCAGGAAACAGATTTCAGGAGGTAGATTCGAATCGCCTTGAAAGCACATGAAAAGCGGCAAAACGTGGACAATGATGCCCTTGGCCAAAAAGGGCGTATGCGTTTTTTCCTGAATATATTCAGGAAAAAACGCATACGCCCTTTTTGGCCAACCAAGCAACCTGGAAAGGCAAATCAGCGCTCCAAAGAAGTCTCGCTTCCCAGCGGGCAAAAGGGCCATGCGGAAAAAAGTGTCCAAACCAGAAATGCAGGACCGGCCATGGAGAAATGGGAGCCTTGCTACGCTGATGGGTGGGATGTAAATTGCCAACAGCCACTCTGGAGAAGTGTACAGTGTGTTCTGAAACATCTAAAAAACACAGCTTGGAGAGCATAGGGCACTTCCACTCATGGGCGTATAAATTGGGAAAACTAAAAATCAGCAAGACACAGGCACCCCAAAGTTTAGGGCTGCTCTGTTGACAAGAACCCCCACTTCATTACACCTTAAATATCCTAGGAAAGAGAAAAATGGATAAAGAAGTTGTGGTCCTCATGTACAATGGAATATCACTCAGCCATGAAATCAACGTCATAAGGCTAGTAGCAGCACGATGAGTGGATTTAGGTACGACGATTCTAAGTGAAATAAGTCACACAGAAAAAGACACTTATCATAAGATATCACTAATAGAGGGAATGTAAAAACCGCTACACTTGAACTGAATTGCAAAACAGAACAGAGTCACACGTCTAGGAAACACACTATGGCTGCTGAACGGGAAAGGTGAGGTGGGGTGATGCATAAAACAAGTGTTTCAAATTAGCTCAGATACCGTTCCATAAACCCAATATGTAAGAGACAAGACCGATTCCTTTTTCAGTGAACTGGACTCAACACCCCCTATTCACCGCACAAGAATATATCTGACTAGTAAGAATCTTCAAACCTATGTATTGATATCTCTCTGTAAGTGAGTCAAGGGGGTGTAAAGCGGCATAAACACAGCCGTGAAAAGCAGCTAAACCCCATTATAAAAATAAATTACTTTTAAAAACCAGTGAAACAAAGACAGTGAAAGAGAGAGAAATTCTTACAAAATTCGTTCAGGGGCTGTGATGCAACCTGGATTGACCATATCTAGATCCACAGCTGATTGAGACATAAGGGTGGACACTCTTGGGGCTGAGAGGTTCGGTGAGGTTGGGTGAGCCAACGCAGACCCTTTCAAGTAATACTGCATGGTACCCATCCCATGGGTCCCAAATCTCCAGGTTCAAGGGCATCTTCCTACATCGAAAACAGGCATGAGAAACCCAGAAGATGGTACACCGTGTGATCGGGAAAGGTTTCTAAAACGCACCTCATTTCTCATCTCCTTGGCTCGGGTTCGCCATTCCAGCCGATTTACTAGCCATCTCCCTCCTTGGAGAATCAGCACCTTTAACCTCCTGTTCCGTACAGGTTGCAATTTGTCCTGAGGATGAAGGGGAAGAGGGGGAACCAATGAGAGACTAGCTCTAGGTGTTGGGACAGGCACAGGTCACTCTATTTTCCCATCAGGAAGAAGAATTAAGCACAAGCTCAGCCTGCCCCCCAGAACCAGAAGAGGGCCTGAAGCAATCCTGCGCTTTTGCGGCCAGCTCCCAAAAAAGCGAGTTGAAAAATGGAGCTCAGGGGCACTGCATTTCACAAAACTGCAGAGTTTTAAATGATACCTCTCGTCCACAAATATATTAAGGGAAGGCAACGAAGAGGCTTTGAAAGCAAGGCAGAATTGCAGGAAACAGATTTCAGGAGGTAGATTCGAATCGCCTTGAAAGCACATGAAAAGCGGCAAAACGTGGACAATGATGCCCTTGGCCAAAAAGGGCGTATGCGTTTTTTCCTGAATATATTCAGGAAAAAACGCATACGCCCTTTTTGGCCAACCAAGCAACCTGGAAAGGCCAATCAGCGCTCCAAAGAAGTCTTGCTTCCCAGCGGCAAAAGGGCCATGCGGAAAAAAGTGTCCAAACCAGAAATGCAGGACCGGCCATGGAGAAATGGGAGCCTTGCTACGCTGATGGGTGGGATGTAAATTGCCAACAGCCACTCTGGAGAAGTGAACGGTGTGTTCTGAAACATCTAAAAAACACAGCTTGGAGAGCATAGGGCACTTCCACTCATGGGCGTATAAATTGGAAAACTAAAAATCAGCAAGACACAGGCACCCCAAAGTTTAGGGCTGCTCTGTTGACAAGAACCCCCACTTCATTACACCTTAAATATCCTAGGAAAGAGAAAAATGGATAAAGAAGTTGTGGTCCTCATGTAAAATGGAATATCACTCAGCCATGAAATCAACGTCATAAGGCTAGTAGCAGCATGATGAGTGGATTTAGGTACGACGATTCTAAGTGAAATAAGTCACACAGAAAAAGACACTTATCATAAGATATCACTTATAGAGGGAATGTAAAAACCGCTACACTTGAACTGAATTGCAAAACAGAACAGAGTCACACATTTAGAAAACACACTATGGCTGCTGAACGGGAAAGGTGAGGTGGGGTGATGCATAAAACAAGGGTTTCAAATTAGCTCAGATACCGTTCCATAAACCCAATATGTAAGAGACAAGACCGATTCCTTTTTCAGTGAACTGGACTCAACACCCCCTATTCACCGCACAAGAATATATCTGACTAGTAAGAATCTTCAAACCTATGTATTGATATCTCTCTGTAAGTGAGTCAAGGGGGTGTAAAGCGGCATAAACACAGCCGTGAAAAGCAGCTAAACCCCATTATAAAAATAAATTACTTTTCAAAACCCGTGAAACAAAGACAGTGAAAGAGAGAGAAATTCTTACAAAATTCGTTCAGGGGCTGTGATGCAACCTGGATTGACCATATCTAGACCCACAGCTGATTGAGACAAAAGGGTGGACCCTCTTGGGGCTGAGAGGTTCGGTGAGGTTGGGTGAGCCAACGCAGACCCTTTCAAGTAATACTGCATGGTACCCATCCCATGGGTCCCAAATCTCCAGGTTCAAGGGCATCTTCCTACGTCGAAAACAGGCATGAGAAACCCAGAAGATGGTACACCGTGTGATCGGGAAAGGTTTCTAAAACGCACCTCATTTCTCATCTCCTTGGCTCGGGTTCGCCATTCCAGCCGATTTACTAGCCATCTCCCTCCTTGGAGAATCAGCACCTTTAACCTCCTGTTCCGTACAGGTTGCAATTTGTCCTGAGGATGAAGGGGAAGAGGGGGAACCAATGAGAGACTAGCTCTCGGTGTTGGGACAGGCACAGGTCACTCTATTTTCCCATCAGGAAGAAGAATTAAGCACAAGCTCAGCCTGCCCCCAGAACCAGAAGAGGGCCTGAAGCAATCCTGCGCTTTTGCGGCCAGCTCCCAAAAAAGCGAGTTGAAAAATGGAGCTGAGGGGCGCTGCAATTCACAAAACTGCAGAGTTTTAAATGATACCTCTCGTCCACAAATATATTAAGGGAAGGCAACGAAGAGGCTTTGAAAGCAAGGCAGAATTGCAGGAAACAGATTTCAGGAGGTAGATTCGAATCGCCTTGAAAGCACATGAAAAGCGGCAAAACGTGGACAATGATGCCCTTGGCCAAAAAGGGCGTATGCGTTTTTTCCTGAATATATTCAGGAAAAAACGCATACGCCCTTTTTGGCCAACCAAGCAACCTGGAAAGGCAAATCAGCGCTCCAAAGAAGTCTCGCTTCCCAGCGGGCAAAAGGGCCATGCGGAAAAAAGTGTCCAAACCAGAAATGCAGGACCGGCCATGGAGAAATGGGAGCCTTGCTACGCTGATGGGTGGGATGTAAATTGCCAACAGCCACTCTGGAGAAGTGTACGGTGTGTTCTGAAACATCTAAAAAACACAGCTTGGAGAGCATAGGGCACTTCCACTCATGGGCGTATAAATTGGAAAACTAAAAATCAGCAAGACACAGGCACCCCAAAGTTTAGGGCTGCTCTGTTGACAAGAACCCCCACTTCATTACACCTTCAATATCCTAGGAAAGAGAAAAATGGATAAAGAAGTTGTGGTCCTCATGCACAATGGAATATCACTCAGCCATGAAATCAACGTCATAAGGCTAGTAGCAGCACGATGAGTGGATTTAGGTACGACGATTCTAAGTGAAATAAGTCACACAGAAAAAGACACTTATCATAAGATATCACTTATAGAGGGAATGTAAAAACCGCTACACTTGAACTGAATTGCAAAACAGAACAGAGTCACACATTTAGGAAACACACTATGGCTGCTGAACGGGAAAGGTGAGGTGGGGTGATGCATAAAACAAGGGTTTCAAATTAGCTCAGATACCGTTCCATAAACCCAATATGTAAGAGACAAGACCTATTCCTTGCTCAGTGAACTGGACTCAACACCCCCTATTCACCGCACAAGAATATATCTGACTAGTAAGAATCTTCAAACCGATGTATTGATATCTCTCTGTAAGTGAGTCATGGGGGTGTAAAGCGGCATAAACACAGCCGTGAAAAGCAGCTAAACCCCATTATAAAAATAAATTACTTTTCAAAACCCGTGAAACAAAGACAGTGAAAGAGAGAGAAATTCTTACAAAATTCGTTCAGGGGCTGTGATGCAACCTGGATTGACCATATCTAGACCCACAGCTGATTGAGACATAAGGGTGGACACTCTTGGGGCTGAGAGGTTCGGTGAGGTTGGGTGAGCCAACGCAGACCCTTTCAAGTAATACTGCATGGTACCCATCCCATGGGTCCCAAATCTCCAGGTTCAAGGGCATCTTCCTACATCGAAAACAGGCATGAGAAACCAAGAAGATGGTACACCGTGTGCTCGGGAAAGGTTTCTAAAACGCACCTCATTTCTCATCTCCTTGGCTCGGGTTCGCCATTCCAGCCGATTTACTAGCCATCTCCCTCCTTGGAGAATCAGCACCTTTAACCTCCTGTTCCGCATAGGTTGCAATTTGTCCTGAGGATGAAGGGGAAGAGGGGGAACCAATGAGAGACTAGCTCTAGGTGTTGGGACAGGCACAGGTCACTCTATTTTCCCATCAGGAAGAAGAATTAAGCACAAGCTCAGCCTGCCCCCCAGAACCAGAAGAGGGCCTGAAGCAATCCTGCGCTTTTGCAGCCAGCTCCCAAAAAAGCGAGTTGAAAAATGGAGCTCAGGGGTACTGCAATTCACAAACCTGCAGAGTTTTAAATGATACCTCTCGTCCACAAATATATTAAGGGAAGGCAACGAAGAGGCTTTGAAAGCAAGGCAGAATTGCAGGAAACAGATTTCAGGAGGTAGATTCGAATCGCCTTGAAAGCACATGAAAAGCGGCAAAACGTGGACACCTTGGCCAAAAAGGGCGTATGCGTTTTTTCCTGAATATATTCAGGAAAAAACGCATACGCCCTTTTTGGCCAACCAAGCAACCTGGAAAGGCCATCAGAGCTCCAAAGAAGTCTCGCTTCCCAGCGGGCAAAAGGGCCATGCGGAAAAAAGTGTCCAAACCAGAAATGCAGGACCGGCCATGGAGAAATGGGAGCCTTGCTAAGCTGATGGGTGGGATGTAAATTGCCAACAGCCACTCTGGAGAAGTGTACGGTGTGTTCTGAAACATCTAAAAAAACACAGCTTGGAGAGCATAGGGCACTTCCACTCATGGGCGTATAAATTGGAAAACTAAAAATCAGCAAGACACAGGCACCCCAAAGTTTAGGGCTGCTCTGTTGACAAGAACCCCCACTTCATTACACCTTAAATATCCTAGGAAAGAGAAAAATGGATAAAGAAGTTGTGGTCCTCATGTACAATGGAATATCACTCAGCCATGAAATCAACGTCATAAGGCTAGTAGCAGCATGATGAGTGGATTTAGGTACGACGATTCTAAGTGAAATAAGTCACACAGAAAAAGACACTTATCATAAGATATCACTTATAGAGGGAAAGTAAAAACCGCTACACTTGAACTGAATTGCAAAACAGAACAGAGTCACACATTTAGGAAACACACTATGGATGCTGAACGGGAAAGGTGAGGTGGGGTGATGCATAAAACAAGGGTTTCAAATTAGCTCAGATACCGTTCCATAAACCCAATATGTAAGAGACAAGACCTATTCCTTGCTCAGTGAACTGGACTCAACACCCCCTATTCACCGCACAAGAATATATCTGACTAGTAAGAATCTTCAAACCTATGTATTGATATCTCTCTGTAAGTGAGTCAAGGGGGTGTAAAGCGGCATAAACACAGCCGTGAAAAGCAGCTAAACCCCATTATAAAAATAAATTACTTTTTAAAAACCCGTGAAACAAAGACAGTGAAAGAGAGAGAAATTCTTACAAAATTCGTTCAGGGGCTGTGATGCAACCTGGATTGACCATATCTAGATCCACAGCTGATTGAGACATAAGGGTGGACAATCTTGGGGCTGAGAGGTTCGGTGAGGTTGGGTGAGCCAACGCAGACCCTTTCAAGTAATACTGCATGGTACCCATCCCATGGGTCCCAAATCTCCAGGTTCAAGGGCATCTTCCTACATCGAAAACAGGCATGAGAAACCCAGAAGATGGTACACCGTGTGATCGGAAAGGTTTCTAAAACGCACCTCATTTCTCATCTCCTTTGCTCGGGTTCGCCATTCCAGCCGATTTACTAGCCATCTCCCTCCTTGGAGAATCAGCACCTTTAACCTCCTGTTCCGTACAGGTTGCAATTTGTCCTGAGGATGAAGGGGAAGAGGGGGAACCAATGAGAGACTAGCTCTAGGTGTTGGGACAGGCACAGGTCACTCTATTTTCCCATCAGGAAGAAGAATTAAGCACAAGCTCAGCCTGCCCCCCAGAACCAGAAGAGGGCCTGAAGCAATCCTGCGCTTTTGCGGCCAGCTCCCAAAAAAGCGAGTTGAAAAATGGAGCTCAGGGGCGCTGCAATTCACAAAACTGCAGAGTTTTAAATGATACCTCTCGTCCACAAATATATTAAGGGAAGGCAACGAAGAGGCTTTGAAAGCAAGGCAGAATTGCAGGAAACAGATTTCAGGAGGTAGATTCGAATCGCCTTGAAAGCACATGAAAAGCGGCAAAACGTGGACAATGATGCCCTTGGCCAAAAAGGGCGTATGCGTTTTTTCCTGAATATATTCAGGAAAAAAACGCATACGCCCTTTTTGGCCAACCAAGCAACCTGGAAAGGCCAATCAGCGCTCCAAAGAAGTCTCGCTTCCCAGCGGGCAAAAGGGCCATGCGGAAAAAAGTGTCCAAACCAGAAATGCAGGACCGGCCATGGAGAAATGGGAGCCTTGCTACGCTGATGGGTGGGATGTAAATTGCCAACAGCCACTCTGGAGAAGTGTACGGTGTGTTCTGAAACATCTAAAAAACACAGCTTGGAGAGCATAGGGCACTTCCACTCATGGGCGTATAAATTGGAAAACTAAAAATCAGCAAGACACAGGCACCCCCAAAGTTTAGGGCTGCTCTGTTGACAAGAACCCCCACTTCATTACAACTTCAATATCCTAGGAAAGAGAAAAATGGATAAAGAAGTTGTGGTCCTCATGTACAATGGAATATCACTCAGCCATGAAATCAATGTCATAAGGCTAGTAGCAGCATGATGAGTGGATTTAGGTACGACGATTCTAAGTGAAATATGTCACACAGAAAAAGACACTTATCATAAGATATCACTTATAGAGGGAATGTAAAAACCGCTACACTTGAACTGAATTGCAAAACAGAACAGAGTCACACGTTTAGAAAACACACTATGGCTGCTGAACGGGAAAGGTGAGGTGGGGTGATGCATAGAACAAGGGTTTCAAATTAGCTCAGATACCGTTCCATAAACCCAATATGTAATAGACAAGACCTATTCCTTGCTCAGTGAACTGGACTCAACACCCCCTATTCACCGCACAAGAATATATCTGACTAGTAAGAATCTTCAAACCTATGTATTGATATCTCTCTGTAAGTGAGTCAAGGGGGTGTAAAGCGGCATAAACACAGCCGTGAAAAGCAGCTAAACCCCATTATAAAAATAAATTACTTTTCAAAACCAGTGAAACAAAGACAGTGAAAGAGAGAAATTCTTACAAAATTCGTTCAGGGGCTGTGATGCAACCTGGATTGACCATATCTAGATCCACAGCTGATTGAGACATAAGGGTGGACACTCTTGGGGCTGAGAGGTTCGGTGAGGTTGGGTGAGCCAACGCAGACCCTTTCAAGTAATACTGCATGGTACCCATCCCATGGGTCCCAAATCTCCAGGTTCAAGGGCATCTTCCTACATCGAAAACATGCATGAGAAACCCAGAAGATGGTACACCGTGTGATCGGGAAAGGTTTCTAAAACGCACCTCATTTCTCATCTCCTTTGCTCGGGTTCGCCATTCCAGCCGATTTACTAGCCATCTCCCTCTTTGGAGAATCAGCAACTTTAACCTCCTCTTCCGTACAGGTTGCAATTTGTCCTGAGGATGAAGGGGAAGAGGGGGAACCAATGAGAGACTAGCTCTAGGTGTTGGGACAGGCACGGTCACTCTATTTTCCCATCAGGAAGAAGAATTAAGCACAAGCTCAGCCTGCCCCCCAGAATCAGAAGAGGGCCTGAAGCAATCTGCGCTTTTGCGGCCAGCTCCCAAAAAAGCGAGTTGAAAAATGGAGCTCAGGGGCCCTGCAATTCACAAAACTGCAGAGTTTTAAATGATACCTCTCGTCCACAAATATATTAAGGGAAGGCAACGAAGAGCTTTGAAAGCAAGGCAGAATTGCAGGAAACAGATTTCAGGAGGTAGATTCGAATCGCCTTGAAAGCACATGAAAAGCGGCAAAACGTGGACAATGATGCCCTTGGCCAAAAAGGGCGTATGCGTTTTTTCCTGAACATATTCAGGAAAAAACGCATACGCCCTTTTGGTCAACCAAGCAACCTGGAAAGGCAAATCAGCGCTCCAAAGAAGTCTCGCTTCCCAGCGGGCAAAAGGGTCATGCGGAAAAAAGTGTCCAAACCACAAATGCAGGACCGGCCATGGAGAAATGGGAGCCTTGCTACGCTGATGGGTGGATGTAAATTGCCAACAGCCACTCTGGAGAAGTGTACGGTGTGTTCTGAAACATCTAAAAAACACAGCTTGGAGAGCATAGGGCACTTCCACTCATGGGCGTATAAATTGGGAAAACTAAAAATCAGCAAGACACAGGCACCCCAAAGTTTAGGGCTGCTCTGTTGACAAGACCCCCACTTCATTACACCTTAAATATCCTAGGAAAGAGAAAAATGGATAAAGAAGTTGGGGTCCTCATGTACAATGGAATATCACTCAGCCATGAAATCAACGTCATAAGGCTAGTAGCAGCACGATGAGTGGATTTAGGTACGACGATTCTAAGTGAAATAAGTCACACAGAAAAAGACACTTATCATAAGATATCACTTCTAGAGGGAATGTAAAAACCGCTACACTTGAACTGAATTACAAAACAGAACAGAGTCACACGTTTAGAAACACACTATGGCTGCTGAACGGGAAAGGTGAGGTGGGGTGATGCATAAAACAAGGGTTTCAAATTAGCTCCGATACCGTTCCATAAACCCAATATGTAAGAGACAAGACCTATTCCTTTTTCAGTGAACTGGACTCAACACCCCCTATTCACCGCACAAGAATATATCTGACTAGTAAGAATCTTCAAACCTATGTATTGATATCTCTCTGTAGTGAGTCAAGTGGGTGTAAAGCGGCATAAACACAGCCGTGAAAAGCAGCTAAACCCCATTATAAAAATAAATTACTTTTCAAAACCCGTGAAACAAAGACAGTGAAAGAGAGAGAAATTCTTACAAAATTCGTTCAGGGGCTGTGATGCAACCTGGATTGACCAAATCTAGACCCACAGCTGATTGAGACATAAGGGTTGACACTCTTGGGGCTGAGAGGTTCGGTGAGGTTGGGTGAGCCAACGCAGACCCTTTCAAGTAATACTGCATGGTACCCATCCCAAGGGTCTCAAATCTCAAGGTTCAAGGGCATCTTCCTACATCGAAAACAGGCATGAGAAACCCAGAAGATGGTACACCGTGTGATCGGGAATGGTTTCTAAAACGCACCTCATTTCTCATCTCCTTTGCTCGGGTTCGCCATTCCAGCCGATTTACTAGCCATCTCCCTCCTTGAGAATCAGCACCTTTAACCTCCTGTTCCGTACAGGTTGCAATTTGTCCTGAGGATGAACGGGAAGAGGGGGAACCAATGAGAGACTAGCTCTAGGTGTTGGGACAGGCACAGGTCACTCTATTTTCCCATCAGGAAGAAGAATTAAGCACAAGCTCAGCCTGCACCCCAGAACCAGAAGAGGGCCTGAAGCAATCCTGCGCTTTTGCAGCCAGCTCCCAAAAAAGCGAGTTGAAAAATGGAGCTCAGGGCCCTGCAATTCAAAAAACTGCAGGTTTTAAATGATACCTCTCGTCCACAAATATATTAAGGGAAGGCAACGAAGAGGCTTTGAAAGCAAGGCAGAACTGCACGAAACAGATTTCAGGAGGGTAGATTTGAATCGCCTTGAAAGCACATGAAAAGCGGCAAAACGTGGACAATGATGCCCTTGGCCAAAAGGGCGTATGCGTTTTTTCCTGAATATATTCAGGAAAAAACGCATACGCCCTTTTTGGCCAACCAAGCAACCTGGAAAGGCCAATCAGCGCTCCAAAGAAGTCTCGCTTCCCAGCGGGCAAAAGGGCCATGCGGAAAAAAGTGTCCAAACCAGAAATGCAGGACCGGCCATGGAGAAATGGGAGCCTTGCTACGCTGATGGGTGGGATGTAAATTGCCAACAGCCACTCTGGAGAAGTGTACGTTGTGTTCTGAAACATCTAAAAAACACAGCTTGGAGAGCATAGGGCACTTCCACTCATGGCCGTATAAATTGGGAAAACTAAAAATCAGCAAGACACAGGCACCCCAAAGTTTAGGGCTGCTCTGTTGACAAGAACCCCCACTTCATTACACCTGAAATATCCTAGGAAAGAGAAAAATGGATAAGAAGTTGTGGTCCTCATGTACAATGGAATATCACTCAGCATGAAATCAACGTCATAAGGCTAGTAGCAGCACGATGAGTGGATTTAGGTACGACGATTCTAAGTGAAATAAGTCACACAGAAAAAGACACTTATCATAAGATATCACTTCGAGAGGGAATGTAAAAACCGCTACACTTGAACTGAATTACAAAACAGAACAGAGTCACACGTTTAGGAAACACACTATGGCTGCTGAACGGGAAAAGGTGAGGTGGGGTGATGCATAAAACAAGGGTTTCAAATTAGCTCCGATACCGTTCCATAAACCCAATATGTAAGAGACAAGACCTATTCCTTGCTCAGTGAACTGGACTCAACACCCCCTATTCACCGCACAAGAATATATCTGACTAGTAAGAATCTTCAAACCTATGTATTGATATCTCTCTGTAAGTGAGTCAAGGGGGTGTAAAGCGGCATAAACACAGCCGTGAAAAGCAGCTAAACCCCATTATAAAAATAAATTACTTTTCAAAACCGTGAAACAAAGACAGTGAAAGAGAGAGAAATTCTTACAAAATTCGTTCAGGGGCTGTGATGCAACCTGGATTGACCAAATCTAGACCCACAGCTGATTGAGACATAAGGGTGGACACTCTTGGGGCTGAGAGGTTCGGTGAGGTTGGGTGAGCCAACGCAGACCCCTTTCAAGTAATACTGCATGGTACCCATCCCATGGGTCCCAAATCTCCAGGTTCAAGGGCATCTTCCTACGTCGAAAACAGGCATGAGAAACCCAGAAGATGGTACACCGTGTGATCGGGAAAGGTTTCTAAAACGCACCTCATTTCTCATCTCCTTTGCTCGGGTTCGCCATTCCAGCCGATTTACTAGCCATCTCCCTCCTTGGAGAATCAGCACCTTTAACCTCCTGTTCCGTACAGGTTGCAATTTGTCCTGAGGATGAACGGGAAGAGGGGGAACCAATGAGAGACTAGCTCTAGGTGTTGGGACAGGCACAGGTCACTCTATTTTCCCATCAGGAAGAAGAATTAAGCACAAGCTCAGCCTGCCCCCCAGAACCAGAAGAGGGCCTGAAGCAATCCTGCGCTTTTGCGGCCAGCTCCCAAAAAAGCGAGTTGAAAAATGGAGCTCAGGGGCACTGCAATTCACAAACCTGCAGAGTTTTAAATGATACCTCTCGTCCACAAATATATTAAGGGAAGGCAACGAAGAGGCTTTGAAAGCAAGGCAGAATTGCAGGAAACAGATTTCAGGAGGTAGATTCGAATCGCCTTGAAAGCACATGAAAAGCGGCAAAACGTGGACAATGATGCCCTTGGCCAAAAAGGGCGTATGCGTTTTTTCCTGAATATATTCAGGAAAAAACGCATACGCCCTTTTTGGCCAACCAAGCAACCTGGAAAGGCCAATCAGCGCTCCAAAGAAGTCTCGCTTCCCAGCGGGCAAAAGGGCCATGCGGAAAAAAGTGTCCAAACCAGAAATGCAGGACCGGCCATGGAGAAATGGGAGCCTTGCTACGCTGATGGGTGGGATGTGTAATTGCCAACAGCCACTCTGGAGAAGTGTACGGTGTGTCCTGAAACATCTAAAAAACACAGCTTGGAGAGCATAGGGCACTTCCACTCATGGCCGTATAAATTGGGAAAACTAAAAATCAGC